>NC_090179.1:6064319-6389319 GCF_024679245.1 Pseudorasbora parva
GCCTTCTGGATTCTGCTTTGGTTCCATTCTGAAAGTGACTTCTGTAACTCTCTGTTTGCACCCACCAGGTTAGTTCCGTTGTCAGATCGGATATGCAGTACTTGACCTCTTCTGGCTATGAATCGTCTTAGAGCGTCAATGCAGGAATCGGTGTTCAGTGAGTGAGCCATTTCTAGGTGAACTGCTCTGCTTGTCATGCAAGTAAAAATGACTCCATACCTTTTTACTTGACTTCTACCTCTTTTTGTCTCGAAAGGTCCAAAGTAGTCAACGCCAACATTGCTGAAAGGTGGAAGATCAGCTCGTAGTCTTTCCTTTGGTAAATCTGCCATCTTTTGCTCTCCAATCTTTCCTCTTACACGCTTGCACACCACACATTTAGAAAGAACTTTGCGGGCTGCAGAATTGGCATTTATAATCCAATATTTCTTTCTTAAGTGTGAGAGAACATGGTTTCTGCCAGCATGTCCAAGCTCTTCGTGAATATGTTGAAGGATAAGTGTGGAGATGTGAAGATCTTTGGGAAGTATTATTGGTCGCTTTGACTCATCAGGCATTGCAGACTTGTCCAATCTTCCTCCAACTCTCAAAACTCCATCATCCATCACAGGGTCTAGCTTGTACAGGCTGCTGAATCTATTCAAGCGCTTTCCTACAAATGATGCCTTTCCAATTCTTGATATTTCCTCTGAGTACCTTTGTCTCTGGCAAAACTCCACAATGGCCTTTTCTGCTTCCAAAATATCATCCAGGGTAATGGATTGCCCTCCAAGTGATGTCTTGAGTGCTTTAATTTCACCACATACCTTGTTTTGGCTCTGAGTGTCCATATTCACGCAGGTTGCCTGAATTTCTTTTCTTTTTGCACTGAGCAAGCAAAGGATCTTCTTGAATTTCAAGAACCATGCTACCGCCATCTTCAGCTTTGTCCAACTTGAGAAGTAGTTAAGCAGTTGGTAGGTAGGATTTTCCTTGTCTTTAATGACAGTACTGGACACAATGGTGTTCCTTTTAACTTCAAGATCATCTAGAGAGAGAGACATGGGTCCCATGGACTCTTTAGGCCATTCCTCTTCTTTCTTCCATAGAAAGTCTGGTCCGTGGATCCATTCTTTGCACTTCACCAATGTGCTGGCACTCACCCCTCTTAATGCTAAGTCAGCTGGGTTCTGCTTTGTTCTGATGAATTTCCACTGTTACCTCTGTGTTTTCTATAATAACAGAGATCCTATTAGCTACAAAGGTGTGGAATCTTGCATTCTCATTTGCAACATATTTCAGCACTGACTGACTATCAGTCCAAAAGGTTGAGGTTTTCAGATCTATCTCCAATGCCTTCCTTACCATGATGTCCACTCTGACTGCTAGCACTGCGGCTGTAAGTTCTAGACGTGGAATTGTGACTTGCTTAAGTGGGGCCACTCTGGCTTTCCCCAACATGAAAGACACATGTACAGCACACATATCATCGGTCAATCTCAAATAACTCACTATGCCGTAACCTTGTTCACTGGCATCGGAGAAATGATGCAGCTCTGCTCGCTTCAACTTTCCAAACCCAGTTGGTTTTACACAACGTGCCACTCTGAAATCTTGTATATCATCAAGATCCTTTATCCACTTTGTCCACTTATCTACTGCAGCCTGTGGTATTTCCTCATCCCAACCACATTTAATCCTACATAGGTCTTGGAGAAGTAATTTGGCAGGTAGAGTAAAGGGACTCAAAAATCCAAGTGGGTCATATATCGAACTCACAAATGATAGTAAGTTTCTTCGGGTGTGGGATCTGCACTTGACAGTGATGTTGAAATTAAACTCATCATTCTCCACGCACCACAACAATCCAAGAGCTCTTTCAGTAGGAAGCTTTTCCCTGTCGAGATCCAGTGTCTTCACATTCAAAGCTCTGTCTTCCTTTGCAATGTGTGCAAGAACAGTACGACTGTTACTCACCCACTTTGTGAGGTGGAATCCTCCTTTTCGACAGAGAGATGTAAGGTCTTTTACCAGCTCTACTGCTTCATGCTCTGTTGGCAGTGACTTCAAGCAATCATCTACATAGAAGTTGTTCTCAACAGTGCTTATTACCTCAGTTCGAAAACAATCTTTGTTATCTTTGGCTGTTTGCCTTAGAGCAAAGTTAGCACAACTGGGGGATGAGACCGCTCCAAATAGATGTACCAGCATTCGATGTTCCACAGCAGGCATACTGACATCACCACCTGGCCACCAGAGGAATCGCAGGAAGTCAACATCCGATCTTGACACTCTGACCTGGTGGAACATGGCCTTGATATCTGTCATAACTGCTACAGGCTCTTGGCGAAATCTGGTGAGGACATTGAAAAGTGTGCTGGTCAAATCAGGACCCTGAAGAAGTTCTGAGTTGAGGGATTTACCTTGAAAGGTAGCACCACAGTCAAAGACTACTCTTATGGTCTGCTTTTGCGGATGGTATACCCCATGATGTGGGATGTACCACAATTTACCATCTGATATTTTCAGCTCTTGTTGCGGCACCACTTCAGCATAGCCCTTATTTATGACTTCTGTTAGAAAATCAGTATAGTCTGCTCTGAATTGTTCATTCCTTTTGAATTTTCTTTCTAAACTTTTAAGTCTCTGTTCTGCCACTTGATAATTGTTAGGCAACGCTGTGTCATGTTTCCTGAAAGGTAGATCAAGAGTGTAATGTCCATCTTTCAACTTGATTGACTCTTCTGCAATCTTGATGAATCTTTTGTCTTCAACAGACATTTCAGCCTTGTCTTCTCTTGATCGCTCATTAAAATCATGGTTGTATTGTTGCATCAATATTTCTTCCAAGTTTGAGACAGAAATTCTGTTAACAACAACATTATCACAGCTACCCCTGTTTGCTGTGCCTTTGCCTTGTAGAGGACCATTAATAACCCATCCTAACAGGGTCTTAACTGCATATGGTCCATCCCCTTGGCTATTAAGGACCTTCCAAGGTTCAATGGCTTTGGGAGAATTGCTTCCAATTAACAACTCCACCTTGGATGGAATCCTAGGAAACTGGACCTGACTCAGGTAAGGCCATTTAGACAGCTCTTCCCTTGTGGGAATGTTACAGGTGACAACGGGCATGCTCTGCTGTGTGTAGACTTCTGGTAATAGAATAAAGTTATTTTCCTCCAATGAAGAGACTTCCAACCCACTGATGACGTACGAGGGCACAGACTTATCCTGGCTCATTGTTCGAAGAAGAATATTGGTCTTTCTTCCAGTAATGTTGAGTTTCCTCATAAGATCCTCTGTGCAGAAGCTTGCAGAGCTGCCCGGATCAAGAAAGGCATACGTGTGCAGTATCTTACTTCCTTTAGAACTTTTAACCTGTACTGGTACAATTGACAATAAACACACTGTGTAACTCTGAGAGTTTCTGACTCCAGTATGCTTACCATCTTGAAGCGACACCTGTGTACTACTCTCAGGTGTTTTCTTCACTTGTTTAGATGATATCAATGGTGTGATGTGTAACACACTTGGATGCTGTTTGTTGCATACGGTGCAGGTTAGCTGTTTTGTGCAGTCTTTACTCACATGTCCTGCTTTGGTTAGGCACCCGAAACAGATTCCATTCTGTCTTATGAAGTTTATCTTTTCCCTGTGTGGCTGCTTTTCAAACTGCAAGCATGACATCAACTCATGTCCATTGTTACAGTAGAGACAACATGATGATGGCTGTGAATCTTTAGAAGCGGTTTGTGGTGAGTTCACATGCACGTTGGTCGCAAAACTGCCTTTGGATTTGGGCTTCACTAAGATTTTAGGCTTTCCTTTACTTGGGCTTGAGTCTTGGATATCCCCAAAAATTGGGTCTGAGACAATGTTAGCTTGTTTTTCAATGAAACTGACAAGATCTACCATCTTTATCTTGTTTCTCCTCTGCTCTTGTAACTCAAATACCTTCGTGCGCCACCGCTCTCTGAGCTTGTATGGGAGCTTGAGGGCAATATTCCTCATATTGGAGACTGTGTCTAATTCTTCCATGAACTCCAAGTCTTCCATACCATTACAGCAGCTTCTAAGAAACAGTGCAAATGCCTGTAAAGCCTTTGGATCTTCTGATTTTATTGAAGGCCAGGAAAGTGCTTTCTCAATATAAGCACATGAAATCCTAAATGCATTACCAAAGTGTTCTTTCAATAGCTGTTTTGCCGTTTGGTAACCTCTGCTCGGTGACATGTGTTGGCAACTTCTTACGAGCTCCTGTGGTAGCCCCCTTGTGTACTGAATGAGAGTGCAGCCTGTCTGCGTTATCATCAGTTTTACTCTCAATGATATGTTCAAAAGAGTGAAGGAATGACCTGTATTGCAGGATAACTCCATTAAAGTTTGGCATTTCTCCTCTTGGTAAGGTGGAAAGAAGTTGTTGTTTCACAAGCATGTCAGTCAAGTTGTTTTGTCTTTGAAGAACTGTAGCGAGATCAGGCACTTGTGTGACATTAGATGACATTGAGTGAATACCTTGTAGTGGTCTTGCTTGAGTTGTATGAGAGATTTGTGCAGATGATTTCGAATCAGCAATCATAGAGGTGGATTGATGAATTGCATTGCTAATCTGAGGATAGGAATGTCTTGGTGCAGTAGAGAGTTGTGCATGAACAGCGGACTCCTTTGGACGCACCTCTTGTGTGTTTGTTGCACTGGATGGAGTTTTATTCATCACCTCATCACAATACACATTCATAGCATCTTTTGTGACTGCATCTCCATTGGTTTCAGGGTTTTCAGCATTCTTGAGATACTCAATTTTTGCTGTGTTGGCTGCAATTTCAGCTTGAACTTCCCACATCTCCTTCATCTTTCTAAGTTCCTCTTCTTTTTTCTCTATAGCATGTTTTTGCTGCAATGCATCGGCTTTGGCACGTAAAGCTGCCCTCTCTGCCTCTGCACAGATGCGCGCTGAAACTGATGTTGACACACTTGATCTGCTAGATCTGCTAGATCTACTGCTACGCACAGATGCAACAACTGAAGTGTTATCTTCATCAATTAGCTGGTCAGTCACTTTTAGAGCAGAATAAACTTGAGTACTAGTTTGAGAGTCAGGTTCTTGAATAGTAGACATCCACTTCTCAACAGTAGAAACAAACATATCAACTTGGGTCATTCTTGGTTCATACCAGGTTTTCAGGTCTTCAACTTTGTCCTCTTCACTTAACACTTGTACATATGATTCTTGAAGAGATTTGAATTCAACAAACATCTCATTGAACTTCATCATGTTTCCCTTTACTTCTTCAAGATATTCAGCAGCAGTCATCAAAGAGTTAACAATATTCATTTGTCTTGTAAGGTGTGCCATCTTGCCTGCTCTGGAGGCTTTCAAACAAGCAGCAACCTCATTCAAGTCCTTTTGAGCTGAGCTTGGTGATTGCTCTAGATCAGACTCATCCATTTTGACTCAAACATGCAAATCTCCTCTTTCCGAAGACAAACTTTTCAAATTTCCTTTGATTTCACTTTAAAAATCACATTAATTAAAACCTTTGAACTCTTCCATCAAATTAATCATTTCATCCACAGTTTTCAGCAAACTTGAAAGTCTTTCCAATAACATTCAAATTTAACTCAGCACGTTTTTTCCACAAGCACATACCTCTTTGAGAAGTTTCCTTTGTTTGCTGCTTCCAATGCCATGTGGTCTCAAACAGTTCAAACCTCCATTCATGTTCAGTTTTAAGAATCCTTATCTTCTCAAACATATTCCATTTTCAAAGCAAGTCTTTTGACATTTTGTAGCGGCAAAACAAGCTTCAAATTTCCAGTTTTGTCTCTTGTTTCTTGGCCACTGTGAGAGGTGATGATGCAATATTTCGGACGCGTGCAAAGTAGTATGAATTGAACCAAAGAGGCGTGTTGATGTTTCTTAGCGATAACTGAGGTTTATTAAATCAAAATAAAGATGCATTGTAGCATAAAACAAACAAACAACTGCAAGGCCGCTTTCAGGCTTTCTCCATGTGCACGGTCAAAAGACTGTGTGCTCTTGCACCAGCGCCCCCCTCCTGTCAGGGGTGGCCTATCCTCTTAAACATTTACTTCACCTATAGAGGGCACACACTCAAAGAAATAAACAATTAATAATACAACAACAAAATTATATTTAAATAAACTAATTGATAAAAAA
The DNA here is from genome assembly GCF_024679245.1 of Pseudorasbora parva. Lineage (NCBI taxonomy): Eukaryota > Metazoa > Chordata > Actinopteri > Cypriniformes > Gobionidae > Pseudorasbora > Pseudorasbora parva. The sequence goes on from NC_090179.1 coordinate 6,070,483, forward strand.
TTAAATAAACTAGTAACTATGGCTCCTACACCCCTTAAGAATCAGGGTCCGCGAATAGAAGACCCAACACTTCATTGCGGGTAAGCTTTATTGATGCTATTATTAAACAATAGTAATAATAATCTAATGCAAATACTCGCTGACATTGACAATGCTCTGATAAAACGTCTGACTCGCACACCAGCTCCGCTTTTGTTCGCACTGATTCAATGCGCTCTTGCTCGAAGATTTTGTATAGAATCAGGATGTTTTTTGAGTCGGGATGAAGCATGACATCTCTGCCATCTAGTGAAAGGGAGGTCGAATTAAATATGACACCCTATTTGACAAAATCTGCCATTTAATTCAGTGCTGCATCTTGTCGAGTAAACTTGACCGTGCCGCCTAGAGGGTTAAACACATAAATCTTAAACTGTAGTTTAAAGCTAATGCTTATATTTATGGGGAGTTGACTCACCTGTCATTTATTTACTGTATGTTCTTCATTTAAAAACATTACACTTTTTACATTTTAGCCTGTTGTTAATATGCTGTATGTAGTTATAAATAAAATTAATGTTAAACCTCTTAACCGTCACGAGGACTGTGACGCACTGAAGCTCTCTTTGCTTAAATTAGCTCAAAATTACTATCAGATGTAAGTAGTTACCTTGACAAACTATACATCATTAAAAAGATCTATGACTAAAGTTTAATTTTTTTTACCTCTGTTTTATTCTGAAAGTCTTATAGTGACCGTAATGTGTTAATATGTGCCAGGAGTTATGAATATAATCATGGGCGTCGCTACCTTTTACCTGTAGCACTTTGGGATTGTTTTTAACTATGAAAAGGGCTTTAAAAATAAAATATATTATTATTATTATTATTATTATTATTATTATTATTACCTTTTGATTGTAATATATGCGTCATTTGCTCCCATTCATAAAAAACTCCTCTGTGGTCGTCATGAAGACACTCGACAAAACAACTTCCCTCAGGGCTTTTACTTCAAATGTGTGCAGATGTGGAGAAATATTGATAGATTCTCACGTTTGAGTCAAATTTCTATACAGAGAAGTATTATTTATTCAATCTTTATCCAAAATCCGCGGATGTATCATTATGAGCGCAGTATACTGTGATATGCTGTGTTTTCAATTCATTCTGGCAGCCGGAGGGCGCTGGAAAGCTGTACTACTGAAAATTCACCCCATATATGGATAGATGAAGAACAGACACACCATGTGACATTCAGGAAGTATCTGATATAACCAAAACAGCTTCCAGAGATCGTCAGATCGCTATTTTATGCAGATAGACACGTTTTAAGACAATAAACACACAATCGCGGCAATGTATGGTTGGTCTGTGTTCTTTGTGCCATGTTGGGTGGTTTCATAATAGATTATATTTATAATGCAATGCTATTCCACATAGCTTTTAGCATTGTATATTTTCTGTCAGATTTTTTGATCCGAAGCTACATGAGATCACACATTGTTAAATAAAACACTCGACTTATAAATTATAAAGTTATATGAAGTAAGTTTTGAATAAAACATGATTTTAATCGTATAAATTGTTGTTTTGCTGGTGTGCTAAGCTAACATGCTAGCTTGCCCTAGATGCACCTGCCACTGAGCAAATACTTCATTTTTATGAACATTTTCTAAATGTAAAACTACTGAAATGCTTATTTGGATGAAATGCATTCGATAGAGTCTCAGTGAGGGTAAAGTGAGAGGTTTGATTTAGAAATGAGGTTTGAATAGAACAGTTTGAATAGAGAATCGTTAGTAATTATAATGCAGACAAAAGAATAATAATTAGAGCCATAACCAGTCCGCAGAAGTGTGAATGTGTGCCGGGGAGACAAACTAAATGGGGCAGTTTGCACCTCTAAACAATAGAGGCAATATAGTCAATGAAAGCTGAGAAGACATGGCAATAAACATCAGTTGATATTTTAGAGATATCTCAAAATAAAATCACATGATACGATCTTGTAAAACGTTTAATAAAATTCAGAGTTTTAGACTGATCATCTTTAGATCTGAAATATAACATGGTCAGACTTGTGGGTTTAGCTGTAGTGCATTTCTAGATTGTTACAAGGCCAACTTCAATTTTATTTTCATAAAGATATTTTATACAAATACATTTCTAATAACTTTACAAAACTTTGAAGCTTGTTATAGCTTTTTTGATTATAAAAAATATTATCATTTTGACTTTACAGTAAACTGCTAGGTGTCTGCTTTCAAATGAGACCATAATTATGCTTTTAGTGCAAAGGATTCACAAACTGTATTTGTTTTAGTCTGAGTATGCATTTCTTAGGATTTTTTCAAAAGTTGGAATTCAGCTTAACAGGTTAAAAAGCAGCCATATCACCCTGTAGCCCAAGACAGCAGGGCTGAGCCTGGTCAGTACCTGGATGGGAGACCAACTGGGAAAACCAGGAGCTGCTGGTAGAGATGTTAGTGAGGCCAGCAGGGGGCGCTCACCCTATGGTCTGTGTGGGTCCTAACACCCCAGTATCGCGATGGGGACACTATACTGACAAAGAGCACCATCCTTCAGATGAGACGTTAAACCGAGGTCCCGACTCTCTGTGGTCGTTAAAAATCCCAGGATGTCCTTCGATAAAGAGTAGGGGTGTACCCGGGCATTCTGGCCAAATTTGCCCATTGGCCCCTGTCCATCATGGCCTCCTAATAATCCCCATATCCTGATTGGCTTAATCACTCTGTCTCCTCTCCACCAATCAGCTGGTGTGTGTGTGTGGTTGGCGCTCTGGCGTAATGTGGCTGCGGTCGCATCATCCAGGTGGGTGCTGCACATTGGTGATGGTTGAGGAGATTCCCCCTTCTATATGTAAAGTGTAGAGTGCCTAGAAAAGGGCTATATAAATGTAACAAATTATTATTATTAAAAAGACTTTGCACTGTATTTTGAAAAAATGCACTCTTTCAGACTATTTTTTTAAATGTTGAAGTATCTTTTGTTCTGTATGTAAGGGAGTGATATTGCAAGAATTACAGTGTTTAAATAAGTCCAGTTCAGTTTTTTAAGTGCTGTTGCTATAATTGTAAAAAACTGAAATAACACAATAAATAAATATCGGTTCTATATCGGTTATCGGCACATAATCATACAAATAATCGGTTATTAAAAAAAAATCAATATCGGTCGATAACTACATTTAAGTTTAGGAGGAATGGACTTTAAATGGAGGGACAGAAATCTCTCAGCTTTCATAAAAATATCTTCACTTGTGTTTGAAATTAAATGAAACAACATTTGAGGTCATGATGACAGAATTTACATGTTTGGATTATTTATACAGTAAAGCTGAGCCTTGGAGAAAAGAACTATATATTGCATATATTGTCAAAATTTTATATTGAAGACAGTCAATTATGATAAACAATGATTATTGTGTTTATAGTTCATATCACACACCATATGCACTCCTGTAATTTTCATCAGCAAAAAATAAGAAAATACAACGTGAACTAATGAGCATTTATATATATTTCATATTGACAGCATTGTGTTATTTATTTATTTAGTGTAAGTGCTCATGTTTAGCTTTGGAGATAGACTTAATGTGTGTCATTGTTCTCTACAGGTTGAGGAGCTGTGGTGTCACAGATGAAGGTTGTGCTGCTCTGGCTTCAGCTCTGAGATCAAACCCCTCACACCTGAGAGATCTGGATCTGACTGTGAATAATCTAGGAGACTCAGGAGTGAAGCTGCTCTCTGCTGCGCTGGAGAATCCTCTCTGTAAACTGGAGACACTGAGGTAAGATCGTACCTGCAAAAGGCTTAATTTTTCTGACACAAATTTTTGAAATGTAGGCTTACATCTTTAAATTTTTCTGAGAAATGCTGGGTTTTCACCAAACACGTAGTCATATCGTATTGTATCGATATCAAGATATCTGGCATGAAAATCAAGATATGAAATTTTGTCCATATCGTTCAGCCCTAGTGGTAAGATCATACGTGACTCTGATATGAAACTGAGTCTGTGTGTGACGAGCAGGGCGGGCGAGAGCCGTGAGAGAACGGTGTGAGGCCGGTGGAGGGATTGCAAATGAGCATCACCTGCGCATCACACTGTGAATTTTATAATTTAATGTATTCATAAAGTAACAAAATTGAAAAGAGGAATCAAACTATTGTTACATTTAGAGCTGTCACTAACGGTTATTTTAGTAATCGAGTATTCGGTCGATTATTTTGACGATTAATCGAGTAATTAATCACAGTAATTGACCAATATATCGGTTTCCCAGTATTTTCCCTCGATATTTAAGCATTTTCCCATTATTGGGGATCGCTTTTGTAATATTGGATGCTCAGATAAATCTTGTGGACGTTTTGAAAACTGTGCAAGCGCGCCATTAAAGCACTGCGTCTGAGGGGAAATGAGTCCACAACAGTTCAAAGGTCAAATAACTTGCATCCCTTTAGCCTGGTTAAAACCAGTAGTAACTGAGCTATGGTCTGGCAAAGCTTCATAGACAAATCATTTCCAAAGGGCCGTCACCAACAGATGTTGCTCAAATGCCTCTGGTCGCAATTGGATAGACCTAAAACCAATCAGAGCGATGAAGGAGATAACGATTGCAGAGTGGAGAAACATCTGAGACAGCAATTCTTTTGTGTTGTATTTGTGATTTAGAGGAAGATGTTCCAATGGCTTCTGACGACTTTTGCTGTTGTTGTAAAAGAAATATGATAATAGCTGATAATAGTGTCCATCACCAATCCATCAACATTTTTGCAAAATTTGGAAACCCTAATATCATGTCAGACTGACTGAAACATCTCTGATTGACGGTCAAACAGAAAACATCATCTCTGACCGCATTTGCCCATTGTAAGGCATTTGTATTGTAAAATAATATTGATGAGTCTTTGGAAAGTTGTGTCTCACGCGTTTGCAGTGCGTTGGCAGGGCAGAAGCAGTGCGTATGGAGAGCGGGAGCTGCGCGCTCCCGTTGGTCATTCACACTGGCAGCGTTTGTCTCGCGCAGCTGAACCGTGGCTCGTGTAATGCAAATACAGACGAATATTGTTCATTCTGTCACATTTTAGGTGTTCTCCTCAGACTCTGTCATTTTCGTGCTTTGATTCATGATGGTCAGCACATCATATGCTGCAAATGCGACCGTTTTCCCCTCTGTCCCGAAAACACATGCATATAACATGCTGTATATAGTTCACATGATAAAAGTAACCTTAAAGTTAAGATATGCCTCTGGGTTTATTCATTTAAATGGCCCGTTGAAGTTTGGGCAGAAACTTTTGGCAGTGATGTGCTTTCATGCATTTCATATATTTTTTCACAGCGCAGGATGTCATGTGGTGATAATGAAACTCACAGAACGCTTCACTTCATTATTTTATGCTGAAATTTGTAATTATTCATGTTAACCAGGTCAGTTGTATCAAGAACTATGCACTGTGGCTTTGATTCAGGGTGAGCAGCGCGGTAAAAATAGACTCTGCTCTGAAACGATCGCAGCACTGCCTCTTCTGCTCCTGCGACGCCTCTGCGTGCGGTGTGAATGCTCTAATCTGTTAACATGGGCGCCGAAAAAAACATGGGCTGCTTACGCCCTGATAATGCGTGCAGTGTGAAACCGGCCTAACAGTTCAATAAACCATGGAGATGTGTACAAACTAGTAATGGGCGATATGAATAATATGCAATATAAACAATACAAAATTAGCCTACGATAGAGATTTTACTTCTATTGCACTATTGCGATAATGTGTGTTGATGACGCAATCTACCCGTGAAACTTAGAGCCACGAGCTGCAGCTGACTGCAACGCATCATCAAAAGTCATCATAATCAAACTAAATAATAAAGATTATTATTGTTAATAATAATATAGGGAGCCCACAACACTAAAAAACATTCAAACAAATATTGTCCCTGTTTTTCAATTAATAGATAATAACAAATTAGATTTTCAGTGGTATTTGGACCACTCGAATAGGAAATGTCCCCGGTTTCCACTTCAGGAATCTGGTCACTTTATTGAATGTTATTCGTTTTGTATCCTTCTGTTATTTTATTCATCGTTAACAAACAAAACACATCCATCCCGCACTTTTGAAAAGTTTTCTACGCCCCTGATTCTAGGCCAAATCGCCCATCCCTAGTGCAAACTCTGACACACACACACACACACACACACACACACACACACACACACACACACACACTGTCACACACACACACTGTCACACAGTCGCACACACACACACACACACACACACTCACTCACACACAAACGCGCGCACACACACGCACACTTAAATGCACATACACAGTCACTCACACAGATACACATACACAGAAACTTAGACACACACATACATACACACACCACACACACACTAACAAACTCGCGCGCACACACACACACACACACACACTCACATTTACTATACTCGCATTTACAACTATAAATGTGCGATCTGTACAATGTAACATTGATTACATACATATACACACAGATACACATACTCACACACAGACAGAAAAGCCCCTGCCCTTTTTCAAAATAAATCAAAAGTGCCCCTTTAAGACAAATATTAATGATAATATTTGTGGTCAATGAAACAAATTAAATTTGACTTATAATAACATGACAATGTGTACAATAGTAACGAACGGCTCAAAAGTCGGAAAATATCTGTTTATTTTTCATATCAGTCGGTCTGAGGCGTTGCCGTGACGCGTTGCTATGGGTTGCGTGCGTTTTACCGGCTGATTTTTCACAGTCTGTTCGGAAACGGCTCTCTTGTCATATATGGTTCTTTCAGAAAGTGTCTGTGGCTTTACGGGGGAAAATAAAACAAACATTTTTTTTCATCAGAAAAAATTAAAGCTAATGTCTCGATTTAAATTAAAAATCTCTCTTATATATTTCATAAATGCCCGTTTGTCATGTATAATAACGTTATACCAACCAATCATGATCTGGCAAAACAAGTTGAAACAAATCGGTTGAAAATGTAATAAATCAAATTGCATCGCTGACAGGATGTTAACTGCCAAAAAAAGCACCGCACAAAACCACGCAGCACCAAAAGTCGCATTAATGGTAAGTAGTATTACTTGTATTTTTGATGCAGCGTTTACTATTTGATGAATCTGTCAAAGTTAATGAAGCCCAGCGCCACCTACAGGCCGATTGTGTGAAGAGGAGGCTGGCCAAATGGTGAAAGGACTTTATTATATTACCAGTGTTGATAATTTTGCAGCATTATGAAAGAAGTCTCTTATGCTCATTAAGCCTGCATTTATTTGATCAAAAACAGCAATATTGTGAAATATTAATACAATAATGGTTTTCTATTTTAATAGACTTTAAAATATAATATATTCCTGTGATCAAAGCTGAATTTATCATCATTACTCCAGTCTTCAGTGTCACATGATCCTTCAGGAATCATTCTAAAATTATGATTTAATGTCAATGTTGGAAACCGATGCGCTGCTTAATATTTATTTATAACCTGCTGTGATACTCTTCAAGATTTTCTGATTAATAAAAAGTTAAAAAGAACACTATTTTATTCTGTATTTTTGATTAAATAAATGCAGGCTTGATGAGCGTAAGAGACTTCTTGCAACAACATGAAATAGTATCCAAACTTTACACACACACACACACACACACACACACACACACACACACACACACACACACACACACACACACACACACAGGTTTGTTTCACTATATTAGTGAGGACGTTACATAGACTTCCATTGATTTTATATCAGGTTAATGATATTTTCTATCCCCTAACCCAACCCCTATTCCTAAACCTACCCATCACAGAAACATCTGCAGATCAACAGATTTAAATAAAAAAACGTTTTGGCTGATTTGGAAGCCTTTTAAACTAGTGAGGACCAGTCCAATGTCCTCACTAGTGGGTCATTTTCATGTTTTACTATATAAGTGAGGACATTTGTGTCCTCACAAGTATTGCCAAACAAGGAACACACAGGTGGTCATACACATACACACACACAGATACACATACACAGTCGCTTTCTCTCTCACTCACTCACTCACTCTCACACACACACACAACACAGTCACATACACAGACACACAGTCACACACACAGACAAACACACTCACGAACACACATACAGTCACACACACACGCACGACAGATAGACATTCACACACACATCAGTCACATACACACAGACACACTCACACTCACTCACGAACACACACACACACACACACACACACACTCACAAACTCTCACATAGTCACATACACACCAACACACACATAACACAGTAACATACACAGACACACATACAGTCACAAACACACTCGCTCACAAACACACACACACTCACACACACTCACACAAACATTCACACACTCCCAAACTCACAAAGACCCTCACGAACACACACACAGTCACAAACATTCACAACTCTCACACATTCTCACACCGCACACACACACACACACACACACACACACACACACACACGACACACGACACACGACACACACACACGACACACACAGTCACATACACACACCAACAGTCACACACACTACTGTTGTCAAAAATATTGATATTTCGATATGTATCGATACTGGAATATCTGAAACGATGCGATTCTCAGTTTTTACAGTATCGATACCAGCTGCGCTCTCCTCTCCGACCGAAAGCGAGCTGACACACACCGGCATATTCTCACTCAGCCCGGTTAACCTCTGAGCACGGCGAACGCGCGTTCTGCTGGACTTTTTCCTCATGACAGTGTGTTAGTGTGTGATCGGTCTGAATTTCGCGCGGGATTGCACATAAATTAATTCTACTAATCCCCGCAGATTTCGTGCTCACATCTGAAGCGCACACACACACACACACACACACACACACACACACACACACACGACACACGACACACGACACACGACACACACACACACACACACACACGACACACACAGTCACATACACACACCAACAGTCACACACACTAGTGTTGTCAAGAATATCGATATTTCGATATGTATCGATACTGGAATATCTGAAACGATGCGATTCTCAGTTTTTACAGTATCGATACCAGCTGCGCTCTCCTCTCCGACCGAAAGCGAGTTGACACACACCGGCATATTCTCACTCAGCCCGGTTAACCTCTGAGCACGGCGAACGCGCGTTCTGCTGGACTTTTTCCTCATGACAGTGTGTTAGTGTTAGTGTGTGATCGGTCTGAATTTCGCGCGGGATTGCACATAAATTAATTCTACTAATCCCCGCAGATTTCGTGCTCTCATCTGAAGGGCACACACACACACACACACACACACACACACACACACACACACACAGCCTACCGTAATAAAGCCGCCTCTGACCTGATACAAGTGCAAACATTTGCTTCTTTTTCCAGCTTATTATTGGTCAAATACACTCAAAGAATTATCAGTGCACATCTGGAAGAGTATTAACGTAAACACAGTCGCAAACAGTTCAGGAAGAACGAGTAACAGGCAGGCACGGATTTAGAAAGCAGAGGCCCCTGGGCGCAGAATTTTGGAGACCCCCAGAACTCGTGGCCCAAACTCACACATCTTAAAAAAAAATCATTTTTAAGAAACAGTTTCTAAAAAAAAATCATAATTTTATTAGAAACAGTAAAAAGGAGCTGTTGTTTTTTTATTGTAGGCCTATCTGGTCATAAAAATAAAGTCAACATTAATATAACAATGTAAGTACAGGGCCGTAAGCAGGGTTTTAATATCAGTGAGCTCACAAATGCAAGGTAGTCAGGGGGCTTCGGGGAATCAGGGAAATACTCCCCCGGGAAAATTTTGATTTTTCTGATCAACATATGTGCATTTTTAAGACGTTTGAAGGCCCCAAAAAAATTATAAAAATGATATTCTATACTTTTATAAATTGAGAAACCATAAGCAAAAGGTGGATAAACACTGAGTCTATGTTCAGAAAGTATTAATATGTTTTGAACTATGTTGTATAGCTGCATTTTACGATGCCTTTGTTGTCAAACTTAACTTTATTTCTTTTTAAATTAGAATTTTTATTGACAAAATATTTTAGTTTTTTTCTTTTCTTTCTATTAGCCTATATCAGATAACATTTTAATCTGTCATATGCTCATGTTACACCACATACTCCACCTATGGGGCAGGTTGTCACATTTCACTTCCATTATTTCAGGGTAAATCAAGAAAAAAGTATAGACTGTATTGCTGAAACAAAACCACGTAATTGTAGCTACTATAGACGTGGGAAATGAATGTGGGAAAAAATAAATACTCTGAACCCCAAGTGGATTTACACAAACTGAGACAGTCAAAAATTCACATTCTGCCTAATCTGATGAAATCACGTTCATTAATGTTTATTTTCCACTCACATTGACAAAATATGTTACATTAGAAAAAAATACATTATGAATCACCTGAATTATGAAATTCGCGTTAAGTATCTTCTGTGAATGTAAAGCCCGCCTACTTTGATTTGATTGGTCATCTCAAATGTAGGCTATATGGTAATATTTAGATGAGCGCCGCGGCGACAAACCGCTGAGGCAGCTCCGATGAGAAGCGCGCTTGGTGCTGTGCTGTATCATTGCAATACTAAAGTAGTGTTAATGTTATATTATGCATTTATTTCACAACATTTATTATATAGCCTACATCTCAGGGAAATACCTCATCATAGCTGCCTTGGGTTACGTGATTTAAAAAGCAACATCATAACGGGGACAGACAAGTGGAGAAATCAGAAAAATAAAATATTTAGGTGGGTCGGACTCTGTGGACGCAGATGGAAGGCTTCTGTGCCGATCCGGGCATCTATAATAATCAGGGTTTTTAATAAAGGGAAAAAGTAATTGATAGGCCAACATTTCTTGAGGCTGTCAAACAGGTAATGTACGTTAATCTACACGTCAACGCCGGGTCTCTGCCGCTTTCAGAAAAAAAGTGAATTTTGAAAAAAGACTTGAAAAAAGTGGAGATGGTTAGAATAGTACTCCTATTTAAATCCTCACTGCTATCCTTCTCCCTTTTAGCTTTCCATTTTGTGGCTCCGCTGCTTCCGTTTTTTAACCATGTTGGTTGGTTTTTCACGTCTATCTTCGACTTCTACCGCCTGTCTTGCCGCTGTCAACAGTTATGCTGATGACTCATCATTGTCATCATCAGACACAGCCAAAAAGCTGATCATAATTTTTTTTTGTATGTGTGTGCAAATATATGATTGTTAACACACTTACTAATGTTTTACTGAATTTTTTTTTATTTTATTTAATCCAATAATAAAGTAAAAAAATAAATAAATAAAAATAAAGGATGAGGCTTGGATGCCCCCTAGAGGTCGGAGGCCCCCGGGCACCGGCCCAATCGGCCCGTTGGTAAATCTGGCCCTGGTAACAGGAACAGTGTTTAGGATCCATGCGTCCGTTAGTCTTAAAGGGACCGCAGTCATTTGTTATTCAAACTACAAAAAGACAAACGGTCAACTGCCCTTGACTGATCAACTTGTGTAACTTTAATAGTTTCATCTGTAGACTATTGAATTTTTTACAAAGAACATTATCCAATGTTGTTTTAAATGTAATTACTATGCATTTTTTTATTCAGTTTCTTATCTGAATGTTAGACCTACCTGAAAAGTAAAGCAGACTATTTAATTTGTATCTTCTATTCTATTGCATTTATTTGTGCTATTGTTTGTAATCTGTTTTTTTGTTCTTTCAATTCAATTTACCATTCGAAATCCAGCTTTCTTGTGCTGTGTGTAAGCTATTGCAACACAATTACCCCATTGTAAAAAATACATTGAGATAGCAAAAATTTGTGAGATAATTTCAATAGTAATTGATCAATAATTGTTCAAATCAAAACAATGCCCAACCCTAAGGAACATGCTGGCCACATTAATTTTTAGTAAAAAAATAACAATGAATAATAACAAGTTCTGTTGTCATATTAAGCATCTTTTTTTTTTTTTTACTGTGGTATCGATTTAGTATCGATATATCGATATTTTAGTCTGGTATCGTATCGAAGTCATAATTTTGGTATCGTGACAACACTAACACACACACACAAACTCAGTACGTTTTCATTTGAAAACGTATATTTTTCTCTCCGTTTTGGCCTTCCGTCCACACTGAAACAGCATTTTAAGTCAATGAAAACATATCGCTTTGAAAACGCTCTCCAAAGCGGATACATTTGAAAACGCCGTCTTCGCGCCGTAGTGTGGACTGTGAAAACGGAGGTTTTTTAATACGATGACGCATTTAGCCATGTGATGCAGTCATATGACCAATTCAGCCAAGATGGTGAACGACATTGTACAGCAGTTGTTTTGTATGCTTTCTGTTTTGACAGCTTGTTAAATATTAATGTCAGTTTGTACATACTGTTAAAAAACTCAGTGCCTTTTCTCGACATTGCCTCAATTTCAAAGAGTAAATAAACGAGTAGAGGAAATGACGCAAGTCGAAGCGTCTTGGATTTGCTCATGCGCAGTATGGGGACGTAAGCGTTTTCAGACGTTTCAGTGTAGATGAACATTTTTTGAAAAACGATTGAAAATGATAGTGTGGACGCGGAGCGTTTTTAAATTTATTCGGATTAGTGTAGACGTGGCCTCACAAACAGACACTCACAAACACAGACACACACTCACACACAGACACATACACACTCACTCACTCACTCACAAACACTCACTCAAAAACACTAACAAACACACACACTCAACACACAGACACATACACATGCAATCACACTCACAAACACACACTCACACACATATAACAGTCACATACACACTCACACACAGACACACACACAGTCACAAACATATACACACACGCAGTCACATATACACACACACACACTCTCAAACACACTCCCTCACGAACAAACACACACACAGGGACATGCACACTCGCACAAACTCACACGCACGTGCACACAGACATGCGCACACACACACAGACACACACACACACACACACACACACACAGACACACAAACATGCACACACACTCACAAACTCACATAACACACACACACAACACATATAACACAGTCACATACACACACACTCACAAACTCACACACACACAACACAGACACATACACAGACACACACAGTCACATACACACACACACACACACACACACACTTTCTCTCTCACTCTCACACACACACACACACACTTTCTCACACACATTGGGTTTCCATGTTTTATGGGTCTTTCCACAGAAATAATGTTGTTATACTGAACAAACTGTATATTCTCTCCTCTAATCCTATCTGATGTATTTTAAGAACGTGAACTAATGAGTATTTATATATATTTCATATTGACAGCATTGTGTTGTTTATTTATTTAGTGTAAGTGCTCATGTTTAGCTTTGGAGATGGCCTTAATGTGTGTCATTGTTCTCTACAGGTTGTGGAGGTGTGGTGTCACAGATGAAGGTTGTGCTGCTCTGGCTTCAGCTCTGAGATCAAACCCCTCACACCTGAGAGATCTGGATCTGACTGATAATGATCTAGGAGACTCAGGAGTGAAGCTGCTCTCTGCTGTGCTGGAGAATCCTCTCTGTAATCTGGAGAGACTGTTGTAAGATCTTACCTGCAAAAGGCTTAATTTTTCTGACACAAATTTTTGAAATGTAGGCTTACATCTTTAAATTTTTCTGAGAAATGCTTGGTTTTCACCAAACACGTAGTCATATCGTATTGTATCGATATCGAGATATCTGGGATGAAAATCAAGATATGAAATGTTGTCCATATCGTTCAGCCCTAGTGGTAAGATCATACGTGACTCTGATATGAAACTGAGTCTGTGTGTGTGACGAGCAGGGCGGGCGAGAGCCGTGAGAGAACGGTGTGAGGCCGGTGGAGGGATTGCAAATGAGCATCACCTGCGCATCACACTGTGAATTTTATCATTAAATGTATTCATAAAGTAACAAAATTGAAAAGAGGAATCAAACTATTGTTACATTTAGAGCTGTCACTAACGGTTATTTTAGTAATCGAGTATTCGGTCGATTATTTTGACGATTAATGAAGTAATGAGATTTTTTTTTGTGGTAATAAAAATAGACCTTAGCAAACAAAATGGCCTTTAAAATGATTTAGAATACAAAAATAATAACAATGGGGCAATAATATTTGGTTCTAAAAGTATCATAGTAATCATATAGTTTTACATAACCGTTGTTGTTGGTTATTTAAAATATCTACTGGATGAACTCCTCTTGAACATTTTACTATTTGTGACAACCTGAGGAAGGAGGACCCAAAAGCAGAAGAATGCTTAACTTCAATTTATTGAAACGATAATAAAGACAGTCCAAACCGCAAGACCCCAAAACAGCTCAGAACTGAAGAGAATGGTCAGGCCGGCAGGAGGTCAGAATCCAGGACAATCAAATCCAAATCATGAGGCGAGAATCAGTGTCAGACAAGCAGGATAGTCAGACGAGGAGCAAACAAAACCAACAGAGACATCCCAACTCACGATCAGAAACAGGCAGGTGTTCACAGCAGAAAGCAGTCCGGAAAGGCCAACGGTAACCCAGAACAATCCAAACTCCAACGTCAGTAACAGTCCAAATGTTCAGCAGTAAGAGAGCCGTCCAAGACCGATTATGCCGACTGGACCTGTAACTAGATTCCACATTATTAGGGGTTCAAGCACGAAGTGCTGAAACCCTATTGTAATTGTACTGATTTTTATTATTATTATTATTATTATTATTATTATTAGGGGTTCAAGCACGAAGTGCTTGAAAACCTATTGTAATTGTAAGGATTTTTATTATTATTATTTTTCTTCTCCCCTAAAACGCATCATGCAGCCCAAACCGTAAGTGCTAGAGACTTGAAACTTTGTCAAAAGGTAGTCCAAAAATCGAGGAGAGGTTATCAAAGTATGAGCCCGATTGGCCAATAGGTGGCGCTATAGCGCAAAAAACAAAAAAAAAATACTATTTTGCTTATATCTCGAAAACCCATTGTCGCACATTCAAGTGTCTTACATCATTGGAATCCTTGGCTCAAGCCGAACAAAACGTATATCTCCGATTTCATTTCCGTCATGAAAATTTTTCCGCCATTTTGAATTTTGTCGAAAACCTACTTTTGCGAACTAGTCCCTGGTTTTTTGACCGATCGGAACCAACCCAGTGCCAAAATGTTCAATGTAGTCTAAATATCAATAATTATCGAAAAAAAGTTGAAATTTCGATTCACGGACGATAAGGGGCGTGAAAATGTACACTGAAGGCGGAGCCTATTTTACTAAAAAGACTATAACTCAATAATGAAATGAGATATCTTCACCAAACTTGGTACACATGTGTACGGGCTCAATTTGAGGTCACGATAAAAAAATCGCGACGATTGGCCACTTGGTGGCGCTATAATGTGAAAAAAACCTGCAAATAGCTATAACCATGCGACTGCTACTCTGATTGACCTGAAAATTGGTATGCAGTGTCTTGGTCCAAGGTAGCATGTATGTCTATGAGGATATTGGCGTATCTCAAAAAACATGGCCGCCATAGGCCAATGAAGTTTGAGCACCTATTAGACAAGGTTATCGGAGGCCGATCGGAACGAAACTCGGTGGGCATGTTTGACTCATGGTCCTAGAAATCTGTAAGAATTTTGAAAGAAATCGGCCACTAGTTGGCGCTAACGAGTTTTATGGCTCTGTAATCACGTAGTGTTGCACACATCCACAAAATATGCATATCATATGATAGATCTCCTCATGCTGAACAACATTGCCCTTGGAACCATTGCTGTCAATCAAATCGTTAATTAAATATTTGCAATTATGTAAAAAACCTACTTTTGCAAACTAGTCCCTGGTTTTTTGCCCGACCGGAACCAAACCAGTCTAGGACAATTCTCTGGACTCTGCAGATAAATAATTATCAAAAAAAAGTTGAACTTTTGCATTTGCTTGGCTATAACAGAGCCATTTGGAAAAGAGGCGTGGCAAAATACACTCAAAAGCCTATAAATCCTAAGGGTAAACTCAAAACTTCACGAAAATTGTTGGGTATATGTGGCATAACATGTTAAAGACGCATGCAAAGTTTTAAAGAGATCGGACTATAGGTGGCGCTATAACTGTTAAAAAGCTTTAAAAACCACGCATTTCCTATGGTAAATTGCCTATATTGGCTGTAAATGGACTTTTCCATCTATTATTTCAGTGTTTAAAATCTTGCTAAATAAAACTTAATGTCTTTAATTAGGGGTTCAAGCCTGAAGGGCTGAAACCCTATTGTTATTGTTAATTTTCCCATGATGCATCATTCTCCATCTAAAACTGATCGGGCAGACCAAACCGTAAGTCGCAGAGACTTGAAACTTTCAGGGCTGGTGGTACTCACACCGACTACCTACGCCACCGAGGCACGCCCCGATCGGCCTGACGGGGGCGCTACAGCGAGCAAAAGTACGAAACGGCTCATAACTCCTTAACCGTTAGGCGTGGGCTCAAGTGTCTTATATCGTTGGAATCCTTGGCTCGGGACGGACAAAACGCATGCCTCGGATTGCCTCGTCACCCTGGGAAAAATTTCGGGAATTTTGGCATTTTCCAAAAACCTACTTTTGCGAACTAGTCCTAGGTTTTTGGCCCGACCGGAACCAAACCAGCGCAGCCAGATTCTCTGGAGTCTGAATGTCAATAATTATTAAAAAAAAGTGCAAATTTGGGTTCACGGTCCCTAAGGGCCGCCAAAACGTTTGAGGTGGGAGGGGCCCCTTTTACTCAATTGGCTATTACTCGTCAACGGAACGAGATATTGTCACCAAACTCAGCACGCCTATGTAAGAGCTCACTCTGTGGCTGCGTGAAAAAGGACACGGCGGACCGCCACTCGGTGGCGCTATAACAACTAAAAAGCTGTCAAAATGATGCATTTCTATGGAAAATCCCATTCAATGGCTGAAAGCGGCCCTCTTCCTGCCTGATTTGCATACAGCGTCACCAAATCAAGCGTGCGCATGCGTCACGTGATGCTAAAGAAGCTGGCAGACTTTAGTGGTGCTTCAACTCTTATAAAGGGGGAAAATGCTCCATATTGTTCTGTGCAAAACGACCTTTAAATGACCGAAAAAGGGTCTGCTCTGCGCAAAACTTCACCAAATCGGCTGAGGACGTGCGCCATATTATCCCAAAGAAGCGTGCAAACTTTTACGGAGATCGGGCCATCGGTAGAGGTTTTACAGTTTTAAAGGTTAAAAAAAGCACCACATTCGCATGATAAATGAGCTGAAAATATGAAAATCGACATTTTTCCCCCCCGATGGGCATGTCAAAACGCTTGATAAAGTTTTTGTAACCAGCAGCCCGAAAATCAAGTTCTCAGACCCTATCGTTGTTTTTTTATAGGCCTTTTAAGGCTCTTTTTATGCCCTTTTTATTAGGGGTTCAAGCCTGAAGGGCTGAAACCCTATTGTTATTGTTAATTTTCCCATGATGCATCATTCTCCATCTAAAACTGATCGGGCAGACCAAACCGTAAGTCGCAGAGACTTGAAACTTTCAGGGCTGGTGGTACTCACACCGACTACCTACGCCACCGAGGCACGCCCCGATCGGCCTGACGGGGGCGCTACAGCGAGCAAAAGTACGAAACGGCTCATAACTCCTTAACCGTTAGGCGTGGGCTCAAGTGTCTTATATCGTTGGAATCCTTGGCTCGGGACGGACAAAACGCATGCCTCGGATTGCCTCGTCACCCTGGGAAAAATTTCGGGAATTTTGGCATTTTCCAAAAACCTACTTTTGCGAACTAGTCCTAGGTTTTTGGCCCGACCGGAACCAAACCAGCGCAGCCAGATTCTCTGGAGTCTGAATGTCAATAATTATTAAAAAAAAGTGCAAATTTGGGTTCACGGTCCCTAAGGGCCGCCAAAACGTTTGAGGTGGGAGGGGCCCCTTTTACTCAATTGGCTATTACTCGTCAACGGAACGAGATATTGTCACCAAACTCAGCACGCCTATGTAAGAGCTCACTCTGTGGCTGCGTGAAAAAGGACACGGCGGACCGCCACTCGGTGGCGCTATAACAACTAAAAAGCTGTCAAAATGATGCATTTCTATGGAAAATCCCATTCAATGGCTGAAAGCGGCCCTCTTCCTGCCTGATTTGCATACAGCGTCACCAAATCAAGCGTGCGCATGCGTCACGTGATGCTAAAGAAGCTGGCAGACTTTAGTGGTGCTTCAACTCTTATAAAGGGGGAAAATGCTCCATATTGTTCTGTGCAAAACGACCTTTAAATGACCGAAAAAGGGTCTGCTCTGCGCAAAACTTCACCAAATCGGCTGAGGACGTGCGCCATATTATCCCAAAGAAGCGTGCAAACTTTTACGGAGATCGGGCCATCGGTAGAGGTTTTACAGTTTTAAAGGTTAAAAAAAGCACCACATTCGCATGATAAATGAGCTGAAAATATGAAAATCGACATTTTTCCCCCCCGATGGGCATGTCAAAACGCTTGATAAAGTTTTTGTAACCAGCAGCCCGAAAATCAAGTTCTCAGACCCTATCGTTGTTTTTTTATAGGCCTTTTAAGGCTCTTTTTATGCCCTTTTTATTAGGGGTTCAAGCCTGAAGGGCTGAAACCCTATTGTTATTGTTAATTTTCCCATGATGCATCATTCTCCATCTAAAACTGATCGGGCAGACCAAACCGTAAGTCGCAGAGACTTGAAACTTTCAGGGCTGGTGGTACTCACACCGACTACCTACGCCACCGAGGCACGCCCCGATCGGCCTGACGGGGGCGCTACAGCGAGCAAAAGTACGAAACGGCTCATAACTCCTTAACCGTTAGGCGTGGGCTCAAGTGTCTTATATCGTTGGAATCCTTGGCTCGGGACGGACAAAACGCATGCCTCGGATTGCCTCGTCACCCTGGGAAAAATTTCGGGAATTTTGGCATTTTCCAAAAACCTACTTTTGCGAACTAGTCCTAGGTTTTTGGCCCGACCGGAACCAAACCAGCGCAGCCAGATTCTCTGGAGTCTGAATGTCAATAATTATTAAAAAAAAGTGCAAATTTGGGTTCACGGTCCCTAAGGGCCGCCAAAACGTTTGAGGTGGGAGGGGCCCCTTTTACTCAATTGGCTATTACTCGTCAACGGAACGAGATATTGTCACCAAACTCAGCACGCCTATGTAAGAGCTCACTCTGTGGCTGCGTGAAAAAGGACACGGCGGACCGCCACTCGGTGGCGCTATAACAACTAAAAAGCTGTCAAAATGATGCATTTCTATGGAAAATCCCATTCAATGGCTGAAAGCGGCCCTCTTCCTGCCTGATTTGCATACAGCGTCACCAAATCAAGCGTGCGCATGCGTCACGTGATGCTAAAGAAGCTGGCAGACTTTAGTGGTGCTTCAACTCTTATAAAGGGGGAAAATGCTCCATATTGTTCTGTGCAAAACGACCTTTAAATGACCGAAAAAGGGTCTGCTCTGCGCAAAACTTCACCAAATCGGCTGAGGACGTGCGCCATATTATCCCAAAGAAGCGTGCAAACTTTTACGGAGATCGGGCCATCGGTAGAGGTTTTACAGTTTTAAAGGTTAAAAAAAGCACCACATTCGCATGATAAATGAGCTGAAAATATGAAAATCGACATTTTTCCCCCCCGATGGGCATGTCAAAACGCTTGATAAAGTTTTTGTAACCAGCAGCCCGAAAATCAAGTTCTCAGACCCTATCGTTGTTTTTTTATAGGCCTTTTAAGGCTCTTTTTATGCCCTTTTTATTAGGGGTTCAAGCCTGAAGGGCTGAAACCCTATTGTTATTGTTAATTTTCCCATGATGCATCATTCTCCATCTAAAACTGATCGGGCAGACCAAACCGTAAGTCGCAGAGACTTGAAACTTTCAGGGCTGGTGGTACTCACACCGACTACCTACGCCACCGAGGCACGCCCCGATCGGCCTGACGGGGGCGCTACAGCGAGCAAAAGTACGAAACGGCTCATAACTCCTTAACCGTTAGGCGTGGGCTCAAGTGTCTTATATCGTTGGAATCCTTGGCTCGGGACGGACAAAACGCATGCCTCGGATTGCCTCGTCACCCTGGGAAAAATTTCGGGAATTTTGGCATTTTCCAAAAACCTACTTTTGCGAACTAGTCCTAGGTTTTTGGCCCGACCGGAACCAAACCAGCGCAGCCAGATTCTCTGGAGTCTGAATGTCAATAATTATTAAAAAAAAGTGCAAATTTGGGTTCACGGTCCCTAAGGGCCGCCAAAACGTTTGAGGTGGGAGGGGCCCCTTTTACTCAATTGGCTATTACTCGTCAACGGAACGAGATATTGTCACCAAACTCAGCACGCCTATGTAAGAGCTCACTCTGTGGCTGCGTGAAAAAGGACACGGCGGACCGCCACTCGGTGGCGCTATAACAACTAAAAAGCTGTCAAAATGATGCATTTCTATGGAAAATCCCATTCAATGGCTGAAAGCGGCCCTCTTCCTGCCTGATTTGCATACAGCGTCACCAAATCAAGCGTGCGCATGCGTCACGTGATGCTAAAGAAGCTGGCAGACTTTAGTGGTGCTTCAACTCTTATAAAGGGGGAAAATGCTCCATATTGTTCTGTGCAAAACGACCTTTAAATGACCGAAAAAGGGTCTGCTCTGCGCAAAACTTCACCAAATCGGCTGAGGACGTGCGCCATATTATCCCAAAGAAGCGTGCAAACTTTTACGGAGATCGGGCCATCGGTAGAGGTTTTACAGTTTTAAAGGTTAAAAAAAGCACCACATTTGCATGATAAATGAGCTGAAAATATGAAAATCGACATTTTTCCCCCCCGATGGGCATGTCAAAACGCTTGATAAAGTTTTTGTAACCAGCAGCCCGAAAATCAAGTTCTCAGACCCTATCGTTGTTTTTTTATAGGCCTTTTAAGGCTCTTTTTATGCCCTTTTTATTAGGGGTTCAAGCCTGAAGGGCTGAAACCCTATTGTTATTGTTAATTTTCCCATGATGCATCATTCTCCATCTAAAACTGATCGGGCAGACCAAACCGTAAGTCGCAGAGACTTGAAACTTTCAGGGCTGGTGGTACTCACACCGACTACCTACGCCACCGAGGCACGCCCCGATCGGCCTGACGGGGGCGCTACAGCGAGCAAAAGTACGAAACGGCTCATAACTCCTTAACCGTTAGGCGTGGGCTCAAGTGTCTTATATCGTTGGAATCCTTGGCTCGGGACGGACAAAACGCATGCCTCGGATTGCCTCGTCACCCTGGGAAAAATTTCGGGAATTTTGGCATTTTCCAAAAACCTACTTTTGCGAACTAGTCCTAGGTTTTTGGCCCGACCGGAACCAAACCAGCGCAGCCAGATTCTCTGGAGTCTGAATGTCAATAATTATTAAAAAAAAGTGCAAATTTGGGTTCACGGTCCCTAAGGGCCGCCAAAACGTTTGAGGTGGGAGGGGCCCCTTTTACTCAATTGGCTATTACTCGTCAACGGAACGAGATATTGTCACCAAACTCAGCACGCCTATGTAAGAGCTCACTCTGTGGCTGCGTGAAAAAGGACACGGCGGACCGCCACTCGGTGGCGCTATAACAACTAAAAAGCTGTCAAAATGATGCATTTCTATGGAAAATCCCATTCAATGGCTGAAAGCGGCCCTCTTCCTGCCTGATTTGCATACAGCGTCACCAAATCAAGCGTGCGCATGCGTCACGTGATGCTAAAGAAGCTGGCAGACTTTAGTGGTGCTTCAACTCTTATAAAGGGGGAAAATGCTCCATATTGTTCTGTGCAAAACGACCTTTAAATGACCGAAAAAGGGTCTGCTCTGCGCAAAACTTCACCAAATCGGCTGAGGACGTGCGCCATATTATCCCAAAGAAGCGTGCAAACTTTTACGGAGATCGGGCCATCGGTAGAGGTTTTACAGTTTTAAAGGTTAAAAAAAGCACCACATTCGCATGATAAATGAGCTGAAAATATGAAAATCGACATTTTTCCCCCCCGATGGGCATGTCAAAACGCTTGATAAAGTTTTTGTAACCAGCAGCCCGAAAATCAAGTTCTCAGACCCTATCGTTGTTTTTTTATAGGCCTTTTAAGGCTCTTTTTATGCCCTTTTTATTAGGGGTTCAAGCCTGAAGGGCTGAAACCCTATTGTTATTGTTAATTTTCCCATGATGCATCATTCTCCATCTAAAACTGATCGGGCAGACCAAACCGTAAGTCGCAGAGACTTGAAACTTTCAGGGCTGGTGGTACTCACACCGACTACCTACGCCACCGAGGCACGCCCCGATCGGCCTGACGGGGGCGCTACAGCGAGCAAAAGTACGAAACGGCTCATAACTCCTTAACCGTTAGGCGTGGGCTCAAGTGTCTTATATCGTTGGAATCCTTGGCTCGGGACGGACAAAACGCATGCCTCGGATTGCCTCGTCACCCTGGGAAAAATTTCGGGAATTTTGGCATTTTCCAAAAACCTACTTTTGCGAACTAGTCCTAGGTTTTTGGCCCGACCGGAACCAAACCAGCGCAGCCAGATTCTCTGGAGTCTGAATGTCAATAATTATTAAAAAAAAGTGCAAATTTGGGTTCACGGTCCCTAAGGGCCGCCAAAACGTTTGAGGTGGGAGGGGCCCCTTTTACTCAATTGGCTATTACTCGTCAACGGAACGAGATATTGTCACCAAACTCAGCACGCCTATGTAAGAGCTCACTCTGTGGCTGCGTGAAAAAGGACACGGCGGACCGCCACTCGGTGGCGCTATAACAACTAAAAAGCTGTCAAAATGATGCATTTCTATGGAAAATCCCATTCAATGGCTGAAAGCGGCCCTCTTCCTGCCTGATTTGCATACAGCGTCACCAAATCAAGCGTGCGCATGCGTCACGTGATGCTAAAGAAGCTGGCAGACTTTAGTGGTGCTTCAACTCTTATAAAGGGGGAAAATGCTCCATATTGTTCTGTGCAAAACGACCTTTAAATGACCGAAAAAGGGTCTGCTCTGCGCAAAACTTCACCAAATCGGCTGAGGACGTGCGCCATATTATCCCAAAGAAGCGTGCAAACTTTTACGGAGATCGGGCCATCGGTAGAGGTTTTACAGTTTTAAAGGTTAAAAAAAGCACCACATTCGCATGATAAATGAGCTGAAAATATGAAAATCGACATTTTTCCCCCCCGATGGGCATGTCAAAACGCTTGATAAAGTTTTTGTAACCAGCAGCCCGAAAATCAAGTTCTCAGACCCTATCGTTGTTTTTTTATAGGCCTTTTAAGGCTCTTTTTATGCCCTTTTTATTAGGGGTTCAAGCCTGAAGGGCTGAAACCCTATTGTTATTGTTAATTTTCCCATGATGCATCATTCTCCATCTAAAACTGATCGGGCAGACCAAACCGTAAGTCGCAGAGACTTGAAACTTTCAGGGCTGGTGGTACTCACACCGACTACCTACGCCACCGAGGCACGCCCCGATCGGCCTGACGGGGGCGCTACAGCGAGCAAAAGTACGAAACGGCTCATAACTCCTTAACCGTTAGGCGTGGGCTCAAGTGTCTTATATCGTTGGAATCCTTGGCTCGGGACGGACAAAACGCATGCCTCGGATTGCCTCGTCACCCTGGGAAAAATTTCGGGAATTTTGGCATTTTCCAAAAACCTACTTTTGCGAACTAGTCCTAGGTTTTTGGCCCGACCGGAACCAAACCAGCGCAGCCAGATTCTCTGGAGTCTGAATGTCAATAATTATTAAAAAAAAGTGCAAATTTGGGTTCACGGTCCCTAAGGGCCGCCAAAACGTTTGAGGTGGGAGGGGCCCCTTTTACTCAATTGGCTATTACTCGTCAACGGAACGAGATATTGTCACCAAACTCAGCACGCCTATGTAAGAGCTCACTCTGTGGCTGCGTGAAAAAGGACACGGCGGACCGCCACTCGGTGGCGCTATAACAACTAAAAAGCTGTCAAAATGATGCATTTCTATGGAAAATCCCATTCAATGGCTGAAAGCGGCCCTCTTCCTGCCTGATTTGCATACAGCGTCACCAAATCAAGCGTGCGCATGCGTCACGTGATGCTAAAGAAGCTGGCAGACTTTAGTGGTGCTTCAACTCTTATAAAGGGGGAAAATGCTCCATATTGTTCTGTGCAAAACGACCTTTAAATGACCGAAAAAGGGTCTGCTCTGCGCAAAACTTCACCAAATCGGCTGAGGACGTGCGCCATATTATCCCAAAGAAGCGTGCAAACTTTTACGGAGATCGGGCCATCGGTAGAGGTTTTACAGTTTTAAAGGTTAAAAAAAGCACCACATTCGCATGATAAATGAGCTGAAAATATGAAAATCGACATTTTTCCCCCCCGATGGGCATGTCAAAACGCTTGATAAAGTTTTTGTAACCAGCAGCCCGAAAATCAAGTTCTCAGACCCTATCGTTGTTTTTTTATAGGCCTTTTAAGGCTCTTTTTATGCCCTTTTTATTAGGGGTTCAAGCCTGAAGGGCTGAAACCCTATTGTTATTGTTAATTTTCCCATGATGCATCATTCTCCATCTAAAACTGATCGGGCAGACCAAACCGTAAGTCGCAGAGACTTGAAACTTTCAGGGCTGGTGGTACTCACACCGACTACCTACGCCACCGAGGCACGCCCCGATCGGCCTGACGGGGGCGCTACAGCGAGCAAAAGTACGAAACGGCTCATAACTCCTTAACCGTTAGGCGTGGGCTCAAGTGTCTTATATCGTTGGAATCCTTGGCTCGGGACGGACAAAACGCATGCCTCGGATTGCCTCGTCACCCTGGGAAAAATTTCGGGAATTTTGGCATTTTCCAAAAACCTACTTTTGCGAACTAGTCCTAGGTTTTTGGCCCGACCGGAACCAAACCAGCGCAGCCAGATTCTCTGGAGTCTGAATGTCAATAATTATTAAAAAAAAGTGCAAATTTGGGTTCACGGTCCCTAAGGGCCGCCAAAACGTTTGAGGTGGGAGGGGCCCCTTTTACTCAATTGGCTATTACTCGTCAACGGAACGAGATATTGTCACCAAACTCAGCACGCCTATGTAAGAGCTCACTCTGTGGCTGCGTGAAAAAGGACACGGCGGACCGCCACTCGGTGGCGCTATAACAACTAAAAAGCTGTCAAAATGATGCATTTCTATGGAAAATCCCATTCAATGGCTGAAAGCGGCCCTCTTCCTGCCTGATTTGCATACAGCGTCACCAAATCAAGCGTGCGCATGCGTCACGTGATGCTAAAGAAGCTGGCAGACTTTAGTGGTGCTTCAACTCTTATAAAGGGGGAAAATGCTCCATATTGTTCTGTGCAAAACGACCTTTAAATGACCGAAAAAGGGTCTGCTCTGCGCAAAACTTCACCAAATCGGCTGAGGACGTGCGCCATATTATCCCAAAGAAGCGTGCAAACTTTTACGGAGATCGGGCCATCGGTAGAGGTTTTACAGTTTTAAAGGTTAAAAAAAGCACCACATTCGCATGATAAATGAGCTGAAAATATGAAAATCGACATTTTTCCCCCCCGATGGGCATGTCAAAACGCTTGATAAAGTTTTTGTAACCAGCAGCCCGAAAATCAAGTTCTCAGACCCTATCGTTGTTTTTTTATAGGCCTTTTAAGGCTCTTTTTATGCCCTTTTTATTAGGGGTTCAAGCCTGAAGGGCTGAAACCCTATTGTTATTGTTAATTTTCCCATGATGCATCATTCTCCATCTAAAACTGATCGGGCAGACCAAACCGTAAGTCGCAGAGACTTGAAACTTTCAGGGCTGGTGGTACTCACACCGACTACCTACGCCACCGAGGCACGCCCCGATCGGCCTGACGGGGGCGCTACAGCGAGCAAAAGTACGAAACGGCTCATAACTCCTTAACCGTTAGGCGTGGGCTCAAGTGTCTTATATCGTTGGAATCCTTGGCTCGGGACGGACAAAACGCATGCCTCGGATTGCCTCGCCCTTCAGGCGCCAATTTCGAGATATTTTGTTTTTTTTGAAAAACCTACTTTTGTAAACTTCTCCCACATCTTTTCCCTGATTGGAACCAAACCACTGTAGAAATGTTCTTTGGAGGGAGACTTTTAATAATTATGAAAAAAATTCAATTTTCCAATTCATGGTCGCTAAGCGGAACCAATATGTTCAACTGGTCGGGGGCCACTTTTACGAAAATTACTATAACTTGTGAATGGAAAGAGATATTTTCGCAAAAGTTGGGTCACATGTCTATGAGCTCATATTTCGGTCACTTGATAAAAATTGTGATGATTGTCCACTTGGTGGCGCTATAACATGAAAAAAACACAAAAACGGTTATAACCGCACGACGACTAGTCCGATTGACTTGAAAATTGGTGTGCGGTGTCTTGGCCCAAGCTACCATTTAGACCTATGAGGACATTGGCGTATCTCAAAAAACATGGCCGCCATAGGCCAATGAAATTTGAGCACCTATTATGTTTATGGGTCTGTAATCACGTGGTGTTGCACACATCCGCAAAATATTGCATATCATATGACAGTTCTCCTCATGGTGAACAACTTTGCCTCTTGGGCCATTGCTGTCAATCAAATCGTTAATTAAATATTTGTAATTATGTCAAAAACCTACTTTTGTGAACTTGTCCCTGGTTTTTTGCCCAATCAGAACCAAACCAGTCTAGGACATTTCTTTGGACTCTTTAGATCAATAACTATCAAAAAAAGTTGAACTTTTGCATTTAAATGGCTATAACAGGGCCATTTCAAAAAGAGGCGTGGCAAAATACACTCAAAAGCCTATAAATCCTAAGGGGAAACTCAAAACTTCACGAAAATTGTTGGGTAAATATGGCATAACATGCTGATGAAGCATGCAATGTTTTTAAAGAGATCTATAACTGTAACTGTGAAAAAGCTTTAAAAAACATACATTTCCTACACTGAAAAAAATTTGGAGTGACATTTACTTAAAAAAAAGCTAGGCAACTTTTTCCACACAAAAAGTGCTTGTAATATTTACTCGGGCTATTCTAAGTAATATTTACTTACTAGAACCACTTATTTTTTATGTAAAATACACAAGTAAATTGTACTGGCAATACTCATCTATAGATTGTAATTTTCACTCAGATTACCATTGCATCCAATTACAAACCCAAGTGAACATTGCTGATATTTCTGAGTTTTGCATGATGCCCCCAGAATGCATTGTGGCAGGAAGCATGTCACCATTGTTGAGATTCTTAGGCTGAATCTTGATATCTGTGTGTGAGAAAAGCTTGCAGGAGTTCAAGTGCTTAGTGTACAGTCTGTTATAAAACGTATTTAACTTTTCTGGTTAAAACTGTGATGGATCTTTTCTAGAATAAAACAAGGTTAATAGTATATTGCTCATACTCAGGTATAAGATTGGTGAATTAAGCCACTACACAATGATCTTTGAGCTACAGGAATGTCTTTCCTGTAGCTCAATGAGTAGAGCATGGCGCTAGCAACGCCAAGGTCACGGGTTCGATTCCCAGGGAAAGCAAGACTTGACAAAAATGTAAAATGTGTACCTTGAATACAATGTAAGTCGCTTTGGATAAAAGCGTCTGCCAAATGCATAAATGTAAATGTAAATGATCATATTCTGATCATCAAGCGGCCAAAAGCATCTGATCGTGTTTTCTCTCCTTTTCTTGCCATAACAAACCCAGATACAGCAATGAGAGAAACATTAACATTAAAAAGTAATCAAACTGCCCAACTAAAGAAAACACTAATCGCCATAATGGTGACATAAAAAAACTCTCTTAATTCTCAATAAGAGCTTATGTAGCTTTAGCTATCGTTTTTGTGATTACAACTCACGTTCAGTTAAAAGTCAAAACTTATTGAGAATAAGTCAGCCACATAAAAAGCAACATCCCGAAATGACCATCTCTGCCACCACTGAACAAGTGGGATCTCTGCGAAAAATCTTTGCTTTTCACATTTAAATTTACTTAATATTTTAGGTGCATGTGCTGTGACTATAAAACATTAAATATTATTTATAAATATATGATAAAATTCACTCTTTTTTCTCAGTTAAGTTATTACATAGACTGTACATTTTACTTAAGATATATAGTTTCAACTTAAACTTGATTTTACAACGTAATATTCACATGAATTAATGTAATAGATTTTACCATACCACAAAGTCATTTTTATCAGTGTATGGTAAATTGCCTATATTGGCTGTAAATTGACTTTTCCATCTATTATTTCAGTATAAATAAACTTAATGTCTTTAATGCCTCTGTGCTTAAAAGGCCTTAAAAGCTTGAACCCCGCTAAATGCTGCTTGCAGCTTTAATTATTATTATTATTATTATTATTCTCCGCTAAAACGCATCGTGCAGACCAAACCGTAAGAGCTGGAAATTTGAAACTTTGTCAGATGGTAGTACTCATGTTGGGGAGACCCTGAGAAGCTATGACCCCAATTGGCCCATAGGTGGCGCTATAGCAATCAATTGCGAGAAAAGGCTCATAACTCCTAAACCGTTTGGTCCACACTCAAGTGTCATATATCATTGGAAAGCTGAGTCCTTGGCGAACAAAATGTATATCTCAGATTTTATTTCCAGTATGCAAATTTTTCCGCCATTTTGAATTTTATTGAAAACCTACTTTTGCAAACTAGTCCCTGGTTTTTTGACCGATCGGAACCAAACCAGTGTCAAAATGTTCTCTGGTCTCTGTTTATCAATAGTTATCAAAAAAAGTTGAAATTTCGATTCATTTATGCTAATTGGCTTCAAAATGGACGTTCAGGGCGGAGCCTATTTTACTAAAAAGGCTATAACTCAAGAAGGAAATGAGATATCGTCACCAAACTTGGTACTCATGTATATCGGCTCAATTTGAGGTCACGATAAAAAAATCGCGATGATTGGCCACTTGGTGGCGCTATAATGCGAAAAAAACATGAAAAGGGCTGTAACCACGCGACCGCTAGTCCGATTGACCTGAAAATTGGTATGCAGTGTCTTGGTCCAAGGCCCCATGTACATCTATGAGGACATTGGCGTATCTCAAAAAACATGGCCGCCATCGGCCAATGAAATTTGAGCACCTATTAGATGGGGTTAACAGAGGCCGATCGGAACGAAACTTGATGGGCATGTTTGACTCATGGTCCTAGAGGTCTGTAAGAATTTTGAAAGAAATCGGCCACTAGTTGGCGCTAACGAGTTTTATGGCTCTGAAATCACGTGTTTTTTCACGCATCCACAAAATATGCATATCATGTGATAGATCTCCTCATGCTGAACAAATTTGCCTCTAGAACCATTGCTGTCAATCAAATCATTAATTAAATATTCACAATTATGTTAAAAACCTACTTTTGCAAACTAGTCCCTGGTTTTTTGACCGATCGGAACCAAACCAGTGTCAAAATGTTCTCTGGTCTCTGTTTATCAATAGTTATCGAAAAAAAAGTTGAAATTTCAATTCATTTTTGCTAATTGGCTTCAAAATGGACGTTCAGGGCGGAGCCTATTTTACTAAAAAGGCTATAACTCGAGAAGGAAATGAGATATCGTCACCAAACTTGGTACACATGTATATCGGCTCAATTTGAGGTCACGATAAAAATATTGTGACGATTGGCCACTTGGTGGCGCTATAATGTGAAAAAAAACATGAAAAGGGCTATAACCACGCGATCGCTAGTCAAATTAACCTGAAAATTGGTATGCAGACATTGGCGTATCTCAAAAAACATGGCCGCCATCGGCCAATGAAATTTGAGCACCTATTAGACAAGGTTAACAGAGGCCGATCGGAACGAAACTTGGTGGGCATGTTTGACTCATGGTCCTAGAGGTCTGTAAGATTTTTGAAAGAAATCGGCCACTAGTTGGCGCTAACTCAAAAGGGAAGCTCAAAAATTCACGAAAATTGTTGGGTATATGTAGCATGACATGCTGATGAAGCGTGAAAAGTTTTAAAGAGATTGGACTATAGGTGGCGCTATAACTGTTAAAAAGCTATAAAAACCATGCATTTTTTATGGTAAATTGCCTATATTGGCTGTAAATGGACTTTTCCATCTATTATTTCAGTGTTTAAAATCTTGCTAAATAAAACTTAATGTCTTTAATGCCTATGTGCTTAAAAGGCCTTAAACGCTTGAACCCCGCTAAATGCTGCTTGCAGCTTTAATTTTGTATGTTTTAGTAAAATTATGATATGATTTACACTTGATTAGTTTAATTAAACAGCAATATTAAATGTAAATACACATTCTGCATTTTTACTTTCTCTAGAAAACTCCTCCTGTATGATTTATAAGCCTTTTGAAAAGTGGGTGTAGATTATATTAATTATGTTTGTAATCTTCCCTGGGGCTCCCCACGGGAGATGACGTAAGAGATGACGTAGAACGTAAAGAAGGGACACGGAAGATGTGTGTGTCGGCAGATAGAATAAAATAAAGGAGCAACCTGAGTTCAATACTGGTGTCAGTGATCCTTTTACACACATCTACATGGTGTCAGAAGGCAGCCTGAAGTGACGATGGCACAAGGACTTCGCAAGATCGACCCCCTCGTCTTCGATGAAAATATCGCGGACAACTGGACAAAGTTTAAGCGCGAATGGCACATATACAGCAACGCCGGGCTTTCTACAGCAACCAAAAAAGTGAAAGCATACACATTCCTCAACCTTGCTGGTCCCGATGCTCAAGATAAATATGACACTTTCACTTTCGAAGAAGGGGAAGATTCGGAGGATCCAGAGACACTGGTAACTAAATTCGAAGAGATTTGCCTGCCGGTAAAGAATATAATTATGGACAGACATGCATTTAACAGAACGAACCAGAAACCACATGAAACGGTCCAATCATATGTCACCATACTAAAAACGCTTGCAAAAAAATGTGAATTTGGAGCGCTGCATGACGAACTTATAAGAGATCGACTGGTATGTGGCATTCACAATGACAACATACGCACACAGCTGCTGAAAGAAAAAAAGCTAACCTTAAATTCAGCCATAGAAATATGCATATTACATGAGCAGTCTGAAAAAGGAAATAAAGAAATAAAAAAAGAAGCAGACACTAAAGAAGCAAACAAAGGAAGCGAAGTCTGTGTTGTGCAGTATTCTGCATGTTTGAATTGTGGTGGCCAGCATCCATCTGACCGAAGCAGCTGTCCAGCCTTCAACAAGCGCTGCAATGCATGTGGGAAATGGAACCACTTCTCTAAATGTTGCAGATCAAGCAAAACGCGCATCTACACTAGACCAGCACAATGTCCATCTCAGTCAAACAGACCACCCCACGCCGTACGCAGAGGAGGGCAGACACATAGAATAAGTGAACTTGATGCACAAATTGCATATGACTAAGCAGATCTGTTCTACTGTGAAAGCGTAGAAATGCCAGCTGACAAGGGAGAGATATTCACCGTACTGTCCACTTCTAACACAGGGAAGCAACTTAAGGTAAAAATTGACACTGGAGCTCGTTGCAACGTATTATCCAGAGGGGTTCTCCAGCACATCGACCCAGGTGCTCATGTCGACCACGGACATGTAGTTAACCTTGTAGCCTATGGCGGTCAGGTCATAAGAACTTTAGGTGTCACAGACGTAAACTTCACATGCGGAACACTACAGTTTCACGTTGTTGACAATGATGTAAAACCTCTATTGGGCCTCAGAGATCGTGTCAAGCTAGGCTTTGTGCATCTTGGCCCGGATGTGCACGATCTCCAACAAAGGGGGCGTGAGCTCACAGAGTATAAAGATCTCTTTGACTGCACCACCGTAGGAAAACTGCCTGTAATGTATCACATGCGCTTGGACCCCTCTGTGCACCCCACAATATGTGCTCCCAGACGAGTCCCATTGGCAATGAAAGATAAAATAACCAAGGAACTCAATAGAATGACCAAACTGGGAGTCATCAAGCCAGTTCAGGAGCCCACTGAGTGGGTATCTTCTATGGTGGCTGCACGTAAAAAAGATGGTGCCGTGAGACTGTGCATTGACCCTGTCCACCTCAACAAAGCTCTCCTTAGGCCACACCATCCCATGAGAACTGTGGAGCTGGTGATCGCTGACATGCCAGGAGCCAAGGTGTTCAGTATCCTTGATGCTAAGTGTGGATTCTGGCAGGTGCCGCTCAGTGAGGAGTCGTCAAAGCTGACCACTTTCATGACCCCGGTGGGCCGATATGCTTTTCTCCGAATGCCCTATGGAATATCAACTGGCAGTGAAGTTTTTCAAAGGTGTATGGAGCAGCTCTTTGAAGGACAACCATGTGCAATCGTGGTGGACGACATCCTCGTTTGGGGCAGCACAGCAGAAGAGCATGATCTGCGCCTCCGGCAGGTCATGGACAGAATACGTGCCATAAATCTCAAGCTAAACCCCGACAAGTGCCGTTTCCGGGTGTCTGAGGTATCATATGTAGGTCACCTTCTAACTGATCAGGGCATAAAGCCCGACGCCACAAAGACAGAAGCAGTCCGTTCTATGCCAGCCCCAACTGACAAGCACAGAGTTCAAAGGTTCTTGGGTATGACAAATTATTTGTCAAAGTTCATCCCAGGCTATAGCGAAGCAACAGCACCCCTGCGTCAACTCCTGCTTCAGGATGTAGAATGGAGCTGGCAAGAACACCACATGGTGGCATTCACCAGACTTAAAGAACTACTTACAAGTCCCCCTGTACTCCCGAATTTTGACGTGCATCAGCCAGTGGTGCTATCTGCGGATGCTTCTCAGCACGGCCTAGGTGCTGTCTGTCTCCAGAATAACAAACCGGTGGCGTTTGCCTCAAGGGCACTCACAGAGACTGAGTCACGCTATGCACAAATAGAGAAGGAGCTGTTGGGCCTGGTCTATGCTTGTCAGAAGTTCCACGACTACATATATGGCCGTACAGTGACTGTCGAGACTGATCATCAACCTCTCATCACCATTCTAAAAAAACCGCTGCACGCAGCCTCTGCACGCCTTCAGAGGATGATGCTTAAGCTGCAGCGCTACGACATCAATGTCATTTACAAGAGAGGCAAAGAGCTATACCTAGCAGACGCACTGTCACGTGCACACCTGCCCTCCACTGACCGGGCTGAAACGAGTGAGGACTATGACGTGATGACAGTGGAAGCACTCTCCTCAAGGAGAATTGTGGAATTGAGACAGGAAACACAGGCAGACCATCTGTGCAGGCGCTTATCCGAAGTCGTTGCCATGGGTTGGCCTGATTCATCAAAGAAGCTGACACATGACCTCAGGCAATTCTATGCCATAAGAGATGAGCTCACAGTCAATGATGGCCTACTGCTCCGTGGTCAGCGCTACATCATTCCCCACTCACTGTGGCACTACTACATAAAACAGCTGCATCAGGGTCACCCGGGCCTAGAAGCAACAAAACGCCGGGCCAGGGAAACCATGTTTTGGCCCAGCATATACCAAGACATCGAACATGAAATCTCAAGATGTGCTTCCTGTAATGCCCTTAAACCACGCCAAACAAAGGAACCTCTTCAATTACATGAAATACCAGACTTGCCATGGGCCCTCATAGCAGCGGATGTTTTCGAGTGGGGGGGGGGAAGAGCACCTGGTTCTTGTCAACTCGTACTCCGGCTGGTTTGAAATGGACCAGCTACCAAACATGACCAGCGCGACCATTATAACCAGGTTGAAGCGACACTTTGCCACCCATGGAGCTCCTCAGCAGCTGATGACAGACAACGCAGCATATTTTACAAGCAGGGAGTTCCAAGAATTTGCCCACACATGGGACTTCTGCCATGTCACCAGCAGCCCCCACTACCCCCAATCAAATGGACTAGCCGAGAGGGCTGTACAATCAGCTAAACATCTGCTGGAAAAATGTGCACGCGATGGAGCAGACGTGTATGCGGCACTGCTCAATTTACGTAACGTACCAAGAGATGGACTGCCCTCACCAGCCCAGCGCCTGCTTTCTCAGCGCACTAAGACCCTTATCCCAATGACCAAAGCAATGTATATGCCAAAGGTAGAAACACAGATCCAGACGGCTCTGACACGGACAAGGCAGAGAGTAAAGACCCATTACGACAGGTCAGCCAGACCTTTGGCCTCATTGCAAGCAGGGCAAACAGTGAGAATACAGACAAATAGGGGATATGACAGATTGGCAACTGTAATAGGAAAAGCACCACAGGCAAACAGCTCCCAGGTCAAAGCCGGAGATGCCACATATGTAAGGAGCAGACGCCACCTCTTACATACTCCCGAGCAGTACAACACACTAACAACAACAGGGCCCCTGCTCAAAGAAAAGAATGACCCTCTACCGGAAATCCAGCCTAATGTCGACCAGCCACAAACAGAACATGTGCAGGAACCCGTGATTGTTACCCGCTCAGGAAGAATATCAAAGCCCAACACCCTGTACAAAGACTACGTTACATAACCTGGACTGTTCAGAATATTTGTGTGGCAGTAGCCCTATGACCCGTTCTTACACTGTTTGTCAGCCCTCATTGTTCAGGTGTTTCTACAGTTGGTAAAGTTAAGGGCTCACTGTTATACATATGTATGGCAATTCTAACCTCCTCTGTTCTCATTGGAAATACTTTCCTTTTGGTTCAAGCTAAACACTTGCTTGTCCTATTCTTTAAGAAGGGGGATGTAGATTATATTAATTATGTTTGTAATCTTTCCGGGGGCTCCCCACGGGAGATGACGTAAGAGATGACGTAGAAACGTAAAGAAGGGACACGGACGATGTGTCTGTGTGTGTGTGTGTGTCGGCAGATAGAATAAAATAAAGGAGCAACCTGAGTTCAATACTGGTGTCAGTGATCCTTTTACACACATCTACAGTGGGGACATGGGTAATGTCCTCATATTTCACCCTCTCCTGTAATACCTGTATCATACCCATGGCATTATACACATTTGTGTCCTCATATTTCACAAAAACAAGCACATACACACAGTCACACACACACACACACAGTCACAAACACATGCTCACACACTCACAAACACACCCTCACACACACATAACAGTCACATACACACACTCACACACAGACACACACACAGTCACATACATATACACACACACAGTCACATACATACACACACACTCACAAACACTCACAAACTCACACACCCACTTTCAAACACACTCACTCATGAACAAACAAACACACACACACACACACAAACACACACAGTCACATGCACACACTCACAAACTTACACACGCACACACACAGACATGCACACACACACGCACACACACAGTCATACACACACACACACACACGCACACACAAACCCACACACACAACACACACTTACACAGTTACATACATACTCACAAACTCACACGCACACACACAACACAGACACAGACACACATTCACATATGCACACACACACACACACACACATACATACACAAACACACACACACACACACACACAACACAGACACAGTCACATATGCACACACACAAACACACACTCTCAAACACACACGCACACTCACGAACAAACACACACACACACACACACACACACACACACACACACACACAGTCTCACACACACAGTCACATACACACACATGCGCACACTAACAGACATGCACACACACCCACACAAATGTGGGGACATTCCATAGGCGTAATGGTTTTTATACTGTACAAACTGTCTTTTCTATCCCCTTACACTGCCCCTGCCACTAAACCTGCCACACACACACACACACACACACACACACACACACACACACTACCCCTAAACCTACTCATCACAGGAAACATTCTGCATTTTTACTTTCTAAAAAAATCCCATCTCATCCTGTATGATTTATAAGCCTTTTGAAAAGTGGGGACATGGGTAATGTCCTCATATTTCACCCTCTCCTGTAATACCTGTTTCATACCCATGTCATTAGACACATGTGTCCTTATATGTCAAAAAAACATGCCCCCCCACACACACAACAGACAACACACTCTCTCTCTCTCTCTCACACACACACACACACACACACACACACACTCACACACACACACTCATAAAGATACTTACTCACAAACACGCACACATACATTCACACACACACACACACACACTCGCACAAAAACACTCACAAACTCACACACGCACAATAACACCCACACATATATACACTTATACACACAGTCACACATACAGACACACCCTCACAAACACGCTCTCTCTCTCTCTCTCACACACACACACACACAGCATCACACTCTCTCTCTCTATCTCTCTCTCACACACACACACACACACACACACACACACACACACACACACACACACACACACACACACACACACACACACACACACACACACACACTTTCTCTCTCACTCTCTCACACACATTGGGTTTCCATGTTTTATGGGTCTTTCCACAGAAATAATGTTGTTATACCGAACAAACTGTATATTCTCTCCTCTAATCCTAACTGATGTATTTTAACAACGTGAACTAATGAGTATTTATATATATTTCATATTGACAGCATTGTGTTATTTATTTATTTAGTGTAAGTGCTCATGTTTAGCTTTGGAGATAGACTTAATGTGTGTCATTGTTCTCTACAGGTTGAGGAGCTGTGGTGTCACAGATGAAGGTTGTGCTGCTCTGGCTTCAGCTCTGAGATCAAACCCCTCACACCTGAAAGATCTGGATCTGTCTGATAATAATCTAGGAGACTCAGGAGTGAAGCTGCTCTCTGCTGTGCTGGAGAATCCTCTCTGTAATCTGGAGAGACTGTGGTAAGATCTTACCTGCAAAAGGCTTAAT
Source organism: Pseudorasbora parva (assembly GCF_024679245.1). NCBI lineage: Eukaryota > Metazoa > Chordata > Actinopteri > Cypriniformes > Gobionidae > Pseudorasbora > Pseudorasbora parva. The sequence goes on from NC_090179.1 coordinate 6,107,456, forward strand.
TTTTCTGACACAAATTTTTGAAATGTAGGCTTACATCTTTAAATTTTTCTGAGAAATGCTTGGTTTTCACCAAACACGTAGTCATATCGTATTGTATCGATATTGAGATATCTGGCATGAAAATCAAGATATGAAATTTTGTCCATATCGTTCAGCCCTAGTGGTAAGATCATACGTGACTCTGATATGAAACTGAGTCTCTGTGTGACGAGCAGGGCGGGCGAGAGCCGTGAGAGAACGGTGTGAGGCCGGTGGAGGGATTGCAAATGAGCATCACCTGCGCATCACACTTTGTGTGCATCACACCTGCATCACACCTGCGAATTTTATCATTAAATGTATTAATAAAGTAACAAAATTGAAAAGAGGAATCAAACTATTGTTACATTTAGAGCTGTCACTAACGGTTATTTTAGTAATAGAGTATTCGGTCGATTATTTTGACGATTAATTAAGTAATCAGATTTTTTTTTGTGGTAATAAAAATAGACCTTAGCAAACAATGGCCTTTAAAATGATTTAAAATACAAAAATAACAAAAATGGGGCAATAATATTTGGTTCTAAAAGTATCATAGTAATCATATAGTTTTACACAACAACACTGTTGAAATAAATAATATAATATAAATTGAGACGAACTCTTTACAACCGCTTACAAATCATTAAACACTGTCGTTGGTTATTTAAAATATCTAATGGATGAACTCCTCTTGAACATTTTACTACTTGTGACAACCTGAGGAAGGAGGACCCAAAAGCAGAAGAATGCTTAACTTCAATTTATTGAAACAATAATAAAGACAGTCCAAACCGCAAGACCCCAAAACAGCTCAGAACTGAAGAGAATGGTCAGGCCGGCAGGAGGTCAGAATCCAGGACAATCAAATCCAAATCATGAGGCGAGAATCAGTGTCAGACAAGCAGGATAGTCAGACGAGGAGCAAACAAAACCAACAGAGACATCCCAACTCACGATCAGAAACAGGCAGGTGTTCACAGCAGAAAGCAGTCCGGAAAGGCAAACGGTAACCCAGAACAATCCAAACTCCAGCGTCAGTAACAGTCCAAATGTTCAGCAGTAAGAGAGCCGTCCAAGACCGATTATGCCGACTGGACCTGTAACTAGATTCCACATTATTTTGTATGTTTTAGTAAAATTATGAATTGATTTACACTTGAATAGTTTAATTAAACAGAAATATTAAATGTAAATATACATTCTGCATTTTTACTTTCTCAAAAAACTCATCCTGTATGATTTATAAGCCTTTTGAAAAGTGGGGACATGGGTAATGTCCTCATATTTCACCCTCTCCTTTAATACCTGTGTCATACCCATGGCATTATACACATTTGTGTCCTCTTATGTCACAAAAACATGCGCACACACAGTCACACACACACAGTCACATACACAGACACACATACAGTCACATACATACACACAAAGTCAAAAACACACTCACTCACAAACACATAAAGCCACACACACACACACACACATAGACATGCGTGTGCACACACACACACACACACAGTAACACTTACAATCACACACTCACAAACACAGACACGCACACAAAACAGTCACATAGACACACACAGTCACACACACAGGGCTGGACTGGTAATCTGGCATACCGGGCATTTGCCCGGTGGGCCGATGCACTTTGGGGCCGGTATAGTGTTTAAAAAAAAAAAAACTTTTTTTTTGTACCACTGACAACATGCAGCGACAGCGGCCCATTGGTTTGTCTTCTGAATTGACAAGCCGAAGCGAGAGAGACCTCCCCTCCATATTAGGCGCTTTTTTCTATTTATTTATTATTTGAGCGCATGGAACTGCAAAAGATGAATATCCACACAGCGCAGCCGCTGAAACGTATGCTGCGTTTAAATGCTGCTCTATACGGCACTTTGACTTTTGTTTTATACAATCGTGTGATATGGAAACATTACAGGTTCTGTGTTGAATCAGCTGAAAACAGCCGCGAGTATGTAACCTATTCATGACGAGGTAAAGTGGAAAACGGCAATACACACAAACGTTTCACTCTGCAGCTAACAGCGAATAAATATGGTGTTTTGGAAGAAACATTTATTAAAAATGTTGCTATATTACATAAATTAATATTGCAGAATATAAATCACTTTTATAGCTAGGCTGTTTTCGTATTTTCTACAGGTGTTTACATTTTTTTACTTACAAATATAATAGTTTATTATATGTTTTATATAGTTTTGGAAACCATATAGCCATATAATGAGGAGCAAGGTTTGTTCAGTCTGTGTTTTTACCCTCTGACTATGATCTTACATTTAAATGAAACTGGCCTACAGTTAAACTATACTCTATAAAACAGCTTTAAAGTCTGGATCCCATGAATCAAGGACAAAGCTTTTTTTCCTCTTTAAAAGTTTTATTAACTTTTTTAAATAGATTTAATTAAATTGAATAGCCTCATGAAAGATAGATATCAGTGTCTTACTTAAATGATGTGTTAACTCTTAAAAAAAATGATTGTTCAACCCAAAAATGTGATCATTTACTCACCCTAATGTCATTCCAAGCCTAAATGAATTTATTTCTGTGTAGCATAAAATAAAATGATTTGAGTCTGTTTTTTTTGTTCATACAATATTCAAAGGGTAGCCTAACCAAAATGGCTCGGTTGCCAACATTCTTTAAAACAGTTTCACAGAAGTCATACAGGTTTGAAATGACACGAGAGTGAGTAAATGATGACGGCATTTAAAAGAAGTAAATTTACTGCATCCTAGCACAAAATCATCAGTGCTTTACTGCCAAGGGCATTTCTGTGTGACAAAAAAAGCAATATTAAGTTTATCTGCATTTGCAGCAAATTCGATAATATCTATCATCATTTGTCCTTGTCCTAGTTTTATTTATATACGCCAATTTAAGGCCCCAACCCCAGCAAAACATTCACGGGGAACTCATGGGCTGAATGTGCTGGGTATGCCAGAGCCGAATTTTAGCCCCAGTCCAGCCCTGCACATACTCACAAACACACACAGTCACACACTCTCACAAACTCACACACACAGTCACATACACATACTCACACACTCACAACAGTCTGTTACGGGCAGTCGGACACCACCCTTAACATGAAGGAGAGACGCACACAAACCAGCTCGTATCGAAAATAATGTAGGGGTATTTTCTTTAACAAAATGGACCTTAAAGGTAGATTAACAAAAAAACAACAAAAAACAACAATCAGTACGGAACGTTTTCTACTGGGTGGACGGCTGAACGGCAACCAAGGCCAGCAGGTGAGCACGGTTGTGCAGAATCTCAAGGATCCGTGTGCGCACCCTGAAATGCTCCAGGAAATCTTTTATAGCGCTAATACAGGCGCCGCTCAGGTGTGGCTCATCTGCAATCAAGAGACACACACACTGCATAGACTCACTCACTCAAACACGTGTAGCAACAAACACCAGAGCTGAGGGACGTAACACCCTCACTCCAAAATGGTGACCTGTCGCCATACATTGTAAACTCTTTTTTCCTGTGTTCAGCTCACTGTTCGAACCAATCCAGACAATAGAGTTCCAGATACAAAAAAAAAAATCATTACCACTGGTGGTAGACATACCAGCTTATGAAGATAACTATAATTACACCAAATTATATCTATATATTGTAGGGGTGACAGTTTTGACCCATAGACCAGATATGCGAAATGAAGACCAGGAGTCAGGATATTCAATCATCGGAGAGAATTTTACTGAAGAATAGTTTGCAGTTTCATCAGTAGAGTCAGCTTCAGAGTCTCTCTGGGCGGTGTCAGGCCAGACTCTACTCTACACAAAATTACCACACCAGTTATACCAATTTCAAGGGCATGATTTACATCATTACAAACACGTGGAATATTACTGATTGGCATAAAGTCTAAACAATGTGTCACACGAGAATAGATAGGAGATGTTGTTGTTGTTAATCAGGATGTATACATCAGACAATCCCAAGATTGGGGTAGTGTTGACTTCAGGGGAGTCCTAGAAAGACGCCAAGAGGTCTAGGGTGTGAGAAAAGTGGTCCAATGCAGTCCATAGACCTGCACAGAACATGTAACACACACACACACACACACACACACACACAAGACTCTAGGGCACATCTCTCCTCCAAGGTTAGTGCAGCAGTGAGCTTATCAACAGGACAAGATATCAACACCACATGACAAACAATCTCCAGAAAGAAAAGTATGACTAATATCATCTACCTCATTCTATAAAGAAATATAAAGACAAAAATGTACTTCTATCAATGGGAAAAATCACTATATAAATGGGAAGAAATCAAAATGGGGAGACTTAAATCCTCCCACCCCTTCCTGTCCTGGGGTTACTAACAACAGGCAGGATTCACCTCTTGGAAGTTCTAACTTTCTCTCCAAGGCTCTGTTGGTCAGGACCCAGAGATAGAGGTCAGGCTATCTATGTCAGGGCATATAGATAGGGGTCAGACTGTCTTTGTCAGACCGTCTCTGGAAAGCAAATTAGACACCATACAGCAGACATAGAGTCAAAATCATATTAAATAATAGTTAAACGTATTAATGATCAAATAAAATTGATTGTTAAAATAATTCATTATTTTGAAAGGATAATAACTGATTATTTAATTCAGGAGGTTATTCAAAATCATTCAAAAGGATAAGATGCATATGATGAAGATGCATATGATGAAGAGGCAAGGGTGTCGGCCCACTCCCCCCTTCAATCCCCCGTTTTAAGACCAATGTGGGGTCCAATACCACCACGTCTGGTCTACAAGTGAGGTCTCTATGGAAGGTTGAGTGGTGACTCATGCTTCCCTGACGGGTCACACTTGTCTCTTCACCTCATCACGGACATGCTGGCCACTAAAAAGACCAGTCCCCATTCCGAGGCTCTCACACCTTCCACTCACATTAGGGGTACAACATGTTTCTTTGTCAGCTTGCTTCTCAGATTGTTCGTTAGTGTCAGCATCCTCCTGTCCTCTTTGGCAGGATTCAGCTTGCTCCTCGGCAAGAGGACCTGCACAGATAGAAAAGACTAAAACGAACACACACATCCAAACAGTTATGTCAACGGTTAGTTTGAACATGTGCAGATGCATCAAGGCAGTTGCATCTGCAGTGCAGTTCTTCAACTGGAAAGCCTCTACCCATCTGGAGAACAAATCAACAATCATTAAGATGTATGAAAAGCCCCCACTAGGGGGTAGAGTGAAGTCAATCTGAAGATGGGTCCATGGACGCTGGGGACATGGGGCGTGACCTAAGGGGATATTTAGCTTAGCTGAAGAATTAACCTTAAAGCAAACTAAACATCTGCAAAAATCCCTGCAAGAAGCTCTCATTTCTGGCCACCACCATGTTTTAGAAATCATTGCATATGGTTTCTCAGGCCCAGCATGTGCCAACCCTTGATATAACGACATGAGCTGGGTTCGAGCAGAAACAGGGCAGACAAAACGTTCATTGAATTTCCAAAGTCCATCTGAGTTCATCAGTGCACCAAGTTTTGTCCATTGCTCTGTTACTTCAGGATCTTTATCCTGTGCATAAATGTCTCGGGGTGGCTCACTCTCCTGGGGAGAGATAGCCATTACACTCACGCATGTCTCTGTCTGTTTTGCAGCCAGCCTGGCAGCAGCATCAGCAGCTTGGTTGCCCTTGGATTCTGGGGCGTTATCAGTAGAGTGTCCTGTTCTTTTGATAACAGCTCCTTCTGCAGGCAAATCACAGGCAGACATGAATTTCTGTACCTGCTTTTGATGAGAGATGGGTAGACCAGGGGTGGTAGGGAACCCCCGTTGTTTCCACACAGGTCCGAAATCATGGACCGTCCCGAAGGCCTTGCCATATTGAAGTGTATGCATGAGAGTGACCAGATCTGCCACCTGAGCCCCTCCCCCTGAAAGAGAGTCACATTCAACAGTCTCATAATGTTCGTTTATCACAGCCCAGCCTGTGGAGCGTTGTCCTTGTTCATGAAAACTGGACCTGTCAACAAACAAGTTCATGGCATCAGATAGTGGTTCGGCCTGGAGAGGGCTCTGGCTGTCGTTCTCGATCAGATAGACACAGTTGTGGGCAGTTCCTTCTTCTGGAAGCAAGGAGGCAGGGTTTACAGCATTTTCATTGTCAATTTGAATTTCCACATTCTTACTCAGAAGAGTGGTTTCCCCCTTTGCTCGTCTTTGATTTAAAATAGAGCTCAAGCAAGTGTTTGTCAATAACTTCAAGATCTGATGTCTTGTGTGCAGTATCACCTTTTGATGTGTCACAATGTCCTCTGTGGTTTCCACAGCCCATTCTGCACAGTCACATGTCAGCAGGCAGGGGTGCTGACCTGCCATAGAAACAGGAATAGGAACAGAATAATATCCTACCATTCCGTAGGAATTTCGGCCTGGAACTCTCTGGCCAAGGCCAGCAGAGTATGATCGGGTTCCCACCCATGTCCACAGGTGAAAAGGTTGGATGCTGTTAGCATGTCTCAGTGCTGGGGAGGAAGTTAGAGTTTCTTTGATACTCACGAACACCTCCTCCATCTCCTCCGTCCAGTCGATCAGGTCGGATCCAGGTGTGCCCCCTTTAAGAGATTCTGTGAGGGGTTTAGAAAGTTCAGTGTATTCAGGAACATACTGGCGGCGGTAATTCAGAAGATCCATTACCTGCCTTAGACCAGTAACCATGTTTGGCTTTGGAAGTTCGACGATGGCTTTGACTCTTTCTGGAGTGATTCGACGGTCGTGCACCCCGACAATCTGCCCTAAATAAGTCACTTCGGGCAGTGCCAGCTGTGCCTTTTTCAAGTTGGCTTTGAATCCCCTGTCTTTCAGGGCATTCAAAACAGTTCGTACAGCAGTTAAATGTTTGAAATTGCTTGGGCTGGCAATCAGAATGTCATCCACATATTTTAGGACAAACGATCCATCATTTTCAAAAGTCTTTCTTACCGGATCAATGAAGGATGCCAGTACCTGATGAAACAGGGTTGGAGAGTTGCAGAATCCTTGTGGCAAACGGCACCATGTCCATTGGCGACCCCTGCAGGTGAAAGCAAACTTTCCTGGGTCCTCCTTGGCTAGAGGGCAAGTCCAGAAAGTGTTAGAAATATCCAGTGCAGTGAAATAACAGTGTTCAGACCCTATTTCATAAAGGATCATGGCGGGGTTCATGACAAGGGGGTGCTTCTTTTCGGAAGCTGCATTTAACGCGGTGAAGTCTGTTGTGAGACCCCAAGAGTTGTCGCTCTTTTTCACGGACCATATCGGTGAATTTGTCGGAGAGGTGCATGGTATTATGATACCCTGTTAGCATAATTTGTCTACCACACTCTTCGCAACCTCTCGAGCCTCATTTCTTAAAGGGTATTGTCGTTTGGCTACATGCATGGGTCCTGGGATGCTCAGTGACTGAACTTGGGCAAGCTCACAATCAAATGTATCTTTTGCCCAAACATCAGGAAATTTAGAAATCAAAAACTTCCACTCAGGTTGAGTTTCAGTCTCTTTGTCAACATCAGTCACTGCGCATCTCTGTTTACAATGGTGGCCAGATTGAGATAAGGGAAGCACGTTCAGGCTGCCTGTGGCAGATTCAAGGACAAGGGAGCACTCACAATCTTCAGGCTTACAGTTTACAGCACAGTAAGTTTCATAGGCTATGCGAAAACGGTCAGCATATTCTAAAGGGCTTTCCCCTACTCTCTGTTTGACCTGGGTTACACTGGTCCAGGGGTATGACCCCTGACCTAAAAGTTCTTCAACCTCATACTTGTAAGTGGTGTAGGCCTCGCAGTACTCAGTCCAGTCTGAAGGAGCGACGGGGTGGGGTCTAATTGTTTGTACAGCTTTCAGTTTACTGGTAGGAATTAATCCTTCCACCAGTGCTTGTATGTCAGCAATGCCCAGATTTTGTTGTCTGGCAATGGCTTCTATCTTATCCCATAAAACTTTATTTGGGCTGTACAGTTTGAAAGGTTCTATCCCCGCAAGCAAACTATTTTTCTCAGCTGGGGTTAGTCTGGTCAATGACCCATATTCATGCCCAGCCCCCATTTCAGTGTTCTGGTCGTCCCACTCCGAATGTCGGATTGGGGCGGCAAAGACTGTTTTTCTGGGTTTATATGCCTCAACAGAGGACAATCTGATATTTTTGACCTCTGTGGTTAATTTACTTTTTGCTTGTGCGGAAAGATCCTCTGGGTTGCACGAGGGAGGGATTTCAACCTGTGCATTCAATATTGGGCGTGCCTTTTCATACGGTCCCTCCTCTCTGTTATCAGGAAGTGGGGCGGATCCCTGAGTGGGGGCCACCTGCACTTCCCGGTAAGAGTCAGTTGGGATAGAGGGAGGAAGAGACCTGGCAGCATTTTCTACTTTGTCACAAAACTTTCCCAGCCCCTTATTAAAACCTCCCTGATCATAGCCCACCTGCACTTCCTTTAATTTTGCTATTCTGTCACGTGCATCCAGGTCGTACCACTCATTAGCCCCATTAGGGATTGATTTCATTGGTACGCCTCCCATTTTACAGCGAGCACAAACGGCTATAAATTTTGGGTTTATCTGACGCCTATTTGGTTTCTAAACAATCTTTTCTTGATCACAAAAAAGGTTTTTAGCAACGTAAGGCAATGAATCTTATTTTTATCCTCAAATTAGTTTTTAATAGAATAGAAGTGAGTTCTACTCATGAAACCACAAAGTACCTTTTTACTCCTGGTCACATATACTGGTCCTTACCAATTTGGGTCTTATTTTATTCTACTCGGTATCGTTCCAGATGCATCCCTGGCAAACAACTCCTGAATCTATTTTACTTGTTTAAACAAGGGGATCCCTTTATCTGAATGGAAGAGACTAGCGCAGGTTTGCGATGCCTACTGGACTCACACACCGTTCCAGGGACGTACTCCTGTAGGGGTAGTGACTGCACTCAATGCCCACCGGGGACCCCTTTCTTAAGTACGCTTCAATGCACTGCCTTCTACCGTTAACCGTAACGATGCCATCAGCGACTTTGCTTTATACTATCACACAAGTATAATTAACTCCTCACTCCTATCGAAGTGAAGCTCTCTCGTTCCCCTTTACCAATCTTCCATTCAGATAACCTTATCCAAACAACAAAATAAATAAATACTACCTTATTTGTTGTTTTGCCAGGGGTGTCACCAAGGAATTATTGCCCGCATTCTCCACCAAAAACTGTAGGGGTGACAGTTTTGACCCATAGACCAGATATGCGAAATGAAGACCAGGAGTCAGGATATTCAATCATCGGAGAGAATTTTACTGAAGAATAGTTTGCAGTTTCATCAGTAGAGTCAGCTTCAGAGTCTCTCTGGGCGGTGTCAGGCCAGACTCTACTCTACACAAAATTACCACACCAGTTATACCAATTTCAAGGGCATGATTTACATCATTACAAACACGTGGAATATTACTGATTGGCATAAAGTCTAAACAATGTGTCACACGAGAATAGATAGGAGATGTTGTTGTTGTTAATCAGGATGTATACATCAGACAATCCCAAGATTGGGGTAGTGTTGACTTCAGGGGAGTCCTAGAAAGACGCCAAGAGGTCTAGGGTGTGAGAAAAGCGGTCCAATGCAGTCCATAGACCTGCACAGAACATGTAACACACACACACACAGACAAGACTCTAGGGCACATCTCTCCTCCAAGGTTAGTGCAGCAGTGAGCTTATCAACAGGACAAGATATCAACACCACATGACAAACAATCTCCAGAAAGAAAAGTATGACTAATATCATCTACCTCATTCTATAAAGAAATATAAAGACAAAAATGTACTTCTATCAATGGGAAAAATCACTATATAAATGGGAAGAAATCAAAATGGGGAGACTTAAATCCTCCCACCCCTTCCTGTCCTGGGGTTACTAACAACAGGCAGGATTCACCTCTTGGAAGTTCTAACTTTCTCTCCAAGGCTCTGTTGGTCAGGACCCAGAGATAGAGGTCAGGCTATCTATGTCAGGGCATATAGATAGGGGTCAGACTGTCTTTGTCAGACCGTCTCTGGAAAGCAAATTAGACACCATACAGCAGACATAGAGTCAAAATCATATTAAATAATAGTTAAACGTATTAATGATCAAATAAAATTGATTGTTAAAATAATTCATTATTTTGAAAGGATAATAACTGATTATTTAATTCAGGAGGTTATTCAAAATCATTCAAAAGGATAAGATGCATATGATGAAGATGCATATGATGAAGAGGCAAGGGTGTCGGCCCACTCCCCCCTTCAATATATATAATAAGAGAACACTTACCAAAGCAGTTTAAGTGCTACAAAGCTACAGTACAAGGTAGCGAATATCTAAAGTGGTCAAACAAAAAGCACAATATAGGCTACAAACGACCACGAAATTTAATGTCCACCCACAAATTGTATTCAGTACGCTCATATAATCCGAAGACGAGCGCTCACTAAATAGGCGATATGCCACAATATATCACAGGCTATACAACTAAACGAAAGGTATTCTGATAGGCAAAATGTTGTCCAACTACTCTTACTACCTATACACAAAACCAAAACAAAATCCTAAATACCTTCGTATCTTCAGTGGCTTACTCAGCTCGAGACATCCGAGTGCCCCCTCCTGAGATATCCACCAAAAATAAAATAAACCTTGACTAAACAAATGAACAGAAAAACATAATTGCCCACCAGAATACTCACCCAAAATGTTGCAGCTTTCAGAAGTTCCGCAATTTAACACTAAAGTCCGATTATATCAAAACTATATCCCGGACGAGCCTCCAATATGTTACGGGCAGTCAGACACCACCCTTAACATGAAGGAGAGACGCACACAAACCAGCTCGTATCAAAAATAATGTAGGGGTATTTTATTTAACAAAATGGACCTTAAAGGTAGTTTAACAAAAAAACAACAAAAAACAACAATCAATACGGAACGTTTTCTACTGGGTGGACGGCTGAACGGCAACCAAAGCCAGCAGGTGAGCACGGTTGTGCAGACTCTCAAGGATCCGTGTGCGCACCCTGAAATGCTCCAGGAAATCTTTTATAGCGCTAATACAGGGTCCGCTCAGGTGTGGCTCATCTGCAATCAAGAGACACACACACTGCATGGACTCACTCACTCAAACACGTGTAGCAACAAACACCAGAGCTGAGGGACGTAACAGTCACATACACACACTCACACACAGTCACATACATACATACACACACTCACAAACTCACACACCCACTTTCAAACACACTCACTCATGAACAAATACACACACACAGTCACATGCACACAGTCACAAACTTGCACACACGCACACACTCTTAGCTGTCCATCGTATATTCGATGATGACACTTGCTCCGGGGATGGAGGGAAGGGGGTAGGGTGGGGGGGAGGGTTTCAGCGACATTGCCGCTGGTGCCACTTCTCGTGGGCGTTGAGTCCAATCCTTGAGCCACACACTCTTCCGCAGATGGAGCAAGGGAAACCAGACACCAGGGGGGTACCAGCCGCCCGCTGGTGTCTCTTGATGCGTCTCTCGGATCGTCTGTCTTGGTTTTTTTGGTGTATTTGAAAGACTGCAGTGGCACAGGTGACCTGCCAGGCTGATCTGTCTAGTGCCAGAGATTCGAGCTGCGTGAGGGGAATGTTTGCTCGCTTCAGAAGGTCCCTGGTGTAGTCCTTGAAGCGCCGCTTTTGTCCTCCAGCGGAGCGCTTTGAGCCCAGTAGTTGACTGTAGAGGACTTGGCGAGGCAGGCGGTGTTCAGGCATGCGTATAGTGTGCCCTATCCAACGCAGGTGTTTGTTGGCCACAGCTGCTTCCATGCAGATTGAGCCAGTATTGCTGAGGATGACTGTGTGGGGGATTCTGTCTTCCCAGGACAAGTTGAGGATCTTCTGTAGGCAGCGGATATGGAAGGCCTCTAGGTTGGTGATGTGCTGGCGGTAAGGGGTCCATGACTCTGCCCCATAAAGCAGAGTGGAGAGACATACCGCATTATACACAGCCACCTTGGTACTGACCTTCAGGTTATGGTTTTCAAAAACCCTGCTGCGTAGGCGTCCAAAAGATGATGAAGCTTTATTTATCCGGGTGTGTAATTCTTTGTCAAGGGAGCAGCTTGAGGACAAAGTGGAGCCGAGATAGATGAAGTGGTCCACTGTTTTAAGTGGAACACCGTTTATATGAAAGCTGGGGGGTATGGGGACTGGGGTGGTGAGATGAGACATGACCTCAGTTTTTTGAATGTTAACCTGTAGGCCAAAAGATTGGTACAGACTGGCTATAGTGTTGAGGGCGTACTGCATAGAGTCCGGGCTGTGGGCTACGACGGCACAGTCATCAGCATACTGAAGCTCACAAATTTGCCGGGACTTTGTCTTTGTGCGGGCCTGGAGTCGACGGATGTTGAAGAGGCTTCCGTCGAGTCGGTATTCCACATGGACACCGTCTTCATGCCTCATGACACGATGGAAGAGGCAGGTGATGGCAGACAGGAGGATGTTAAAGAGCATCGGAGCTAAGACGCACCCTTGTTTCACCCCAACGTTTACCTCAAAAGATTCTGACTGGAGTTCTCCCATGATCACTCTGGCTTGCATCCCGTTGTGCAGCTGCTGTAGGATGCTGAGAAACTTGGGTGGTACCCCAATTTTAGAGAGGAGTTTCCAGAGCAGCTCACGATTGATGGTGTCAAAACACACATGCACACACACTCACAACACACACATAACACAGTCACATACACACACAGTTGCTCACTCAGGGACACACACTCACAAAAACTCACAAACTCACACGCATGCACACAACACAGACACACATTCACATATGCACATACACACACACACACAACACAGACACGGACACACAATCACCCACTCTCAAACACACACACTCACAAACAAACACACACACACACAGTCACATACACACACATGCGCGCACAAACAGACATGCACACACACCCACACAGTCTCACACACACTCACATACACACACACGTTTGTTTTTGTGAAATGTGGGGACATTCCATAGGCGTAATGGTTTTTATACTGTACAAATGTATTTTCTATCCCCTTACACTGCCCCTGCCACTAAACCTACCCAACACACACACACACATACACTGCCCCTAAACCTACCCATCACAGGAAACATTCTGCATTTTTACTTTCTCCAGAAAACTCATCCTGTATGATTTATAAGCCTTTTGAAAAGTGGGGACATGGGTAATGTCCTCATATTTCACCCTCTCCTGTAATACCTGTGTCATACCCATGGCATTATACACATTTGACATATACTCATATGTCACAAAAACAAGCACACACACACACAATAGACAACACACTCTCACACATACACACACACACACACACACACTCATAAAGACACTTACTCACAAACACGCACACACAGTCATACATTCACACACACACACTCGCACAAACACACTCACAAACTAACACACGCACAATAACACACACACATATATACACTCATACACACAGTCACACATGCAGACACACCCTCACAAACACACTCTCTCTCACACACAAACACACACAGCATCACACACTCTCTCTCTCTCTCTCTCTTTCTCTCTCTCTATCTCTCTCACACACACACACACACACACACACACACACACACACACACTCTCTCTCTCTTACACACACACACTTTCTCTCTCACTCTCTCTCTCACACACACACACACACACACACACACTTTCTCACACACATTGGGTTTCCATGTTTTATGGGTCTTTCCACAGAAATAATGTTGTTATACTGAACAAACTGTATATTCTCTCCTCTAATCCTAACTGATGTATTTTAACAACGTGAACTAATGAGTATTTATATATATTTCATATTGACAGCATTGTGTTGTTTATTTATTTAGTGTAAGTGCTCATGTTTAGCTTTGGAGATAGACTTAATGTGTGTCATTGTTCTCTACAGGTTGTGGAGCTGTGGTGTCACAGATGAAGGTTGTGCTGCTCTGGCTTCAGCTCTGAGATCAAACCCCTCACACCTGAGAGATCTGGATCTGGATGGGAATAATCTAGGAGACTCAGGAGTGAAGCTGCTCTCTGCTGTGCTGGAGAATCCTCTCTGTAAACTGGAGACACTGGGGTAAGATCATACGTGACTCTGATATGAAACTGAGTCTCTGTGTGTGACGAGCAGGGCGGGCGAGAGCCGTGAGAGAACGGTGTGAGGCCGGTGGAGGGATTACAAATGAGCATCACCTGCGCATCACACTGTGAATTTTATCATTAAATGTATTCATAAAGTAACAAAATTGAAAAGAGGAATCAAACTATTGTTACATTTAGAGCTGTCACTAACGGTTATTTTAGTAATCGAGTATTCGGTCGATTATTTTGACGATTAATCGAGTAATCAGATTTTTTTGTGGTAATAAAAATAGACCTTAGCAAACAATGGCCTTTAAAATGATTTAAAATAAAAAAATAAAAACAACGGGGCAATAATATTTGGTTCTAAAAGTATCATAGTAATCATATAGTTTTACACAACAACACTGTTGAAATAAATAATATAATATAAATTGAGACGAACTCTTTACAACCGCTTACAAATCATTAAACGCTGTCGTTGGTTATTTAAAATATCTACTGGATGAACTCCTCTTGAACATTTTACTATTTGTGACGATCTGAGGAAGGAGGACCCAAAAGCAGAAGAATGCTTAACTTCAATTTATTGAAACAATAATAAAGACAGTCCAAACCGCAAGACCCCAAAACAGCTCAGAACTGAAGAGAATGGTCAGGCCGGCAGGAGGTCAGAATCCAGGACAATCAAATCCAAATCATGAGGCGAGAATCAGTGTCAGACAAGCAGGATAGTCAGACGAGGAGCAAACAAAACCAACAGAGACATCCCAACTCACGATCAGAAACAGGCAGGTGTTCACAGCAGAAAGCAGTCCGGAAAGGCAAACAGTAACCCAGAACAATCCAAACTCCAGCGTCAGTAACAGTCCAAATGTTCAGCAGTAAGAGAGCCGTCCAAGACCGATTATGCCGACTGGACCTGTAACTAGATTCCACATTATTTTGTATGTTTTTGTAAAATTATGAATTGATTTACACTTGAATAGTTTAATTAAACAGCAATATTAAATGTAAATACACATTCTGCATTTTTACTTTCTCTAGAAAACTCCTCCTGTATGACTTATAAGCCTTTTGAAAAGTGGGGACATGGGTAATGTCCTCATATTTCACCCTCTCCTGTAATACCTGTGTCATACCCATGGCATTATACACATTTGTGTCCTCATATGTCACAAAAACATGCCGACACACACTTTCACAGTCCCACACACACACACACACACACACACACACACACACACACACACACACACACACACACAGTCACATACACAGACACACAAAGTCACACACAGTCCCAAACACACTCACAAACACGCATACAGTCACACACACACTCACACAAACACACACACAGTCACATAGTCACATACACACACAACACACACAACACAGTCACATACACAGGCACACACACACAGTCACATACACAGACACACACAGTCACAAACACACTCACTCACAAACACACACACACACTCACACACACACATTCACACTCTCACAAACACTCTCACACAGTCACATACGCTCACAAACTCACAAAGACCCTCACGAACACACACACACAGTCACAGCCTCACAAACACTCACAACTCCCACACATGGTCACACACACAACACACACAGTCACATACACAGACACACATACAGTCACATACATACACACAAAGTCAAAAACACACTCACTCACGAACACATAAATCCACACACACACACACACACACACACACACACACACACACACACACACACACACACACACACACACTTCCCCTGCCCCTAAACCTACCCATCACAGGAAACATTCTGCATTTTTACTTTCTAAAAAAACTCATCCTGTATGATTTATAAGCATTTTGAAAAGTGGGGACATGGGTAATGTCCTCATAATTCACCCTCTCCTGTAATAGCTGTGTCATACCCATGGCATTATACACATTTGTGTCCTCTTATGTCACAAAAACATGCCGACACACACTTTCACAGTCCCACACACACAAACACACAGTCACATACACACTCACAAACATGCATACGGTCACACACACAGTCACATAGTCACATACACACACAACACACACAACACAGTCACATACACAGACACACACACACAGTCACATACACGGACACACACACAGTCACAAACACACTCACTCACAAACACACACACACAGTCACATACACATACGCTCACAAACTCACAAAGACCCTCACGAACACACACACACAGTCACAGCCTCACAAACACTCACAACTCCCACACATTGTCACACACACAACACACACAGTCACATACACAGACACACATACAGTCACATACATACACACAAAGTCAAAAACACACTCACTCACGAACACATAAAGCCACACACACACTCACAAAAACACACACACACACACACACACACACACACACACACACACACACACACACACACAAACACACTGCCCCTGCCCCCAAACCTACCCATTACAGGAAACATTCTGCATTTTTACTTTCTCAAAAAACTAAACTCACCCTGTATGATTTATAAGCCTTTTGAAAAGTGGGGACATGGGTAATGTCCTCATATTTCACCCTCTCCTGTAATACCTGTGTCATACCCATGGCATTATACACATGTCCTCAAATGTCACAAAAACATACCCCCACACACACACACACACACAACAGACAACACACTCTCTCACACACACACACACACACACACACACACACACACACACACACACACACACACTCATAAAGACACTTACTCACAAACACGCACACACAGTCATACATTCACACACACACACACACACACACACACACACACACACACACACACATACTCGCACAAACACACTCACACACTCACACACGCACAATAACACACACACACACACACACACACACACATATATACACTCATACACAGTCACACATACAGACACACCCTCACAAACACACTCTCTCTCTCTCACACACAAACACACACACACACACACACACACACACACACACACACACAGCATCACTCTCTCTCTCTCTCTCTCTCTCTCTCTGTCTCTCTATCTCTTACACACACACACACACTCTCATACACAAATACACTATCACACACACACTTTCTCTCTCACTCTCTTACACACACACACTTTCCCACATACATTGGGTTTCCATGTTTTATGGGTCTTTCCACAGAAATAATGTTGTTATACCGAACAAACTGTATATTTTCTCCTCTAATCCTAACTGATGTATTTTAACAACGTGAACTAATGAGTATTTATATATATTTCATATTGACAGCATTGTGTTATTTATTTATTTAGTGTAAGTGCTCATGTTTAGCTTTGGAGATAGACTTAATGTGTGTCATTGTTCTCTACAGGTTGTGGAGGTGTGGTGTCACAGATGAAGGTTGTGCTGCTCTGGCTTCAGCTCTGAGATCAAACCCCTCACACCTGAGAGATCTGGATCTGTCTGAGAATAATCTAGGAGACTCAGGAGTGAAGCTGCTCTCTGCTCTGAGGAAGAATCTACATTATAAACTGGAGACACTAAGGTAACAATAGTTTTTAACAGTTTCCATCATCATATTTTCATTTAAAGTTCAAATGGCTGTTTTGCTCCCTAGAAATAAAAGGAAATGTGCAGTGGAGTGTAATGATCATTTCTGCTGGTTCTGTATCAGCTGTCCGTTGTGTGAAAGTGACCTTTCATGACCTTTTGATGTTGTAAAGTGACTTTGAGCATCAGATAGAAGCTATATTATCATGTTTGAGAATGAATTAAGAAAGCTTATCTAGTTAGTGCTTAGTTTTCTTATGAAAAGATGTGACAGATGTAATGTCTCATTCTGCATATGTGACTGTGTGTGTGTTTTATTTTAGGATTGGCGATCAGAGGAGAGTCTGATGTTCTGCTTATGATCTGATGGTGAATAAGGATCCACTACAGAGACTCACAGTCAACAGAATCAACAGAGACTGAAGATACAGTGACTTCACTGTTATAAATTAAGACTTCATTTAGATTTCAACGATCCTCTGACAGACCTGATGAGGCGGCAGTGAAACACCTTTAATTTCACAGCAGCAAATCACAGATTAACTATTTTATTTCTATAAACACACAGTATACACTCAAAAGGTGTGTGTTTTGTTACAGAGAGAATATAGAGCCTGAATGTGTGTTTGTGTTAGACCAGCAGAGGGAGACAAACACTAATGAAAGATTAATTTACAAACAGTGGAAGCTTGAGTGTATAATCATGTTTATAATAATAGTTGTATTACATTTGTATTAATGTATTAAAGGGGTCATGTGATGCGTTTTCATGTTTTCCTTTCTCTTTAGTGTCGCCTATAAAAACCACAATGACCAAAGTGCGGTTCATCTCGCTCTATTTGTTCAGCACCAGCTCATGCTGATGACGTTTATTCTTCTATACTAACGTGTGTCATAGCCTGAGATTCAATAGGTGTTGTCATCGTACAGTCTACACACACACCGTACCCAAGTTCATCAGATCACACCACTACCACACGTAAGCCCCTCCCCCTCACTGTCCAATGGACTCGCGGTCACACACACACACACACACACAGACAGACTCCGGGCCGGGCCTGAGCACAGGTGAGACACACACACAAACACAACTACCCCAAGTACCCTAGCAACCACCAGAATACCCTAGCAACCATATAAAAAAAACCTGGCAACCACCCTAAATATGTTAACAACCACCTGAGTACCATAGCAACCATATAGCAACACCCTAGCAACCAATCTGAGTACGTTAGCAACCACAAAGCAACATCCTAGCAACCACCCCAAGTACTCTTGGAACCACCTTAGTAGCCTAGAAACTGACTTGCAACACCCTAGCAACCACCCTCAGTACATTAGCAACCACAAAGCAACACCCTAGCAACCACCCCAAGTACCCTAGCAACCACCTGAGTATCCTAAAAACCCCATAGCAACACCCTGGCAACCGCCCTGAGTATGTTAGCAACCACCTATAAACCACCCCAGCAACCACCTGAGTACCCTAGCAACCGCATACCAACACCCTAGCAACCACACTGAGTACATTAGAAACCACAAAGCAGCATCCTAGCAACCACCCCGAGTAGCCTAGCAAACACCCCAAGTACCCAAGCAACCACCTGAGAATCCTACAAACCGTATAACAACATCCTGGCAACCACTCTGAGTATGTTAGCAACCACCCTAGCAACCAAGATGGCAACACGTCTCTCCTCTCTTTCGTCTCTGTCCTGTTTGTCGTGTTCAACGTTATTTTAAACTGACTGTTTATGGACACGATCTATGCCTATACCCAGTCTATTTTTTGCTTTTTTACGAAATTTACAACTCTGCGTTACCATCGGCTGCGGGGAGTATTGTAAACCTCCTGCAGCTGAGCGCTCCAGGCTCCGGTTGTTGAAAACCTTCTACAAATGTGAAGAAGTCCATATTTAGTCCCCTTACCCATTCCATATTTCCCCTTACCCATTCCATATTTCTCCTTACCCATTCCATATTTCCCCTTACCCATTCCAGCTTATGGACAAACACCCAATAGCCGAAGCTACACCGTCGTTTACAAGCGTTTGTGGACATACCTGTGAAACTGCCTGCTGAACTCTTCCTGGTCTCCCGTAGACGAGCTACTCTCCATCATGGGAACTCTACAGGTAATCTGGTTGTTACTTTTTACTTTGGATCTGAATTTTTCAACCTGTGCGTATCATGAGGACTTTTCCGACGTCTTTGCGATACGTTGTGACAGAGTTTACTTGTCCCAACGGGAAATAACACGACCCTTTTAACAGCAGTTTGGATTTTAGAAATAAGAATACTTGCTTTAGTTTTGGCTTCTCGCGTGTGTGCGTGTATTCTGAGTTCAAATGTCCTGCATGTCCGGCGGTTCTTTCCGAGGTCGGTGTAGAGCGGCTGGTCGCTTGAAGTGTGCTGATTTCTCCTCCCTGAAGAAATGCCCTCGGGGCTAGTAAGTTAGTAGGTTGCCCGGAGGTGTTGGATGCGATGCAACAAACGAAAAGAGGAAGGAAGAGAGAGAGTTGGGGCCTGCTGGCCCAATAGTCGTGTGTGGGCCTCGGTTTCTGGTCCCACACAGCACATGGCTCTGTGTATGGAGGCCCTCCCTGCTTGGAGGGCCTGCATTGGTGGCCTGGCTCAAGGGCCAGCCACGATGACGTGTTGGTTCAGCCAGAGAGAGAAGAGAGAGGGAGGGCATCCGAGCACCTCCCTTTTTAAGGTCTGGGAGTAGTCCCACCCTCCTGGGTTAGACTTAACCAATGAGATTGTTGGGATTTCCAAGCGGGAAATTCCTCTGGAGATTTTATGGCTCTTTGTTTCAAGCTTGAATCAATGGGTCTCTGCCCATTCATACTCTAATTAATGCAACAAACACACACTGCATTCTCTGAATAAGTGACATACATGGAAGTGTAAGTCGTGAAGTGAGCATTAATTTGATAGGAGACATGACATATATGAGGTTACCTGAACTAGTAATTTGTTAAGACAAAGACAAAAAGATGCAAAATACCATACAGAAGAAACATTTTACAAGACAGTTATGTGTTTACATACAATGTCCTGGGGTGCATGTTCATTTATAGATGGTTTGTCTATAATTTGAGGCAAAAGCGTGTGTTTTACAAGCTTCGTGTCTTAAACTCTTTGTGTCTGAAACTTTTCCTGTGGCCAAATTCTTTTGGGCCGTAAAACGTCTTATCAGATGGTTTCCAGGGTAACGGAGAATCTTTCTCTGTTGTGTTGGGGGAAGGTCTGTTACTAAGCACAAAGCATTCAAAACATATTTGTTAAATGTAACTGGCGATTGTGTGTTTGATTCGCCTGAGTCGCTACACACACTCCAAAACAGGAGTATTGCGGTGAACTTTTCATCCATGAACCTGACATTCATCTCTTCCTTGTTTGTTTGCGTCTGATTAGAGACAATTTTATAGTGTTTGGACAAAGATCATGTCTCACTCAGCATTGTGCAATCAAACGAGATGATATATTAAAGCATGTTTGGAAACGTTGTTTTATTATATTGATGTTACTGCTGGCTGGAAATGTTAAGCCAAACCCAGGACCCGAGCCTGAATGTTTATACACACCTGGAGATTTCGCTAATAGATCTGGCTTGAAAATTGTACATTTAAATATCCGTAGTCTGGAGCCAAAGATGGATTTTGTTAGGATATGGGCAAATTCGACAAATGCAGGCATTTTTGTTTTATCGGAAACGTGGCTTAAAAAAATCTGTTAGTGATAATGATATTGCGATTAGGAGATACAATGTATTTCGTGCGGATAGGAGGAGTAAGGGAGGAGGCGTGGTTATTTACGTGAAGTCTAAGTATCATACCACTTTATTGAAGACTATGAGGATCACAAAATGTTTTGAATTGCTGGCTATTGATCTGAAACTAGGAACTACCAGTTTGACTGTTGCTGGTTGTTATAGGCCCCCGTCAGCTCTTAAAGAAACATTATCAACACTCTCAGCTGTGCTGACAGATATTGTAAATCACAAAGAAATAATTCTGCTTGGTGATTTAAATTGGGACTGGATGAAAGATGATTCAAAGGACTTAAAGGCTTACTGTGATTCTGTTCATTTAACACAAGTAGTAAATACTCCAACTCCCCCAAACACAAAAAAATCTAAATAAATCCACGTTCATTGATATTATTTTAGTAAACCGACCTGATAAATGTACACAGATTGGTATTTTCCCAAATGACATAAGTGATCACTGTGCTATTGGCATTATTAGAAACTGTAAACCTGTGAAAACACCTTCAAGAATAGTGGAGAAACGACACTTTAAGACCTTTGACCAACTAGCTTTCATTCCTGATATGTATCATTGTGATTGGGATAGAATATCATGCATTCCTGATGTTGATTTGGCATGGACTTATTTTAAGGGTCTATTTATGGGAGTTTTAAATAAACATGCACCTCTAAGGAGGTTCAAGGTTAAAGGGAGGGATAACGCTTGGTTTTCTGATGCATTATCCTCTCTGCTACATGAGAGGGACCTGGCCTGGGCAAGGGCAAGGAAAGCAGGATTGTTTATTGACCTTTCTAAGGCTTTTGATACAGTGGATCACAGCATTCTTTTAAAATGCGTAGTTAAAATTGGGGTGTCCTCAAATGCGGTAAGTTGTTTTAAAAATGATCTTATAGGTAGGTTTCAATGTGTTACATGTGATAGTATAACATCAGGGAAGGCTGCAATTACAATCAGGGATCCACAAAGCTCCATCTTAGGCCCACTTTTGTTTACCATCTACATAAATTCTATTTCTGAACGTGTAAATGCTAATGTACAGCTTTATGCGGATGACACCATCATCTATTGCACTGCACCCTCTCCATGTGAGGCGTTAATAAAACTGCAGGAGGCTTTCACAGTCTTGCAAGAAAATTGAAGGAAATTAAAGTTAGTGTTTAATGCTAAAAAAAAACAAATACATGCTGTTCACACACTCCAAGTTCAAAGTAAAATATCTAACTCCAATTGTAACCGCACAGGGACAGGAAATAGAGAAGGTGTCATGCTACACATATCTAGGTTTTTTATTGGATGAAAATATTTCTTTTAATCCTCATGTTATGCATGTGGTAAAGAAACTTAGAGTATAGCGAGGTTTCTTTTTTAGAAATAAGGCTTGCTTTAATTTGAATGCTAGAAAAGAACTTGCAGCAGCCACATTTTTATCTGTTCTGGATTATGGCGACATTATGCATGCAGGGCTCTCAAGTTTTGAACTGAGTTCAGAGTGAGATTTCGGCCGTGGGTTTGGCTGGGTACGGGGGTCTGATATGAAAAATGACAAATTCGTACAAATAAAATAAATATGTATTTAATTAGTGTGTGTGTGTGTTTGTGAGAGAGAGAGAGAGAGAGAGAGAGAGAGAGAGAGAGAGAGAGAGAGAGAGAGAGAGAGAGAGAGAGAGAGAGAGAGAGAGAGAGAGAGAATGGTTAGTGTTGTTTATTGGTGTTGGTAGCAGGTTTTTGAGGCCTTCAGCCCAGAGGATGGTGGCACCTTAACATGAGCACGGTCGCGCTGAAGTGAGCTGTGGTTTACAACAGAGATTATTTTACTCTCAAATAATCTTAGACAAGCTGCCTATGATTATTGTTTGCTATATTAGTATGGTTGTATTTTTTCCTCTCTTTATGACAGCAGAAACAACTCCCACACCAATACAGCATCACTTTTTAGCCATACAGATAGGCTAAGTACAAGACATAATTATAAACTGTCTACTTTTATTTGTGTACACTCAAAATACCAACAAAGGCTGTGGCTTCAGGTAACGGAGCACACAACTCCAAACAGTCTTTATTTCAAATATGTATTTTGTTTATTAAAAGCAAAGTTTTTAATTTCAAAAGCATTTCTGAATTCAGTTAAAATAACAAAATGTAAAAAAAAAAATTTTTGCCACCATGCAAAATTTAATTAATGCTTGAATAACACCTATGTCTCCTTTCCATTAAAAATAATGGCTAGTGCGGTGACGTGGCATAATTTTTTGGAATTGCTTGAACATGTTAAACACATCTAATTATTTCTGTAATACATTTTAATTTTAATTTTGCAACTTATATAAAGTATTAGCCTACAATATACAATTTATGTTTAAATTTTATGTTAAAACTAGTGTAGGAAATAGCAAATGTAAATTATATTATTCAATTTGAATTATTATTTTGCTCCAAATGTTGCACACATGGTATGGAAAATGTAAATGTAAATTTTGAAATGCATTGCCATTTTACATATTGCATTGAAAATTTTATATCGCTACACTTCAGCTTCCATAAATAGGGGTGAGCACGAATATATTTGATCTGTAATTAATGTTAGTAAAATTTCAATATTATTTTTATTTTTCGATATTGCTTCGCAGGCCTAAATGCAGTGAATCCATTATACATCCCTCTAAATCTCGCAGTTTTAACTAAATCCACTGGGTGGTGCTGTGGAGCGGGTTAATAACTTGACTGTATTTGATCACTAATGTCGTCTGCCTCGTGATGTTTGGAATTACTTAAATGAAAATGATCTTACAAAATGGAGTTACTTTTAATAAATTAATTAATGAAAGTGAGTTTTAAAAAAATCACATCCAAACACCAGTCGAATGAGGACAGCTGTCCATCACCGCATTCATGAGTGCAGAAGAGCACAGATGTTCACTGAGTGAGAGCGCAATAACATACAGCAAAATGCATTTCATGCAAATCATGATTGAGACAAGGCTTTCTTTAAGTTTTGTTGAGGGATTAAGAACAGAAAACAAAGTGCTGTCAGAAACTTAACTTGACACCGTTATCTTTGTGTCTCTGCGTCTGTCATCGGGGTTTGTAGTTGCCAACTAACGGTACTTCAGCGAGCATTTGATTCAATGAGCGAGATTGTGGCGTGAATCACAGAATGTGACGTTGGAATCAGAACGTAAACGTTATTGGGTGGAGGGAATATCTATATCTTACCCAGATACAGCAAATCTATTTTATGATTGGCTGTTCGGTCTCTATATATTTTATATTAGATTAACTGGTGCGTGGCAGGGCCGTCAGACCTCTATGGGGAACTCGCTTGATTCCTCTAATAGCGCGCAACCTAGTGTGTGTTACCCTGGCGATTTCTCTGCGTGAGAAATACAAGGTGTGGCGTGTGAGCGTGTGAACGGGTTGAAATGCGTGTGTCTCACGCCCAATGCGTGAGACTTGAGAGCCCTGTGCATGCCTCAAAGTCTGTATTGCGTTCTCTGGATTCTGTCTACCATTCAGCACGACGATTTATAACAAAAGCAGACTATAATACACATCACTGCAATTTGTACAGCTTATCTGGTTGGTTACCACTGTCTATACGCAGACAACGCAATTGGTTGATTTTCATTTATAAAGCAATTACTGGATCATTACCATCATATTTATCAGTATTTTCATTGGCAACCAACAATAGATATAACCTCAGGTCCAACAATAGCATACTTTTTAATGAGCCTACTGTTCATTTTGAATTTGGTAAAAGAGCCTACCGTTACAATGCTCCATCAACCTGGAACGCACTACAGAAAGAACTGAAACTAAACGTGTTTATCTCCATCTCTGATTTTAAGTCGTATCTGGTAGACACTTAACATCATACATGTGAGTGTGTCTAGACTTTTTGTTGTTTACAGCCTGCATATTCTCACATGTTAATTGTTTTTTTGTTTTTTTATGTTGTGGCCATCTCTGTTTTTATGTGTCTTATTTAGCTATGTGCTGCCTTTTCTTGGCCAGGGCTCACTTGAAAAAGAGACTACTGTCTCATTGTGACTACCCTGGTAAAAAACAAACAAAAAAACACCTGAGTACCCTAGCAACCGCATAGCAACACCCTTGCAACCACCCTGAGTACATTAAAAACCACAATGCAGCACCCTAGCAACCACCTGAGTAGCCTAGCAACCGACTTCCAAAACCCTAGCAACCACCCTCAGTGCATTAGCAACCACAAAGCAGCACCCTTGCACTCGTTTGTATCACATTTCGTTATCGCAGTGCCACAGTAGAAAACGAAACTATATCCGTACGGCCGGATCGGATAGGCACTGAATGGAATAATTAATAAACAGAGAGAACAGTTTGTCCCGATGGAAAAGCAGCTCCAGCGGTCTATTTTAGATGAAGGGGTATAAAACAGGATTGGGATTGGGCCTTAGTGCTGCAGACACCCTCTCACGAGCAGCAGCAGAAGTAGAGCGAGGACAACAGAAGGAGATGTGGAGATACATGTGAACATGGTGTTACTGCGTTTCCTGTGTCAGATGCAAAGCCAAAGCAAAGAGCAGAGCAAACCAAAAAACACACCGGATCGCAAGTTGACATCGATAACATGAATAATGGAAGGCCGACGGGATCCTCTCCACAATATCGGGATCTAAGAGCTGTGGATGAAATTCTCCTGAAACAAAACAGTGAAAAAAAAAAGAGTGATGTTGGTATACAATAAATGTCTTATTTTCACAATGTCTGCACTTAAAGAGGATTGCTGCGCATGTTTAACTGAACTCAGTGCCTGGACAAACGCTCGAGCGATGAGTGATTCCAAATTCAACACCTGTGATTGGCCAATTCTGTTGTAGAAGTCTACAAACATGTCTGTGATTGGCTACATTACTCACCGAGGCGAACACACGTTGGAAATGTAATCGTTTGACAAGTGCAAATACAGATACACACTGGATCTTTTGCTAGCTCCTTTTCGCTGATAATATGCAATTATTACGAATTTTTCGCTGCATTCGCGCTGTAAACCAATGCTGCCTCTCAGTCTTTCTGACACCTAGCGGGGGCGTAATCACAGTCGCTCCAGCTGACGATGACATCACGTGCATTCCCTCTTTACCCATCTGAGCTGTGTTCCTCACAATCTGGACGGGCCAATCACATCGAGTATAGAGTCGGCGGGCGGGGCCATAATGACGACGGCCGAGTTGCGTTTGCGTGCTTCTGTTGTCTAGTAAACACAGAAACTGGCGAACGGCGGCGGGCTTTCGAATCAGCTCTGACCGCGACTCTGGAAGACTTGGAGTTAAGCTTTTCTCTGAGATAAGAACAAAGAGCGGCACTGAAGTCATTCTTAAAAAGGGAAGATGTGTTCGGAGTTTAGCCGACCGGATACGGCGAATGTTTAATCTGTCAGCGAGCTCTGCTTCACCTTCGTTGCTCTGGTTGGTGTAGCGCTATCCTATCACGTGCAGAGGGAGTTTGAAAGACAACCGTTTATCCCGCCCCTCGGATTGAGCTGTCAATGGTGAGTTTCCAGACCAAACATCTTGATGTGGGGCTGGCTTGTCAGGCTAACACAGAATGTTACAAACAGAAGAAAATGAGAAGATAGAAATAAAGACAAACATGTTATTACTGCACTACAGATTGTTTCATTGCAAAATATTGAAGAAAACAATCATCTGTGATCTCCTCCTCCAGTGAATAGAGACTCATAATAGCACAGAAACACAATAAAACAGAGCTAAACGAGACTAAAAGAGTGGGACGTGAGAGAACAGAAGAGATGGCTTTAAAACATCAGGATTTATTCATTATTTAATGTGTCGCCATCATTTCTGTCCTTTCCTCTCCGTGAGTTTTGACCATTTCAGTAATTCAATTAAAAGTGCAATAAAGTGATCAGTGCAGGAGAAATAAATGAAAACTGTTAAAGAGCTGACAGTGTTTTTACAGTATGGTTTTCACTTCTCTGATTCTTTCAGGTTTATGTCACATTGCATTGATCCACATTTGGAAAAATCATCTGATAAATGACTAAATGAGATTATAAACATGATCGGATGATGACAAACTTATTATATCACACAGATGTGATCAAACAAAGTCCTCTTTATGATTTATGATCAGGAGCTCTGCAGAAAGAGAAATGAAAGACAGAACTGATCAAATGAATGAGCCAAAGAGAGCAAACCAGAAATAATGAAGAAAAACAAAAGACCAAACTGAAGAGAAGCGAGAGGAAAACACAATGAGCCTTTGATGCGTTGAGGTCACTCCAGTGGACGGCTGTTCATAAAGCATGTTCTTGCATTGCATGGGTTTTGATGGCATAGTTGCACATCAGCCTCTACAGTGGACCCTCGAGCATCATCCACACATTCACACCGAGAGGAAAGACTCTTATATCCATGTTTCTTATATCCATATCCATATCATATCCATGTTTCCCTCCAATGGCCAGTCAGAAATGCCAAGTTTCTCCAGAATATCCGTCCATTCCTTCTATCCTAGGAGACTCTTGCAGGTAAAAACAAGTTGTAGCATCAGCAATATCTAATGAGTCATATCACAGTTACATTTCCCAAGTGTTGATTTTAGATCGGGAGAAAGTTCTGATGAATCATCTGTCCACTATAGCTATATTTCAGCTACAGATCATAATCTGACTGTGACTGTTGTTTCTGAAGATGCTTCATCTGCTGTAACTTTGACTGTAAATAAATGTATTTGTGTTATTAGAATGTGATTTGCATGAACATCAAACAGTAATCTGATTATGTAATGCATGTTGCTTGTAAAGCGTTTCCCCAACACTGCTCATTTCAGACGAGACTGAAAACAGCTGATGGCCAGATCTTCTCAGAGGAGAGCTGTGGGAGAAATGTGTCCATGTTGAGCATAATCAGATTGATCAGCTGATGAGGGTAAATGGACAAACTCTGGCCCCCTGGAGGAGCATCTGAGATGGGTTTCCACAGCTGACTGGATGAAGAGACGTCCTCATGTTCTGAGATCACAGACACGCAAACTTCAACTTCTGTCAAGAACAACTAACTCTATCAATCTATATTTCTGTTTGTATTTCATAGTTTTCACATGATATTTTTTTAATGCACACAATATTGCTGTGTTATTATGGTATTATGTTTAATTAAGCACCTCTTTAGTTTAAATCATAAACTCTAGTGGACATCTAAAAATCTCTGAAACGTTTAATAATGACTTTTCAAATCTTGTTTTTCATGCCCTAAGAGCAATAAAACACATCAGACGGAGGTTATCATAATTCATGCATAAACGATTAAATTACAGGCAATAAAACATTATAAATGACACAGATAAAAACTAACTGAAAAAGAGCAGAATGAATTCGAGAATAGTCAATTAAAAAAGAGAGAAAGTACAAAAGACAGAGAGAATGAACAAATTGAGGAATAAATAAAACAAGCGCAAAACTAATTTACCACTTAATTTATTAATCTCCACGTTCACACAACAACGTCTGCTCTCGCGCATGCGCCGTGGTGCTCTCGTGAACGCGCGTATCTGTTTACTTTCGTCACAAATGCAAAGTGAAAGTAAGCGGGAGCTCACCTGTCGACTGCCGCCATTTTAAGCAGGTAAAACACTAATACGATACGGGGAAAACAGAGCTTTAAAGAGTTTAATTTCCAGGTGGAAAAGGTGCGGTATTTCATGTATTAAAAATATAGGCCTACTTGAAATGCAGGTAGCCTATGCTATACATTTGTATTTCCAGCATGCTTATTTGAAGTGCATTAAAAATGTACTGAATTGCATTTTAATATATTTTTAAAAAGTATATTAAAAGTATGTTGGTAATAAATACACTGTAAAAAAATACCCATCAAATTTACGGTAAAAAAATGGCAGCTCTGGTTGCCAGAACTTTACCGTAAAAAATACAGCAGTAACGTTTTAGGTTTTACGGGACAACAGCATATAATTTAAAGGTTTATAATGTGGTAATTACAGTTAAAAAATTGTTTATTTTACAGTTAAAAACCCTATAATTTGAAAGTTTATATTGAAATAATTATGTGTACACAGTACACTATAAAACAATAATGGTAAAAAAAAAATTATTGAACTGAAATATTAAATTACCAACTTATTGAAATGCTAATATCTGTTATTTTCCTTTTATATAGTTTGACAATCACCAATTACAGTGGTGATGAGAATCACATGATGAATCAAAGTTCATCACACGCAGCTTTTGGAGGAACAATATTAACATATAGAAGGTGCACACACAAACACTAAACACCAAACACCATCATGGTAACACACATGATGTTTTAAAAAAGCTATAAACATTAATTTAACAACATTAGATATAGCATAAAAACTTAATGTACATAAGTGATTAGAAAAAACTAAGAAGAAACAGTCAATTCAATGAAAATGCATCAAATGCGAAGTGTCACGTGGGGAATTCTGGGAATGTCAATTTACATTTTCTCCCTCTTAATTACACAATGACCTGTTCTTTTTCACTTCGAAAAACTGTAAATTTAACGGTATTTTACTGTAAAATAAAATAAAATGTATAAACCTTTAAATTATACAGTTTTGAAATGTAAAATAAATGGTTTTTAACCGTAATTATTACATTATACACCTTTATTATTACACCTTTATATTACTTACCTTTACACCATTATACACAAATTATATGCTGCTGTCCTGTAAAACCTTAAACGTTACTGCCATATTTTTTACGGTAAAGTTCTGGCAACCACAGCTGCCGGTTTTTTACCGTAAATTTTATGGGGATCTTTTTTAACCATGATGGTGAGCTATGTTTGCTTTAGTTGGGCTCTTGACCATTGACTCTCCAACATTAGTTTTCTGGCTGCTTTAACTGTGTTTATAAAGCACTTTTGTTATAGCATGGAAAGCAAAAAACGATGGCCAGGTGATTTGGCTCTTTAAGGATGATTATATAATCATCATGTAGTGGCTGAATCACTAAACTCATTCAGATTCTAATGCTCTGGTTATAGAGGTAATGTGTTAATTGTGTAGTATGCGTAATAATAGCCATGTGATTTACATTATAAACTCATGCATCATTGTGGCAATCAAACAATTTGCAGGACCAAAAAAAAAGGTTTAATCTACGGTGTTATTTAGACAAACACAGATATCAAGAATCAGTGTGTGCATCTCTACAATGGTGACAAAAAAAACAAACAAAAAAAAACAATCACAACTCAGATGCATAATTTATTCATGCCGCAATGCATGCTGGGACCCATTGGAGAGTTTTGATTGGTGGTACCCAGCATGCACTGCGGCATAAAGCTTTTCCTTGATTGTCACCATTGTTGAGATTCATACACTGAATCTTGATATCCGTTTGTGTCTAATAATTGCCATAGATTAAAACCTTTTGTGCACTATTTTTTTTTAAAATTCTGCATATTACAGTGCCACGACAGCGCTCATGCTATAGAATCAACTGGCCACTATTATGATAAAACAAAATTAATAACACATAAACAGAGTCTTAGACTCTGAACAAGACCAGTGATCAATAGATGAGGATTAAATAATCATGAACAAAGAGCCAAATCATCTGACCATGTTTTTGTTTGGCTTTCCATGCTATAACAAAAGTGCTTTATAAACACAGTTAAAGCAGCCAGAAAACTAATGTTGGAGAGTCAAGGGTCAAGAGCCCAACTAAAGCAAACACTGCTCACCATCATGGTGACTTCAAATAAAACTATTATTTTCAATAAAACATCCATATCCACAGAAACAAAGTCAGTCTGGTTAGTAATGTGTGAAGCTGGTAATGCTGTTTGTGGAGTTGTTTAATCCTCCTCTGATGGGATCTTCAGAGATTTAATGTCTTCTTTTATCTTCAGTTGATTTCATCTAAAGCTGTGACTGAAGTCAGTCATAGTTCTCGTGTTTCTCTGTCCTTCAGTGATTCTGCTCATTATCATCAGGTGTTCATCATTAATGCTCAATCATCTCTTAATTATCTCATTAACTTCAACACTGCTTCAATGGTACTTTAACTCAGTAGTGAGCACACACATCAACACTAGGAAGTGTTCATTTAACGTCTGCTATTTTTCTGTGTACTATTTCATAAATCTTAACTGTTTAATTTACGTGTAACTGGGATTTATCAGTCACATTCCGTTTATTAATATAATTAAATAAATCTTACCTGTTTACTTATAAATGATTTACAAATAAGATTTTTATTACTGATTCTTAGATAGTGATTCTTAGTAAGTTTATTTGTTTGTTAAAATTACATAATCCAAATGCATGGAACATTTATATGCAATTCAAATACATGTTTAGACATTTTTTAAGTGCATAAACGTGTAAAGTGAATTACATTTTTAAGAACAACTGACAAAAATTAATTGTCACAATATTTGAATGTCAAATTAACAAAATAGTTTTTACAGTATTTTCTCAAAAACCATACAGGTTTTTAATACCAATATTTGTAGTTTTATCAAATAAAATTTATTATAATCACATGTTGTAAATATAAAAAAAATATTCTTTTTAATAGTTTACAAAAGTCTACCCTCACTGGGGGCTAAGGCCCCCGTAAAATGAAAATCCTAGAAATGCCCCTGATATCAACAGCCATCGTCAGCAGGGGCACTAATACGATCACTTACATACTGCTACGTGCAACAACAAACAAAACAAAAAAACTGAGGAAGACGAGAGTACATTCACAGTGCAAACTTCAGGCCACTGGGCTTAAACACAGACTGGTAGCGGGCTTGTGCTGGCTGCAAGACACTGGGCTGGTCCACAGACTGGTAATGGGTTTGTGCTGACAGCATGCCACTGGGCTGTGATATGGACTGGTAACGGGCTTGTGCTGGCAGCAAGCCACTGGGCTGGGACACATACTGGTAACGGACTTGGGCTGACGACAGGCTACCTGACTGGACCACAGATTGTGAGCTGGCTTGGGCTGGTTGGTGGGTGTTGGACTGGTCCACAGGCTGTGAGCTGCCTTGTACTAGCAGCAGGCCACTGGGCTGGGACACAGATTGTGAGCTGTCTTGGGCTGGTTGTTGGGTGCTAGACTGATCCACAGACTGGGAGCTGACTTGGGCTGGTTGTTGGGTGATGGACTGGTCTAGAGACTGTGAGCTGACTTGTGCTAGAGGTAGGCCACTGGACTGCTCCATGGAGTTTGAAATAACTTGCTCAGAGTTCTGGCTGCTTGCTTGACGTGATAGTTGGATGCTGGGCTGAGCCACAAGTTGGTTTAGTGCCTGTGCTTGTTGCACATCATTGGGCGGAACCATGGAACCATAGCCTGACTGCACTAGTTGCTGGCCACTGAGCAATGGCACAAGTCCAGACCCATAACTGACTTGTCCTAATTGATAGTTGGGTTGTGAGGTCTCATTTATTTGCTGCAAAGCCTTGACATAGGTAGCACTTGGAAAATGGACTGGCCTGGTATCAGAAAGCAAGTTGGCACCAAATTGAAGTCTACTTCTCTGAGGCTTTATAATGGGATGCGTTGCAGGCTGGTAGCGGACTTGCACTAATGGACCACTGGACTGGGAAACGTTCTGCAATAGTTGCTGGCTGCTAGATGCCACAGACTCATTACTGTGTACTACAGGCTGTTCTGCAGTTTGATAGTGGAGCTTTGCTGGCTCGGGTAGAGACTCACTGCTCATACTTGGGCCCACTGCAGTGGCCACAGAACCAGAAACAAGACTGCCACTACCAGCCAAAGATAGAGATCCTTGAAGTTGGCTTCTAGCATCAGAGTCAGAACCAGGCTTATATAAATCAGTCACTGGTCCAAAACCAGAAGAGCCATTTTGAGGACTGTAGCTTACACTGGTATAACCACCCTTAACTTCTTCAGCACTAGAAGTTAATTCCATGGAACTTTGAGGACTAATGGGACTTGGTACTTTAATGCCATACCAGGAACTGTAGGAACTTCGTGGTTTCACATCAGCCTGCATGGGAAAACCAGTACCAGCCCCATAGTATATGGGATAGCCACTCCTGACAAAGCCACTAACTAGAAAAGAGGGGGAAAAAAGGAAACAATTCAGACAGCCATGGTATCAAACCTAAATTATATAACTTGCCGGGATAAATCTTACCACTTCCAATATGGCTACAGACACAAAGACTGAGTAGTGCCAGAGAAAAACTGTAAGAGAAAACACCACTTGTTAGTGATGGGACATCTGAAGCGAGGCTCCGGAGCTTGTGTCGAGCAAAAAGGGGCGTTCCAGATGAAGCCCCGATTCGAGGCTTGTATCATTTCCGTGAAAATCACGTGACGATGACAAACGAGGCCTCGTTTTCTTTTGAATACGTCATTGCTTCATTCGGAGTATCGCTTTCGGATAAAAGTGGTTCGAAACCTCGCGGCTCTTGTGGGGTTTGCAGTAGGCATTTGCATTGGTGTTGAGGTGTTGGTTGTATGTAGTAGCGATATCATTATATATCATAGCTTGTATTATATTGTGGAAATTGCTGTGAATAACAAGCGACAACTTCTCACGTTGAGCACATGAGTGTCTCGTTTAATATCAACCAAAAACACAACACACAACCAACCCCCCAAGAGTGTGTTGACCAACGTCAAAAGTCAACGAGCATCAGACAAACTTAAAGGGACCACAAACCCTGAACAGTACTGTGTTAATCCTCGGCAGTATATAGAACCATATTTAATAACAAGGGTGAATTATGTACGTCTCATTCACTACAATATTACATTATACTTAGTTTAGTAGATTATTAGAGTAAATTATACATAGTTCAGTTGATTATTAGAGTAAATTAGCCTATATCTAGGTGTAATACCTATACTACGTAATTATATATATATATATATATATATATATATATATATATATATATATATATATATATATATATATATATATATATATATATAGCCTATATTAGTAGTAGTGTTATTATTATATATATTATTGCTATTATTATTAATAATAATATTAATATAAGACTAGACTGTATTAGGGAACTGTATTAGGGAAAGCTTTTCCCATTTGCTGTTCCAGAATTCCAGTCCCATAAGCACTGCACTATTGCACTCCCAATCAGCGCAACACTCACAATAATTTATTTACAATCATTCTGGGCATTCACTATCATCACTAACCTAAAGATCTACTGAATAGTTGAACACAAAGTTGTGTGTTTGTGTGAGTTGTGTGTGCATAGGTTAATACAAGCAGAGTAAAATACTTTATTAATACACAGGCAATAGAAAAAAGGTGTGTGCACACAGTATGATAATTTGGTTGCTCAGGATGAATAGATTTGTGTGCGATGCATTGCTTTGCACAGCAGGTGTCACTAGGGAGCACACTGTTTCATGAGGCTTCAGGTAAATGAACCTTTTGGTGAACCAATGGGCTGGAAAGCCTCAGTGGTTCAGGAAGCCTCATTTGGCCATCACTACCACTTGTTAATGCCACTTGTTAACAAATGCCAGATACTACAATTTATCATCATACCTTAATAGTCGGCTAGTGGTACCCTCCATGGCCAATCAGTAATACAACAACTTCCACCACCTCAATAAAACCACTACAAAAACATACTTGCAACCCAACACAGAATAGTGTTGCGGAACAGGACTTTTTATAGTGCCAGCAACTGCCATTTGCCAATCGGTTGTCATGGGAACATGTAGTATTTAATTATTTGGTTCAGGTGTCACAACTCTGATCATGACAACTAGAGCTTGCATTCATGATGATTGCTTTTTTTATACTATGATTACCCGTATTTATCAAGCTTCTCAAAGTGCTATTTTAGTCTTAAGGGCTGAGAATTCATGAAATTTACTCCTACTTTCAAACTTAAGAATAAAAGCAAGTTATCAAATTTCTTAAAGCTAAGAATCACTCTTACTCTCCCAGTTCTTTAAGACAGCTCGAGAGGTCTCTCAAGTGGTTAGGAGTTGCCAGTAGGGGCTTGAGATGGCGCTGAGGAGACAGAGACGAGCGCAAATCTTTCATTAGAGGGAGAATGTGTTCGAAATGTTTGACGACAAATAGTTAATCAAACGGTATCGTTTGGACAGAGCAGACATCATCTTTTTCAGCGCTGGTTCGAGTAATTCAGCAAGCAGTAGCGATCGCTTCTTCCTCCTGCCATTTCGGTTTTCCTTTGGAATCCATGGTGGCTGATTATATATATAAAAAAATCTAGGCTATATATAGGCAGGTCATTTAACAGCACACCAGTTTAAAAAATGTAATTAAATCGATGAAAACATGTTTATCTTTCATTTAAAATGTGTATATTATAATGTATTCTCTTGAAAACTCTTTATTGTTAAATGTGTATTGGATGTAAACTCCTCTTAGGAATTTCACCATTCAATGTGAATTTATCTGAGAATATTCTTAAATAAGGACATCTATTCAGTGATTGGTTCATGCTTATGACATCATCCAAAATTCCATTTGTGGCACAGCAAAGTGTCGTAAATCCACTCTAAGACTGACACTTAAGATTTAGTCCTACACTTTACTTAAAGTATGATTAGGATGCTTGATAACTAACTTTTAAGCGCAGCTTTGAGCCAAGAATTTTTTTACTCTTAAGTCAATTCTTAGCAGTGTTCTTGTGAGTAATTCTAAGATGTTTGATAAATACGGGCCCAGGGCCTGTATTTATCAAGCTTCTCAAAGTGCTATTTTAGTCTTAAGTGCTGAGAATTTATGAAATTTACTACTACTTTCAAACTGAAGTATAAAAGCAAGTTATCAAATTTCTTAAAGCTAAGAATCACTCTTACTCTCCCAGTTATTTGAGACAGCTCGAGAGGTCTCTCAAGTGGTTAGGAGTTGCCAGTAGGGGCTTGAGATGGCGCTGAGAAGACAGAGACGAGCGCAAATCTTTCAAGAGAGGGAGAATGTGTTCGAAATGTTTGACGACAAGCAGTTAATCAAACGGTATCGTTTGGACAGAGCAGGCATCATCTTTTTCAGCGCTGGTTAGTGTTGGGTTTTATAATAAATAAATAAACACCGCTGTTCGGCTAATTCAGCAAGCAGTAGCGATCGCTTCTTCCTCCTGCCAGTTCGGTTTTCTTTTGGAATCCATGGTGGCTGATTATATTAAAAAAATCTAGGCTATAGGCGGGTCAGTTATCAGCACACCAGTGTAATAATTGTAATTAAGACATGGATGAAAACATGTTTATCTTTCATTTCAAATGTGTATATAATAATGTATTCTATTGAAAACTCTTTATTGTCAAAAGTTTGTTGGATGTAAACTTCTCTTAGGAACTTCACCATTCAATGTGAATTTATCGGAGAATATTCTTAAATAAGGACATCTATTCAATGATTGGTTCATGCCTATGAAATCATCCAAAATCCAGTTTGTGGCACAGCAAAGTGTCGTAAATCAACTCTAAGACTGACACTTAAGATTTAGACTTACACTTTACTTAAAGTATGATTGGGACGCTTGATAACTAACTTTTAAGTGC
Organism: Pseudorasbora parva; assembly: GCF_024679245.1. Classification (NCBI taxonomy): domain Eukaryota; kingdom Metazoa; phylum Chordata; class Actinopteri; order Cypriniformes; family Gobionidae; genus Pseudorasbora; species Pseudorasbora parva. The sequence goes on from NC_090179.1 coordinate 6,144,551, forward strand.
AGCTTTGAGCCAGGAATTTTGTTACTCTTAAGTCAATTCTTAGCAGTGTTCTTGTGAGTAATTCTAAGATGTTTGATAAATACGAGCCCAGAAGTGGAAAATATTGGTAAAAAAACATGCATTTACACACAAACTGACCAGCAAATGCAACTTCCGGACGCCATCTTTTTCCTCAACTGTCACTGAATGGAAAGCACAGGATTATGGGATACCATAGGCAACGAAGGATACATGTATGCTGCCTTCAAAAATCGATCAGATGAAGGTCTCTCAGGAGAGAGGCAATGTTAAGGAGATTTAACCAATCAGTGACAAACTTATCGTGACGTCAAAAGGACGCTAGGTGGCGAGCTAGAAACTTCCCGAACAGTCAAGCAGAGTTAAGAGAAGAACACACATCACATGTTCCTGTACACAAACTTCAAAGTTTACCTTCTGTGTGTGCGTTCATGATAAAATGTAAGTCTATTTACTTAAAGATGTTTGTTAGTATAGTAATCTGCAGTGTTACAGCAATGATTAGTGTAAATGATCGAATTGTTTATCTCCGTCGTATTCACGTCGTACTGACTGCCATAAATATAGCAGATACAGAGTTATTTAAGTTACTTAAGTTGTTGATTTGTATTATATCATGCTTGTGGTTACCTAGTGCAATGTTAACACCTTTAATGGGTATCAAGTATACAATATTGGTCGTATATTTCCGTAATCCTGTCGATATATATGATGACTAAGCATTTACTCAGATACACGGATAATCCGCGATCCTCGTTATATGTAGTGATGGGCAGACCGAGGCTTCGTGAAGCACTGAAACAGTTGAAGCAAATGTGCAGAAGCTTCGAAACAACACCAGACACCCGTCTCCATGACGCCATCTAGTGGACACTTGCGTGTATTGCTCTGAAATAACCTTGACAGTGATCTACTGTTTGTAAACATAAAAATATATGTGTGCCACGCGCCATCTAGCGGCGAAGATTGGTAGTGCAGTCCAGACCCTGATAATTGTATTGATTGCAGAATGTAGACATGTATATTACTTTTATGTATGTATATTGTAATTATTTATTGTAATATGTCATTCATTTGTTTATTTCAGACCACACTCATGCTAATAGAAAGTAAAGACGAGTATTTTCAATCCTGTGATGTGTTTTGATTGACACCCTGTGGCGAGCACAATCTCCTGATCAGCTGATTAGTACAAACTCCTTTACAGGCGAAGTGAAGCAAACAATAGATTCGGACATTGCTTGATGCCTTCCTGCCTTCAAATGTGTCCTCCGAAGGCAGCATTTTCCAGGTTTAGGACGCAGCCAAGATATCAGACCGATATACCCAGAGCTCTTCACCACACTTCGAAACTCTGTCTGAACCTCGCCAAAGAAAACTTCCTGGAGTCCGCGCAGCTGCGTCTCAGAGACTCCCGTCATGTAGCAACCAGCTAACGCTATCCAGGATCCGGGCAAAACCAACTATCCGTCCCTCTGAACACAACAACTTACTACCATCCTAAGAGGAACCCATGCTCGTAGGAGCATTCAAATGCAAGTACATGACTCTTCATTCTGGCTGAACTGGTAAAAAACGTATATCTAAGCAAGCAAACTAAGGTTGACCTGGTAGTATATTGATTCTCAGGTTGTGGCTAAGAAATCATGTCTAAACAAGACATTCAATGAGACATTAGGACTTCACTCCTTTCCATTAATAAACATCCCTTTCCCATTTTTGAATGTGTGTTTTCGTTAGTTTGTGTGTTTAGAATAGTTCAATAAACTTGTGTTTACCTTTTTCATCTATACAGGTGTCTTGGGCTATGTGTTTATAAATTACTGCCTTAAACTGATCAATTTTCTTACCTAAGCTCACAAACAGTGAACATAACATTTAAAATTTTAAACAAAATAAGTGTTAAATATTAATTTTGAATCATTTAATATGTATTATGGTTCCTTTCACTGTAATTCAATACCCCTTTGAGTTATTTGACCTGAATCAATCCCTTACAATAGTAAATCTGGCAAAGACGACTGATTTCTTGGTAGAGGAAATTAAGTCGCTATCTGCAAGGGTCAAGAGTAACGAGAATAAGGTGTCGCAAATTGAGCAGGTGGCTCGGATGGATCAAGGCAAGTGTGATCAAGCCGAGATCTAAAGTAGGAGTTGAAATTTAAGGTTAAAAAACCTCAAAGAAACAGAAGGAGAAGATATCAGAACCAAAGAGCTCAAAATCCTAAAAATTCTTACTCCAGACGCGGTAGAAAAACGGAGTAATTCTTACTCCGTTTTTGCGTTGACACAATCCATAGAGTTGGACGTCCTGGGACGGGTCATCATCCAGTTCGCACTCCGGACCTACAGAGAGAAAGTCTGGAAAGCTGCGCGGGATCATCCTGCACTCAAGGAATGAGGTGTTTGCCTTGCAGAGGATCTGACATTTGCAGAAAGACAACAGAGAAAGTGCCTATGGCCAAGGGTAAAAGCGGCGAGAGAAAAGGGGAAGAGACAAGACAAGTTGCAAGGGTAAAAGACAAGTTGACGAATATCAAGATGAATACTGAAATAGGCTAACAATAACTAAATAGGCATTATTAAGGACTGTGCTGGCTAGGCAGTCGAACTGAAATAATAAATGTTCTGGCTGGCTTGGCTTGCAACCTCCTCCTCCTCCTCCTCCTCCTCCTCCTCCTCGAGAGAGAGAGACTTTTACGCTGGCTCTATCGGTAAAAGTGCAAACTATTCTTCAGTAAATTCTCTTCATTTGATTGATCATCCTGACTCCTGGTCTTCCTTTCTACATATCTGGTCTCTGGCTCTAAACTGTTAGCCCAACAGAAGTTAAAGACGTTGGAAGTTTTTTTGGATCGAGTGTACCATGTCTATGTATAATTTAATGTTTGGAAGTAAACATTTGGAAAAAAAAGTAGACCGTTTGTTTGCTTGCGTTTCAAATACTGGTTGTAGTTAGACAGACTACCAAAGGTGGAACAGAAGAATTAGAAGCAACTGCCATTACAATAACTTCATATGAGAAACAATACAGAATGAACAAAACATACTTTATCATCTGATCGCAGAGAAAGAAACATTAGCACAATGCTTAACCAGTAATAACGGAACTGACACAACAATACACTCAATTTTCTAAAGTTTTTATTGAATTAACTGTTCCATTGGAATATATTGAATAAATGTAAAGAGATGAACACATATGTCTTTATGTCACAAACACAAGTCTGCCAGGCATTCACGTGTGAATCGCTTCTGGGCATTTGTGGATTTCGAAACATTTCTTGCGTCAAACCGTCCAGACAAATCCACAGATAGGTGGACCAAGGTCAATGAAGACTGAAACTAAGACGAAAGCGATTCATCAAAAAACATCATCCGGCCATTCGCCCCTAGCCGTGTGCAACAGACACTGTACTCTTTTTCTCTGTAAACCATATTTTTTTCTTCACTGACGAAAAAAGAAAAAACTATATCATTCTAAGCTTAGAGTTGTGGGGGGAAGAGACAGGGCAAGATAAAACCGAGAAAAAGAGAGATGTGGAGATAAGAAAGACAAATAATCTACTGCCCAGTGATATGGTTTTCAAGCTGTTATCAATTTTTTTTGGCCTTCAAAACATCTTAAAATGCACATATGTAGATCATAGAAATAAAAATGTTCTCAGGGGAGCATGCCCCCCAACCGCCCTAAAATTTGGGATTATAGATTATAAACCTGTCAACATTATTGGGTAATATTAATGCATGTAGGCTACAATATGGCCATGCAATAAGGTATTAATATTAGCTTTATATGTTATTATTAACAGCCAATATCCTATGCGTATGAATGTTATTAAGCTACTAGTTAATAGCACAATTTGGACCCTTAAGTGTCAACATTTTTTTTTTCATAGGCTACCCTCACTGGGGGCTAAGGCCCCCGTAAAATGAAAATCCTAGAAATGCCCCTGATATCAACAGCCGTCGTCAGCAGGGGCACTAATACGATCACTTATATACTGCTACGTGCAACAACAAACAAAACAAAAAAAAAACTGAGGAAGACGAGAGTACATTCACAGTGTCTGTTGCACACGGCTAGGGGTGAATGGAAGGATGATGGGCCATGATGGGATTTGGGAGAAAGTCCAGGGCTGTTTTTTAGCCCCATTCCGTCCCTGGGTTGAACTACTCATAGGACATTTAGGGGTAACGTGGAGGCAGGGTGGGGAGGTGCAATGACAGTAGTACAAGCTGTGCACACTCGGCACGCGTGCAAGGCAGATCTGGCCGCGCTGCTTATAGCAGGAGCAGAGGCAGCGTGACAATGGGCAGAGGGGGCTATTATGCATAATATATATATATATATATATATATATATATATATATATATATATATATATATATATATATATATATATATATATATATATTATATGTAGTGTAATAAATATAAAACTGACTACGCAACCTCCTTGGTTTGGAGGAGCCTTCCAAAAATAATGGGATTATAAACAACAAATGTAGTTTGTCAATAATCACAATTTTATTGGTACAACACAAGCCATATCAAAAGGTTAAAACCAATTACAATTTGTGTCTGCAATAAGATTCATAGAATCGGGAAATGGCTCTCCTCGAGAATGCAAGAAGGGTCCGGCCTGCTCTTTTACACCGCCTACCACCTGCAGAGGGAAAAAAAAGAAACCCAGAGCATATACCACAAATAAGTAACCTTTAAAATCACCATTTATAGTGCCAACCTTCTAATGCACACCACACAGAAGTGCCACACACCACCCAGATCAATTATTAGTATGATTGGATTAAACACATGTAGTAAATCAAAATCAAATATAACCCAAAAATAAACTTAAATACACAAGAAACAGTGGCTGGTCTGCCCCTTTAACAGGAAAACAAATACACGCTAATACAAGTCAATGCAAAAAAAATAAAAAATAAATACAGAATAAACAAAAAACAAACAAAACATACTTTAGCGAAAGTCATTGCTGGCTAGTCTCCTCTCACATATTACGCATAATATATGTGCCCCATACATGGAACCTGAAATTTACCTGAGTGTTGCATTTTATAATTTAAACATTTGACTTTATGAAAATTCTATAATCCAAGATGACCACCATATGACATATGCAAATTAGATCCCTAAATAAACTTTGGTTCACCCAAGATTTCTAATTTACATAAAGTCTTAAGATTAGCCTTTTGAAATTAATGTCAAAAACATTATAGAAAAACCTCAGATTCCTAAAGGGTTAAGTCAGTATAAATCAAATATACAGTGACTATTTAAGTTTGCTTAAGTAAATGAAGTATTTGAGAAGGACAAGTAAACTGAAATGGTAAGGGTAGCATGCCTCCCATAAAGTTAATGCATTGTCAGTAGGTGTTTGTGGCCATTTGAATGCATTTGACCACATCAGCAGTTACACTATGAAAGCAATCTGGAAGTGGTTGAAAGTATTTTAGACCCCATTTACACCGATCAGCATAAGCCACTATTTGGATCAGAGCAACCATTTCTCCAGGTGTAAATGGGGCTTAAGCAAGAACAAAGCAGAGCACGTCAATCAAAGATGAGGTCATGCAAACGCAGCACAAACAATACTTGAAACTTCCATGGGTCAAAGACTTCCCTGTAGACACTTGGTTACAAATCTTTAACCCCAACCTCCCCATACACAACAAAACTACTGAACTGGTTTTAGAAATATTTATTTTTTCAAAAGCAAACTCTTGAGTAGACAAAGTATGCAGCTATGACTTCACTTGTTGCAACAACCTCAATATGCCTGGAGAGAGACGTTTGTTTTGAGTAGTCTGCAGAGGTGTTAAATCTTGGAAGTCAGGCTGGACAGACTGCAGACTCATAGCGTGAAGAGGTACATTGCTGGGCTGTCCCAGAGGTTTGGAACCAAGGCTAGATTGCTCTGGGATAGGAAAGACATGGAAACCAGGGCTCCGGAACACAGATTGGTAACGGGCGTGCGCAGATGGCAGGCTACCTGACTGGACGACAGACTGGTAACGGACTTGGGCTGTTTGTTGCATGTTAGACTGGTCCACAAACTGTGAGGTGGCTTGTGCCAGCTTCAGGCCACTGGGCTGGGACAGAGACTGGTAACGGGCTTGGGCTGATGACAGGCTACCTGAGTGGACCACAGATTGGGAACTGGCTTGGGCAGGTTGTTGAGGTTTGGACTGGTCCACAGACAGTGAGCTGGCTTGTGCCACCTTCAGGCCACTGGGTTTAGATACAGACTGGTAGCGGACATGGGCTTGTTGTTGCATGTTAGACTGGTCCACAAACTGCGAGGTGGCTTGTGCCAGCTTCAGGCCACTGGGCTGGGACAGAGACTGGTAACGGGCTTGTGATGACTGCAGACTGCTGGGCTGAGATATGGACTGGTAGCGGGCTTGTGCTGACTGCAGACCACTGGGCTGGGACACATACTGGTTACGGGCTTGGGCTGATGACAGGCTACCTGACTGGACCACAGATTGGGAACTGGCTTGGGCAGGTTGTTGAGGTTTGGACTGGTCCACAGACAGTGAGCTGGCTTGTGCCACCTTCAGGCCACTGGGCTGGGACAGAGACTGGTAACGGGCTTGTGATGACTGCAGACTGCTGGGCTGATATATAGACTGGTAGCGGGCTTGTGCTGACTGCAGACCACTGGGCTGGGACACATACTGGTTACGGGCTTGGGCTGATGACAGGCTACCTGACTGGACCACAGATTGGGTACTGACTTGGGCAGGTTGTTGAGGTTTGGACTGGTCCACAGACAGGGAGCTGGCTTGTGCCACCTTCAGGCCACTGGGCTGGGACAGAGACTGGTAACGGGCTTGTGCTGACTGCAGACTGCTGGGCTGAGATATGGACTGGTAGCGGGCTTGTGCTGACTGCAGACCACTAGGCTGGGATATGGACTGGTAATGGACTTGTGGCAGCTTCAGGCCACTGGGTTTAGATACAGACTGGTAGCGGGCTTGTGCTGACAGCAAGCCACTGGGCTTGGACACATACTGGTAAGGGGCTTGGGCTGATGACAGGCTACCTGAGTGGGCCACAGATTGAAAACTTGCTAGGGCAGTTTGTTGAGGTTTGGACTGGTACACAGACGGTGAGCTGGCTTGTGCCACCTTCAGGCCACTGGGCTGGGATATGGACTGGTAACGGGCTTGTGCTGACTGGAGACTGCTGGGCAGAGATATGGACTGGTAACGGACTTGTGGCAGCTTCAGGCCACTGGGTTTAGATACAGACTGGTAGCGGGCTTGTGCTGACAGCAAGACACTGGGCTGGTCCACAGACTGGTAATGGGTTTGTGCTGACAGCAAGCCACTGGGCTTGGACACATACTGGTAAGGGGCTTGGTCTGATGACAGGCTACCTGACTGGATCACAGATTGTGAGCTGGCTTGGGCTGGTTGTGTGCTGGACTGGTCCACAGGCTGTGAGCTGGCTTGGGTAGGTTGCTGTGTGCTGGACTGGTCCACAGACTGTGAGCTGCCTTGTACTAGCAGCAGGCCACTGGGCTGGGACACAGATTGTGAGCTGTCTTGGGCTGGTTGTTGGGTGATGGACTGGTCCAGAGGCTGTGAGCTGACTTCTAGCAGCGGGCCACTGGGCTGGGACACATACTGGTAAGGGGCTTGGGCTGATGACAGGCTACCTGACTGGACCTCAGATTGTGAGCTGTCTTGGGCTGGTTGTTGGGTGCTTGACTGATCCACAGACTGGGAGCTGGCTTGGTCTGGTTGTTGGGTGTTGGACTGGTCCACAGACTGGGAGCTGTCTTGTGCTAGCAGCAGGCCACTGGGCTGGTCCACAGACTGGTATTGGGCTTGGGCTGATGACAGGCTACCTGACTGGACCACAGATTGTGAGCTGTCTTGGGCTGGTTGTGTGCTGGAATGGTCCACAGGCTGGGAGCTGGCTTGGGCTGGTTGTTGGGTACTGGATTGGTCCACAGACTGTGAGCTGGCTTGGGCTGGTTGTTGGGTGCTGGACTGATCCACAGACTGTGAGCTGCCTTGTACTAGCAGTAGGCCACTGGGCTTAGATACAGACTGGTAGCGGGCTTTTGCTGACAGCAAGCCACTGGGCCGAGACACATACTGGTAACGAGCTTGTGCCAGCTTCAGGCTACTGGGCTGGTCCACAGACTGGTAACGGGTATGTGCTGACAGCAGGCCACTCGGCTGGGATATGGACTGGTAACGGGCTTCTGCAAGCTTCAGGCCACTGGGCTTAAACACAGACTGGTAACGGGTTTGTGCTGACAGCAGGCCACTGGGCTGGGATATGGACTGGTAACGGGCTTGTGCTGACTGCAGACTGCTGGGCTGAGATATGGACTGGTAACGGGCTTCTGCAAGCTTCAGGCCACTGGGCTGGTCCACAGACTGGTAACGGGTTTGTGCTGACAGCATGCCACTGGGCTGGGATATGGACTGGTAACGGGCTTGTGCAAACTTCAGGCCACTGGGCTTAAACACAGACTGGTAGCGGGCTTGTGCTGGCTGCAAGACACTGGGCTGGGACACATACTGGTAACGGACTTGGGCTGACGACAGGCTACCTGACTGGACCACAGATTGTGAGCTGGCTTGGGCTGGTTGGTGGGTGTTGGACTGGTCCACAGGCTGTGAGCTGCCTTGTACTAGCAGCAGGCCACTGGGCTGGGACACAGATTGTGAGCTGTCTTGGGCTGGTTGTTGGGTGCTAGACAGATCCACAGACTGGGAGCTGGCTTGGACTGGTTGTTGGGTGCTGGACTGGTCCACAGGCTGTGAGCTGCCTTGTACTAGCAGCAGGCCACTGGGCTGGGACACAGATTGTGAGCTGTCTTGGGCTGGTTGTTGGGTGCTAGACTGATCCACAGACTGGGAGCTGACTTGGGCTGGTTGTTGGGTGATGGACTGGTCTAGAGACTGTGAGCTGACTTGTGCTAGAGGTAGGCCACTGGACTGTTCCATGGAGTTTGAAATAACTTGCTCAGAGTTCTGGCTGCTTGCTTGACGTGATAGTTGGATGCTGGGCTGAGCCACAAGTTGGTTTAGTGCCTGTGCTTGTTGCACATCATTGGGCGGAACCATGGAACCATAGCCTGACTGCACTAGTTGCTGGCCACTGAGCAATGGCACAAGTCCAGACCCATAACTGACTTGTCCTAATTGATAGTTGGGTTGTGAGGTCTCATTTATTTGCTGCAAAGCCTTGACATAGGTAGCACTTGGAAAATGGACTGGCCTGGTATCAGAAAGCAAGTTGGCACCAAATTGAAGTCTACTTCTCTGAGGCTTTATAATGGGATGCGTTGCAGCCTGGTAGCGGACTTGCACTAATGGACCACTGGACTGGGAACCGTTCTGCAATAGTTGCTGGCTTGCAGATGCCACAGACTCATTACTGTGTACTACAGGCTGTTCTGCAGTTTGATAGTGGAGCTTTGCTGGCTCGGGTAGAGACTCACTGCTCATACTTGGGCCCACTGCAGTGGCCACAGAACCAGAAACAAGACTGCCACTACCAGCCAAAGATAGAGATCCTTGAAGTTGGCTTCTAGCATCAGAGTCAGAACCAGGCTTATATAAATCAGTCACTGGTCCAAAACCAGAAGAGCCATTTTGAGGACTATAGCTTACACTGGTATAACCACCCTTAACTTCTTCAGCACTAGAAGTTAATTCCATGGAACTTTGAGGACTAATGGGACTTGGTACTTTAATGCCATACCAGGAACTGTAGGAACTTCGTGGTTTCACATCAGCCTGCATGGGAAAACCAGTACCAGCCCCATAGTATATGGGATAGCCACTCCTGACAAAGCCACTAACTAGAAAAGAGGGGGAAAAAAGGAGACAATTCAGACAGCCATGGTATCAAACCTAAATTATATAACTTGCCTGGATAAATCTTACCACTTCCAATATGGCTACAGACACAAAGACTGAGAAGTGCCAGAGAAAAACTGTAAGAGAAAACACCACTTGTTAATGCCACTTGTTGACAAATGCCAGATACTACAATTTATCATCATACCTTAATATAGTGATGGGACATCTGAAGCGAGGCTCCGGAGCTTGTGTCGAGCAAAAAGGGGCGTTCCAGATGAAGCCCCGATTCGAGGCTTGTATCGTTTCCGTGAAAATCACGTGACGATGACAAACGAGGCCTCGTTTTCTGTTGAATACGTCATTGCTTCATTCTGAGTATCGCTTTCGGACAAAAGTGGTTCGAAACCTCGCGGCTCTTGTGGGGTTTGCAGTAGGCATTTGCATTGGTGTTGAGGTGTTGGTTGTATGTAGTAGCGATATCATTATATATCATAGCTTATTATATATTATATTACATTATACTTAGTTTAGTAGATTATTAGAGTAAATTATACATAGTTCAGTAGATTATTAGAGTAAATTAGCCTATATCTAGTTGTAATACCTATACTAGCCTACGTAATTATATATATATATATATATATATATATATATATATATATATATATATATATATATATATATATATATATATATATATAATAACACTAGGCCTACTACTAATATAGGCTATATATATACCGTATATATAGCCTATATTAGTAGTAGGCCTAGTGTTATTATATATATATATATATATATATATATATATATATATATATATATATATATATATATATATATATATATATATATATATATATATTATTGCTATTATTATTATTATTATTATTATAAGATTAGACTGTATTAGGGAAAGCTTTTCCCATCACTGTTGCAGTTTGCTGTTCCACAATTCCAGTCCCATTAGCACTGCACTCACAATAATTTATTTACAATCATTCTGGGCATTTACTGTCATCACTAACCCAAAGAACTACTGAATAGTAGAACACAAAGTTGTGTGTTTGTGTGAGTTGTGTGTACATAGGTTAATACAAGCAGAGTAAAATACTTTATTAATACACAGGCAATAGAAAAAGGGTGTGCCCACACTATGATAATTTGGTTGCTCAGGATGAATAGATTTGTGTGCGATGCATTGCTTTGCACAGCAGGTGTCACTAGGGAGCACACTGTTTCATGAGGCTTCAGGTAAATGAACCTTTTGGTGAACCAATGGGCTGGAAAGCCTCAGTGGTTCAGGAAGCCTCATTTGGCCATCACTACCTTAATAGTCGGCTAGTGGTACCCTCCATGGCCAATCAGTAATACAACAACTTCCACCACCTCAATAAAACCACTACAAAAACATACTTGCAACCCAACACAGAATAGTGTTGCGGAACAGGACTTTTTATAGTGCCAGCAACTGCCATTTGCCAATCGGTTGTCATGGGAACATGTAGTATTTAATTATTTGGCTCAGGTGTCACAACTCTGATCATGACAACTAGAGCTTGCATTCATGATGATTGCTTTTTTTATACTATGATTACTGAACAGGGCCCGTATTTATCAAGATTCTCAAAGTGCTATTTTAGTCTTAAGGGCTGAGAATTCATGAAATTTACTCCTACTTTCAAACTTAAGAATAAAAGAAAGTTATCAAATTTCTTAAAGCTAAGAATCACTCTTACTCTCCCAGTTCTTTAAGACAGCTCGAGAGGTCTCTCAAGTGGTAAGGAGTTGCCAGTAGGGGCTTGAGATGGCGCTGAGGAGACAGAGACGAGCGCAAATCTTTCAATAGAGGGAGAATGTGTTCGAAATGTGTGACGACAAATATTTAATCAAACGGTATCGTGTGGAAAGAGCAGACATCATCTTTTTCAGCGCTGGTTCGAGTAATTCAGCAAGCAGTAGCGATCGCTTCTTCCTCCTGCCATTTCGGTTTTCCTTTGGAATCCATGGTGGCTGATTATATATATAAAAAAATCTAGGCTATATATAGGCAGGTCATTTAACAGCACACCAGTTTAAAAAATGTAATTAAATCGATGAAAACATGTTTATCTTTCATTTAAAATGTGTATATTTTAATGTATTCTCTTGAAAACTCTTTATTGTTAAATGTGTATTGGATGTAAACTCCTCTTAGGAATTTCACCATTCAATGTGAATTTATCTGAGAATATTCTTAAATAAGGACATCTATTCAGTGATTGGTTCATGCTTATGACATCATCCAAAATTCCATTTGTGGCACAGCAAAGTGTCGTAAATCCACTCTAAGACTAGCACTTAAGATTTAGTCCTACACTTTACTTAAAGTATGATTAGGATGCTTGATAACTAACTTTTAAGCGCAGCTTTGAGCCAAGAATTTTTTTACTCTTAAGTCAATTCTTAGCAGTGTTCTTGTGAGTAATTCTAAGATGTTTGATAAATACGGGCCCAGGGCCTGTATTTATCAAGCTTCTCAAAGTGCTATTTTAGTCTTAAGTGCTGAGAATTTATGAAATTTACTACTACTTTCAAACTTAAGTATAAAAGCAAGTTATCAAATTTCTTAAAGCTAAGAATCACTCTTACTCTCCCAGTTATTTGAGACAGCTCGAGAGGTCTCTCAAGTGGTTAGGAGTTGCCAGTAGGGGCTTGAGATGGCGCTGAGGAGACAGAGACGTGGGCAAATCTTTCAAGAGAGGGAGAATGTGTTCGAAATGTTTGACGACAAGCAGTTAATCAAACGGTATCGTTTGGACAGAGCAGGCATCATCTTTTTCAGCGCTGGTTAGTGTTGGGTTTTATAATAAATATATAAACACCGCTCTTCGGCTAATTCAGCAAGCAGTAGCGATCGCTTCTTCCTCCTGCCAGTTCGGTTTTCTTTTGGAATCCATGGTGGCTGATTATATTAAAAAAAATCTAGGCTATATATACGCGGGTCAGTTATCAGCACACCAGTGTAATAATTGTAATTAAGACATGGATGAAAACATGTTTATCTTTCATTTCAAATGTGTATATTATAATGTATTCTATTGAAAACTCTTTATTGTCAAAAGTGTGTTGGATGTAAACTCCTCTTAGGAACTTCACCATTCAATGTTAATTTATCTGAGAATATTCTTTACTAAGGACATCTTTTCAATGATTGGTTCATGCCTATGAAATCATCCAAAATCCAGTTTGTGGCACAGCAAAGTGTCGTAAATCAACTCTAAGACTGACACTTAAGATTTAGACTTGCACTTTACTTAAAGTATGATTGGGACGCTTGATAACTAACTTTTAAGCGCAGCTTTGAGCCAGGAATTTTGTTACTCTTAAGTCAATTCTTAGCAGTGTTCTTGTGAGTAATTCTAAGATGTTTGATAAATACGGGCCCAGGGCCTGTATTTATCAAGCTTCTCAAAGTGCTATTTTAGTCTTAAGTGCTGAGAATTTATGAAATTTACTACTACTTTCAAACTTAAGTATAAAAGCAAGTTATCAAATTTCTTAAAGCTAAGAATCACTCTTACTCTCCCAGTTATTTGAGACAGCTCGAGAGGTCTCTCAAGTGGTTAGGAGTTGCCAGTAGGGGCTTGAGATGGCGCTGAGGAGACAGAGACGTGGGCAAATCTTTCAAGAGAGGGAGAATGTGTTCGAAATGTTTGACGACAAGCAGTTAATCTAACGGTATCGTTTGGACAGAGCAGGCATCATCTTTTTCAGCGCTGGTTAGTGTTGGGTTTTATAATAAATATATAAACACCGCTGTTCGGCTAATTCAGCAAGCAGTAGCGATCGCTTCTTCCTCCTGCCAGTTCGGTTTTCTTTTGGAATCCATGGTGGCTGATTATATTAAAAAAAATCTAGGCTATAGGCGGGTCAGTTATCAGCACACCAGTGTAATAATTGTAATTAAGACATGGATGAAAACATGTTTATCTTTCATTTCAAATGTGTATATTATACTGTATTCTATTGAAAACTCTTTATTGTCAAAAGTGTGTTGGATGTAAACTCCTCTTAGGAACTTCACCATTCAATGTGAATTTATCGGAGAATATTCTTAAATAAGGACATCTATTCAATGATTGGTTCATGCCTATGAAATCATCCAAAATCCAGTTTGTGGCACAGCAAAGTGTCGTAAATCAACTCTAAGACTGACTCTTAAGATTTAGACTTACACTTTACTTAAAGTATGATTGGGACGCTTGATAACTAACTTTTAAGCGCAGCTTTGAGCCAGGAATTTTGTTACTCTTAAGTCAATTCTTAGCAGTGTTCTTGTGAGTAATTCTAAGATGTTTGATAAATACGAGCCCAGAAGTGGAAAATATTGGTAAAAAAAACATGCATTTACACACAAACTCACCAGCAAATGCAACTTTCGGACGCCATCTTTTTCCTCAACTGTCACTGAATAGAAAGCACAGGATTATGGGATACCAAAGGCAACGAAGGATACATGTATGCTGCCTTCAAAAATCGATCAGATGAAGGTCTCTCAGGAGAGAGGCAATGTTAAGGAGATTTAACCAATCAGTGACAAACTTATCGGTGACGTCAAAAGGACGCTAGGTGGCGAGCTAGAAACTTCCCGAACAGTGAAGCAGAGTTAAGAGAAGAACACACATCACATGTTCCTGTACACAAACCTTCTGTTTAAAAAAAAAAGTTTACCTTCTGTGTGTGCGTTCATGATAAAATGTAAGTCTATTTACTTAAAGATGTTTGTTAGTATAGTAATCTGCAGTGTTACAGCAATGATTAGTGTAAATGATCGAATTGTTTATCTCCGTCGTATTCACGTCGTACTGACTGCCATAAATATAGCAGATACAGAGTTATTTAAGTTACTTAAGTTGTTGATTTGTATTATATCATGCTTGTGGTTACCTAGTGCAATGTTAACACCTTTAATGGGTATCAAGTATACAATATTGGTCGTATATTTCCGTAATCCTGTCGATATATATGATGACTAAGCATTTACTCAGATACACGGATAATCCGCGATCCTCGTTATATGTAGTGATGGGCAGACCGAGGCTTCGTGAAGCACTGAAACAGTTGAAGCAAATGTGCAGAAGCTTCGAAACAACACCAGACACCCGTCTCCATGACGCCATCTAGTGGACACTTGCGTGTATTGCTCTGAAATAACCTTGACAGTGATCTACTGTTTGTAAACATAAAAATATATGTGTGCCACGCGCCATCTAGCGGCGAAGATTGGTAGTGCAGTCCAGACCCTGATAATTGTATTGATTGCAGAATGTAGACATGTATATTACTTTTATGTATGTATATTGTAATTATTTATTGTAATATGTCATTCATTTGTTTATTTCAGACCACACTCATGCTAATAGAAAGTAAAGACGAGTATTTTCAATCCTGTGATGTGTTTTGATTGACACCCTGTGGCGAGCACAATCTCCTGATCAGCTGATTAGTACAAACTCCTTTACAGGCGAAGTGAAGCAAACAATAGATTCGGACATTGCTTGATGCCTTCCTGCCTTCAAATGTGTCCTCCGAAGGCAGCATTTTCCAGGTTTAGGACGCAGCCAAGATATCAGACCGATATACCCAGAGCTCTTCACCACACTTCGAAACTCTGTCTGAACCTCGCCAAAGAAAACTTCCTGGAGTCCGCGCAGCTGCGTCTCAGAGACTCCCGTCATGTAGCAACCAGCTAACGCTATCCAGGATCCGGGCAAAACCAACTATCCGTCCCTCTGAACACAACAACTTACTACCATCCTAAGAGGAACCCATGCTCGTAGGAGCATTCAAATGCAAGTACATGACTCTTCATTCTGGCTGAACTGGTAAAAAACGTATATCTAAGCAAGCAAACTAAGGTTGACCTGGTAGTATATTGATTCTCAGGTTGTGGCTAAGAAATCATGTCTAAACAAGACATTCAATGAGACATTAGGACTTCACTCCTTTCCATTAATAAACATCCCTTTCCCATTTTTGAATGTGTGTTTTCGTTAGTTTGTGTGTTTAGAATAGTTCAATAAACTTGTGTTTACCTTTTTCATCTATACAGGTGTCTTGGGCTATGTGTTTATAAATTACTGCCTTAAACTGATCAATTTTCTTACCTAAGCTCACAAACAGTGAACATAACATTTAAAATTTTAAACAAAATAAGTGTTAAATATTAATTTTGAATCATTTAATATGTATTATGGTTCCTTTCACTGTAATTCAATACCCCTTTGAGTTATTTGACCTGAATCAATCCCTTACAATAGTAAATCTGGCAAAGACGACTGATTTCTTGGTAGAGGAAATTAAGTCGCTATCTGCAAGGGTCAAGAGTAACGAGAATAAGGTGTCGCAAATTGAGCAGGTGGCTCGGATGGATCAAGGCAAGTGTGATCAAGCCGAGATCTAAAGTAGGAGTTGAAATTTAAGGTTAAAAAACCTCAAAGAAACAGAAGGAGAAGATATCAGAACCAAAGAGCTCAAAATCCTAAAAATTCTTACTCCAGACGCGGTAGAAAAACGGAGTAATTCTTACTCCGTTTTTGCGTTGACACAATCCATAGAGTTGGACGTCCTGGGACGGGTCATCATCCAGTTCGCACTCCGGACCTACAGAGAGAAAGTCTGGAAAGCTGCGCGGGATCATCCTGCACTCAAGGAATGAGGTGTTTGCCTTGCAGAGGATCTGACATTTGCAGAAAGACAACAGAGAAAGTGCCTATGGCCAAGGGTAAAAGCGGCGAGAGAAAAGGGGAAGAGACAAGACAAGTTGCAAGGGTAAAAGACAAGTTGACGAATATCAAGATGAATACTGAAATAGGCTAACAATAACTAAATAGGCATTATTAAGGACTGTGCTGGCTAGGCAGTCGAACTGAAATAATAAATGTTCTGGCTGGCTTGGCTTGCAACCTCCTCCTCCTCCTCCTCCTCCTCCTCCTCCTCCTCCTCCTCGAGAGAGAGAGAGACTTTTACGCTGGCTCTATCGGTAAAAGTGCAAACTATTCTTCAGTAAATTCTCTTCATTTGATTGATCATCCTGACTCCTGGTCTTCCTTTCTACATATCTGGTCTCTGGGTCTAAACTGTTAGCCCAACAGAAGTTAAAGACGTTGGAAGTTTTTTTGGATCGAGTGTACCATGTCTATGTATAATTTAATGTTTGGAAGTAAACATTTGGAAAAAAAAGTAGACCGTTTGTTTGCTTGCGTTTCAAATACTGGTTGTAGTTAGACAGACTACCAAAGGTGGAACAGAAGAATTAGAAGCAACTGCCATTACAATAACTTCATATGAGAAACAATACAGAATGAACAAAACATACTTTATCATCTGATCGCAGAGAAAGAAACATTAGCACAATGCTTAACCAGTAATAACGGAACTGACACAACAATACACTCAATTTTCTAAAGTTTTTATTGAATTAACTGTTCCATTGGAATATATTGAATAAATGTAAAGAGATGAACACATATGTCTTTATGTCACAAACACAAGTCTGCCAGGCATTCACGTGTGAATCGCTTCTGGGCATTTGTGGATTTCGAAACATTTCTTGCGTCAAACCGTCCAGACAAATCCACAGATAGGTGGACCAAGGTCAATGAAGACTGAAACTAAGACGAAAGCGATTCATCAAAAAACATCATCCGGCCATTCGCCCCTAGCCGTGTGCAACAGACACTGTACTCTTTTTCTCTGTAAACCATATTTTTTTCTTCACTGACGAAAAAAGAAAAAACTATATCATTCTAAGCTTAGAGTTGTGGGGGGAAGAGACAGGGCAAGATAAAACCGAGAAAAAGAGAGATGTGGAGATAAGAAAGACAAATAATCTACTGCCCAGTGATATGGTTTTCAAGCTGTTATCAATTTTTTTTGGCCTTCAAAACATCTTAAAATGCACATATGTAGATCATAGAAATAAAAATGTTCTCAGGGGAGCATGCCCCCCAACCGCCCTAAAATTTGGGATTATAGATTATAAACCTGTCAACATTATTGGGTAATATTAATGCATGTAGGCTACAATATGGCCATGCAATAAGGTATTAATATTAGCTTTATATGTTATTATTAACAGCCAATATCCTATGCGTATGAATGTTAGTAAGCTACTAGTTAATAGCACAATTTGGACCCTTAAGTGTCAACATTTTTTTTTTCATAGGCTACCCTCACTGGGGGCTAAGGCCCCCGTAAAATGAAAATCCTAGAAATGCCCCTGATATCAACAGCCGTCGTCAGCAGGGGCACTAATACGATCACTTATATACTGCTACGTGCAACAACAAACAAAAAAAAAAAAAACTGAGGAAGACGAGAGTACATTCACAGTGTCTGTTGCACACGGCTAGGGGTGAATGGAAGGATGATGGGCCATGATGGGATTTGGGAGAAAGTCCAGGGCTGTTTTTTAGCCCCATTCCGTCCCTGGGTTGAACTACTCATAGGACATTTAGGGGTAACGTGGAGGCAGGGTGGGGAGGTGCAATGACAGTAGTACAAGCTGTGCACACTCGGCACGCGTGCAAGGCAGATCTGGCCGCGCTGCTTATAGCAGGAGCAGAGGCAGCGTGACAATGGGCAGAGGGGGCTATTATGCATAATATATATATATATATATATATATATATATATATATATATATATATATATATATATATATATATACATATATATATTATATGTAGTGTAATAAATATAAAACTGACTACGCAACCTCCTTGGTTTGGAGGAGCCTTCCAAAAATAATGGGATTATAAACAACAAATGTAGTTTGTCAATAATCACAATTTTATTGGTACAACACAAGCCATATCAAAAGGTTAAAACCAATTACAATTTGTGTCTGCAATAAGATTCATAGAATCGGGAAATGGCTCTCCTCGAGAATGCAAGAAGGGTCCGGCCTGCTCTTTTACACCGCCTACCACCTGCAGAGGGAAAAAAAAGAAACCCAGAGCATATACCACAAATAAGTAACCTTTAAAATCACCATTTATAGTGCCAACCTTCTAATGCACACCACACAGAAGTGCCACACACCACCCAGATCAATTATTAGTATGATTGGATTAAACACATGTAGTAAATCAAAATCAAATATAACCCAAAAAGAAACTTAAATACACAAGAAACAGTGGCTGGTCTGCCCCTTTAACAGGAAAACAAATACACGCTAATACAAGTCAATGCAAAAAAAATAAAAAATAAATACAGAATAAACAAAAAACAAACAAAACATACTTTAGCGAAAGTCATTGCTGGCTAGTCTCCTCTCACATATTACGCATAATATATGTGCCCCATACATGGAACCTGAAATTTACCTGAGTGTTGCATTTTATAATTTAAACATTTGACTTTATGAAAATTCTATAATCCAAGATGACCACCATATGACATATGCAAATTAGATCCCTAAATAAACTTTGGTTCACCCAAGATTTCTAATTTACATAAAGTCTTAAGATTAGACTTTTGAAATTAATGTCAAAAACATTATAGAAAAACCTCAGATTCCTAAAGGGTTAAGTCAGTATAAATCAAATATACAGTGACTATTTAAGTTTGCTTAAGTAAATGAAGTATTTGAGAAGGACAAGTAAACTGAAATGGTAAGGGTAGCATGCCTCCCATAAAGTTAATGCATTGTCAGTAGGTGTTTGTGGCCATTTGAATGCATTTGACCACATCAGCAGTTACACTATGAAAGCAATCTGGAAGTGGTTGAAAGTATTTTAGACCCCATTTACACCGATCAGCATAAGCCACTATTTGGATCAGAGCAACCATTTCTCCAGGTGTAAATGGGGCTTAAGCAAGAACAAAGCAGAGCACGTCAATCAAAGATGAGGTCATGCAAACGCAGCACAAACAATACTTGAAACTTCCATGGGTCAAAGACTTCCCTGTAGACACTTGGTTACAAATCTTTAACCCCAACCTCCCCATACACAACAAAACTACTGAACTGGTTTTAGAAATATTTATTTTTTCAAAAGCAAACTCTTGAGTAGACAAAGTATGCAGCTATGACTTCACTTGTTGCAACAACCTCAATATGCCTGGAGAGAGACGTTTGTTTTGAGTAGTCTGCAGAGGTGTTAAATCTTGGAAGTCAGGCTGGACAGACTGCAGACTCATAGCGTGAAGAGGTACATTGCTGGGCTGTCCCAGAGGTTTGGAACCAAGGCTAGATTGCTCTGGGATAGGAAAGACATGGAAACCAGGGCTCCGGAACACAGATTGGTAACGGGCGTGCGCAGATGGCAGGCTACCTGACTGGACGACAGACTGGTAACGGACTTGGGCTGTTTGTTGCATGTTAGACTGGTCCACAAACTGTGAGGTGGCTTGTGCCAGCTTCAGGCCACTGGGCTGGGACAGAGACTGGTAACGGGCTTGGGCTGATGACAGGCTACCTGAGTGGACCACAGATTGGGAACTGGCTTGGGCAGGTTGTTGAGGTTTGGACTGGTCCACAGACAGTGAGCTGGCTTGTGCCACCTTCAGGCCACTGGGTTTAGATACAGACTGGTAGCGGACATGGGCTTGTTGTTGCATGTTAGACTGGTCCACAAACTGCGAGGTGGCTTGTGCCAGCTTCAGGCCACTGGGCTGGGACAGAGACTGGTAACGGGCTTGTGATGACTGCAGACTGCTGGGCTGAGATATGGACTGGTAGCGGGCTTGTGCTGACTGCAGACCACTGGGCTGGGACACATACTGGTTACGGGCTTGGGCTGATGACAGGCTACCTGACTGGACCACAGATTGGGAACTGGCTTGGGCAGGTTGTTGAGGTTTGGACTGGTCCACAGACAGTGAGCTGGCTTGTGCCACCTTCAGGCCACTGGGCTGGGACAGAGACTGGTAACGGGCTTGTGATGACTGCAGACTGCTGGGCTGATATATAGACTGGTAGCGGGCTTGTGCTGACTGCAGACCACTGGGCTGGGACACATACTGGTTACGGGCTTGGGCTGATGACAGGCTACCTGACTGGACCACAGATTGGGTACTGACTTGGGCAGGTTGTTGAGGTTTGGACTGGTCCACAGACAGGGAGCTGGCTTGTGCCACCTTCAGGCCACTGGGCTGGGACAGAGACTGGTAACGGGCTTGTGCTGACTGCAGACTGCTGGGCTGAGATATGGACTGGTAGCGGGCTTGTGCTGACTGCAGACCACTAGGCTGGGATATGGACTGGTAATGGACTTGTGGCAGCTTCAGGCCACTGGGTTTAGATACAGACTGGTAGCGGGCTTGTGCTGACAGCAAGCCACTGGGCTTGGACACATACTGGTAAGGGGCTTGGGCTGATGACAGGCTACCTGAGTGGGCCACAGATTGAAAACTTGCTAGGGCAGTTTGTTGAGGTTTGGACTGGTACACAGACGGTGAGCTGGCTTGTGCCACCTTCAGGCCACTGGGCTGGGATATGGACTGGTAACGGGCTTGTGCTGACTGCAGACTGCTGGGCAGAGATATGGACTGGTAACGGACTTGTGGCAGCTTCAGGCCACTGGGTTTAGATACAGACTGGTAGCGGGCTTGTGCTGACAGCAAGACACTGGGCTGGTCCACAGACTGGTAATGGGTTTGTGCTGACAGCAAGCCACTGGGCTTGGACACATACTGGTAAGGGGCTTGGTCTGATGACAGGCTACCTGACTGGATCACAGATTGTGAGCTGGCTTGGGCTGGTTGTGTGCTGGACTGGTCCACAGGCTGTGAGCTGGCTTGGGTAGGTTGCTGTGTGCTGGACTGGTCCACAGACTGTGAGCTGCCTTGTACTAGCAGCAGGCCACTGGGCTGGGACACAGATTGTGAGCTGTCTTGGGCTGGTTGTTGGGTGATGGACTGGTCCAGAGGCTGTGAGCTGACTTCTAGCAGCGGGCCACTGGGCTGGGACACATACTGGTAAGGGGCTTGGGCTGATGACAGGCTACCTGACTGGACCTCAGATTGTGAGCTGTCTTGGGCTGGTTGTTGGGTGCTTGACTGATCCACAGACTGGGAGCTGGCTTGGTCTGGTTGTTGGGTGTTGGACTGGTCCACAGACTGGGAGCTGTCTTGTGCTAGCAGCAGGCCACTGGGCTGGTCCACAGACTGGTATTGGGCTTGGGCTGATGACAGGCTACCTGACTGGACCACAGATTGTGAGCTGTCTTGGGCTGGTTGTGTGCTGGAATGGTCCACAGGCTGGGAGCTGGCTTGGGCTGGTTGTTGGGTACTGGATTGGTCCACAGACTGTGAGCTGGCTTGGGCTGGTTGTTGGGTGCTGGACTGATCCACAGACTGTGAGCTGCCTTGTACTAGCAGTAGGCCACTGGGCTTAGATACAGACTGGTAGCGGGCTTTTGCTGACAGCAAGCCACTGGGCCGAGACACATACTGGTAACGAGCTTGTGCCAGCTTCAGGCTACTGGGCTGGTCCACAGACTGGTAACGGGTATGTGCTGACAGCAGGCCACTCGGCTGGGATATGGACTGGTAACGGGCTTCTGCAAGCTTCAGGCCACTGGGCTTAAACACAGACTGGTAACGGGTTTGTGCTGACAGCAGGCCACTGGGCTGGGATATGGACTGGTAACGGGCTTGTGCTGACTGCAGACTGCTGGGCTGAGATATGGACTGGTAACGGGCTTCTGCAAGCTTCAGGCCACTGGGCTGGTCCACAGACTGGTAACGGGTTTGTGCTGACAGCATGCCACTGGGCTGGGATATGGACTGGTAACGGGCTTGTGCAAACTTCAGGCCACTGGGCTTAAACACAGACTGGTAGCGGGCTTGTGCTGGCTGCAAGACACTGGGCTGGGACACATACTGGTAACGGACTTGGGCTGACGACAGGCTACCTGACTGGACCACAGATTGTGAGCTGGCTTGGGCTGGTTGGTGGGTGTTGGACTGGTCCACAGGCTGGGAGCTGCCTTGTACTAGCAGCAGGCCACTGGGCTGGGACACAGATTGTGAGCTGTCTTGGGCTGGTTGTTGGGTGCTAGACAGATCCACAGACTGGGAGCTGGCTTGGACTGGTTGTTGGGTGCTGGACTGGTCCACAGGCTGTGAGCTGCCTTGTACTAGCAGCAGGCCACTGGGCTGGGACACAGATTGTGAGCTGTCTTGGGCTGGTTGTTGGGTGCTAGACTGATCCACAGACTGGGAGCTGACTTGGGCTGGTTGTTGGGTGATGGACTGGTCTAGAGACTGTGAGCTGACTTGTGCTAGAGGTAGGCCACTGGACTGTTCCATGGAGTTTGAAATAACTTGCTCAGAGTTCTGGCTGCTTGCTTGACGTGATAGTTGGATGCTGGGCTGAGCCACAAGTTGGTTTAGTGCCTGTGCTTGTTGCACATCATTGGGCGGAACCATGGAACCATAGCCTGACTGCACTAGTTGCTGGCCACTGAGCAATGGCACAAGTCCAGACCCATAACTGACTTGTCCTAATTGATAGTTGGGTTGTGAGGTCTCATTTATTTGCTGCAAAGCCTTGACATAGGTAGCACTTGGAAAATGGACTGGCCTGGTATCAGAAAGCAAGTTGGCACCAAATTGAAGTCTACTTCTCTGAGGCTTTATAATGGGATGCGTTGCAGCCTGGTAGCGGACTTGCACTAATGGGCCACTGGACTGGGAACCGTTCTGCAATAGTTGCTGGCTGCTAGATGCCACAGACTCATTACTGTGTACTACAGGCTGTTCTGCAGTTTGATAGTGGAGCTTTGCTGGCTCGGGTAGAGACTCACTGCTCATACTTGGGCCCACTGCAGTGGCCACAGAACCAGAAACAAGACTGCCACTACTAGCCAAAGATAGAGATCCATGAAGTTGGCTTCTAGCATCAGAGTCAGAACCAGGCTTATATAAATCAGTCACTGGTCCAAAACCAGAAGAGCCATTTTGAGGACTATAGCTTACACTGGTATAACCACCCTTAACTTCTTCAGCACTAGAAGTTAATTCCATGGAACTTTTAGGACTAATGGGACTTGGTACTTTAATGCCATACCAGGAACTGTAGGAACTTCGTGGTTTCACATCAGCCTGCATGGGAAAACCAGTACCAGCCCCATAGTATATGGGATAGCCACTCCTGACAAAGCCACTAACTAGAAAAGAGGGGGAAAAAAGGAGACAATTCAGACAGCCATGGTATCAAACCTAAATTATATAACTTGCCTGGATAAATCTTACCACTTCCAATATGGCTACAGACACAAAGACTGAGAAGTGCCAGAGAAAAACTGTAAGAGAAAACACCACTTGTTAATGCCACTTGTTGACAAATGCCAGATACTACAATTTATCATCATACCTTAATAGTCGGCTAGTGGTACCCTCCATGGCCAATCAGTAATACAACAACTTCCACCACCTCAATAAAACCACTACAAAAACATACTTGCAACCCAACACAGAATAGTGTTGCGGAACAGGACTTTTTATAGTGCCAGCAACTGCCATTTGCCAATCGGTTGTCATGGGAACATGTAGTATTTAATTATTTGGCTCAGGTGTCACAACTCTGATCATGACAACTAGAGCTTGCATTCATGATGATTGCTTTTTTTATACTATGATTACTGAACAGGGCCCGTATTTATCAAGATTCTCAAAGTGCTATTTTAGTCTTAAGGGCTGAGAATTCATGAAATTTACTCCTACTTTCAAACTTAAGAATAAAAGAAAGTTATCAAATTTCTTAAAGCTAAGAATCACTCTTACTCTCCCAGTTCTTTAAGACAGCTCGAGAGGTCTCTCAAGTGGTAAGGAGTTGCCAGTAGGGGCTTGAGATGGCGCTGAGGAGACAGAGACGAGCGCAAATCTTTCAATAGAGGGAGAATGTGTTCGAAATGTGTGACGACAAATATTTAATCAAACGGTATCGTGTGGAAAGAGCAGACATCATCTTTTTCAGCGCTGGTTCGAGTAATTCAGCAAGCAGTAGCGATCGCTTCTTCCTCCTGCCATTTCGGTTTTCCTTTGGAATCCATGGTGGCTGATTATATATATAAAAAAATCTAGGCTATATATAGGCAGGTCATTTAACAGCACACCAGTTTAAAAAATGTAATTAAATCGATGAAAACATGTTTATCTTTCATTTAAAATGTGTATATTTTAATGTATTCTCTTGAAAACTCTTTATTGTTAAATGTGTATTGGATGTAAACTCCTCTTAGGAATTTCACCATTCAATGTGAATTTATCTGAGAATATTCTTAAATAAGGACATCTATTCAGTGATTGGTTCATGCTTATGACATCATCCAAAATTCCATTTGTGGCACAGCAAAGTGTCGTAAATCCACTCTAAGACTAGCACTTAAGATTTAGTCCTACACTTTACTTAAAGTATGATTAGGATGCTTGATAACTAACTTTTAAGCGCAGCTTTGAGCCAAGAATTTTTTTACTCTTAAGTCAATTCTTAGCAGTGTTCTTGTGAGTAATTCTAAGATGTTTGATAAATACGGGCCCAGGGCCTGTATTTATCAAGCTTCTCAAAGTGCTATTTTAGTCTTAAGTGCTGAGAATTTATGAAATTTACTACTACTTTCAAACTTAAGTATAAAAGCAAGTTATCAAATTTCTTAAAGCTAAGAATCACTCTTACTCTCCCAGTTATTTGAGACAGCTCGAGAGGTCTCTCAAGTGGTTAGGAGTTGCCAGTAGGGGCTTGAGATGGCGCTGAGGAGACAGAGACGTGGGCAAATCTTTCAAGAGAGGGAGAATGTGTTCGAAATGTTTGACGACAAGCAGTTAATCAAACGGTATCGTTTGGACAGAGCAGGCATCATCTTTTTCAGCGCTGGTTAGTGTTGGGTTTTATAATAAATATATAAACACCGCTGTTCGGCTAATTCAGCAAGCAGTAGCGATCGCTTCTTCCTCCTGCCAGTTCGGTTTTCTTTTGGAATCCATGGTGGCTGATTATATTAAAAAAAATCTAGGCTATATATACGCGGGTCAGTTATCAGCACACCAGTGTAATAATTGTAATTAAGACATGGATGAAAACATGTTTATCTTTCATTTCAAATGTGTATATTATAATGTATTCTATTGAAAACTCTTTATTGTCAAAAGTGTGTTGGATGTAAACTCCTCTTAGGAACTTCACCTTTCAATGTTAATTTATCTGAGAATATTCTTTACTAAGGACATCTTTTCAATGATTGGTTCATGCCTATGAAATCATCCAAAATCCAGTTTGTGGCACAGCAAAGTGTCGTAAATCAACTCTAAGACTGACACTTAAGATTTAGACTTGCACTTTACTTAAAGTATGATTGGGACGCTTGATAACTAACTTTTAAGCGCAGCTTTGAGCCAGGAATTTTGTTACTCTTAAGTCAATTCTTAGCAGTGTTCTTGTGAGTAATTCTAAGATGTTTGATAAATACGGGCCCAGGGCCTGTATTTATCAAGCTTCTCAAAGTGCTATTTTAGTCTTAAGTGCTGAGAATTTATGAAATTTACTACTACTTTCAAACTTAAGTATAAAAGCAAGTTATCAAATTTCTTAAAGCTAAGAATCACTCTTACTCTCCCAGTTAT
Organism: Pseudorasbora parva; assembly: GCF_024679245.1. Taxonomy (NCBI): domain Eukaryota; kingdom Metazoa; phylum Chordata; class Actinopteri; order Cypriniformes; family Gobionidae; genus Pseudorasbora; species Pseudorasbora parva. Next base: position 6,171,041 of record NC_090179.1, read on the forward strand.
TTGAGACAGCTCGAGAGGTCTCTCAAGTGGTTAGGAGTTGCCAGTAGGGGCTTGAGATGGCGCTGAGGAGACAGAGACGTGGGCAAATCTTTCAAGAGAGGGAGAATGTGTTCGAAATGTTTGACGACAAGCAGTTAATCTAACGGTATCGTTTGGACAGAGCAGGCATCATCTTTTTCAGCGCTGGTTAGTGTTGGGTTTTATAATAAATATATAAACACCGCTGTTCGGCTAATTCAGCAAGCAGTAGCGATCGCTTCTTCCTCCTGCCAGTTCGGTTTTCTTTTGGAATCCATGGTGGCTGATTATATTAAAAAAAATCTAGGCTATATATACGCGGGTCAGTTATCAGCACACCAGTGTAATAATTGTAATTAAGACATGGATGAAAACATGTTTATCTTTCATTTCAAATGTGTATATTATACTGTATTCTATTGAAAACTCTTTATTGTCAAAAGTGTGTTGGATGTAAACTCCTCTTAGGAACTTCACCATTCAATGTGAATTTATCGGAGAATATTCTTAAATAAGGAAATCTATTCAATGATTGGTTCATGCCTATGAAATCATCCAAAATCCAGTTTGTGGCACAGCAAAGTGTCGTAAATCAACTCTAAGACTGACTCTTAAGATTTAGACTTACACTTTACTTAAAGTATGATTGGGACGCTTGATAACTAACTTTTAAGCGCAGCTTTGAGCCAGGAATTTTGTTACTCTTAAGTCAATTCTTAGCAGTGTTCTTGTGAGTAATTCTAAGATGTTTGATAAATACGAGCCCAGAAGTGGAAAATATTGGTAAAAAAAACATGCATTTACACACAAACTCACCAGCAAATGCAACTTTCGGACGCCATCTTTTTCCTCAACTGTCACTGAATAGAAAGCACAGGATTATGGGATACCAAAGGCAACGAAGGATACATGTATGCTGCCTTCAAAAATCGATCAGATGAAGGTCTCTCAGGAGAGAGGCAATGTTAAGGAGATTTAACCAATCAGTGACAAACTTATCGGTGACGTCAAAAGGACGCTAGGTGGCGAGCTAGAAACTTCCCGAACAGTCAAGCAGAGTTAAGAGAAGAACACACATCACATGTTCCTGTACACAAACCTTCTGTTTAAAAAAAAAAGTTTACCTTCTGTGTGTGCGTTCATGATAAAATGTAAGTCTATTTACTTAAAGATGTTTGTTAGTATAGTAATCTGCAGTGTTACAGCAATGATTAGTGTAAATGATCGAATTGTTTATCTCCGTCGTATTCACGTCGTACTGACTGCCATAAATATAGCAGATACAGAGTTATTTAAGTTACTTAAGTTGTTGATTTGTATTATATCATGCTTGTGGTTACCTAGTGCAATGTTAACACCTTTAATGGGTATCAAGTATACAATATTGGTCGTATATTTCCGTAATCCTGTCGATATATATGATGACTAAGCATTTACTCAGATACACGGATAATCCGCGATCCTCGTTATATGTAGTGATGGGCAGACCGAGGCTTCGTGAAGCACTGAAACAGTTGAAGCAAATGTGCAGAAGCTTCGAAACAACACCAGACACCTGTCTCCATGACGCCATCTAGTGGACACTTGCGTGTATTGCTCTGAAATAACCTTGACAGTGATCTACTGTTTGTAAACATAAAAATATATGTGTGCCACGCGCCATCTAGCGGCGAAGATTGGTAGTGCAGTCCAGACCCTGATAATTGTATTGATTGCAGAATGTAGACATGTATATTACTTTTATGTATGTATATTGTAATTATTTATTGTAATATGTCATTCATTTGTTTATTTCAGACCACACTCATGCTAATAGAAAGTAAAGACGAGTATTTTCAATCCTGTGATGTGTTTTGATTGACACCCTGTGGCGAGCACAATCTCCTGATCAGCTGATTAGTACAAACTCCTTTACAGGCGAAGTGAAGCAAACAATAGATTCGGACATTGCTTGATGCCTTCCTGCCTTCAAATGTGTCCTCCGAAGGCAGCATTTTCCAGGTTTAGGACGCAGCCAAGATATCAGACCGATATACCCAGAGCTCTTCACCACACTTCGAAACTCTGTCTGAACCTCGCCAAAGAAAACTTCCTGGAGTCCGCGCAGCTGCGTCTCAGAGACTCCCGTCATGTAGCAACCAGCTAACGCTATCCAGGATCCGGGCAAAACCAACTATCCGTCCCTCTGAACACAACAACTTACTACCATCCTAAGAGGAACCCATGCTCGTAGGAGCATTCAAATGCAAGTACATGACTCTTCATTCTGGCTGAACTGGTAAAAAACGTATATCTAAGCAAGCAAACTAAGGTTGACCTGGTAGTATATTGATTCTCAGGTTGTGGCTAAGAAATCATGTCTAAACAAGACATTCAATGAGACATTAGGACTTCACTCCTTTCCATTAATAAACATCCCTTTCCCATTTTTGAATGTGTGTTTTCGTTAGTTTGTGTGTTTAGAATAGTTCAATAAACTTGTGTTTACCTTTTTCATCTATACAGGTGTCTTGGGCTATGTGTTTATAAATTACTGCCTTAAACTGATCAATTTTCTTACCTAAGCTCACAAACAGTGAACATAACATTTAAAATTTTAAACAAAATAAGTGTTAAATATTAATTTTGAATCATTTAATATGTATTATGGTTCCTTTCACTGTAATTCAATACCCCTTTGAGTTATTTGACCTGAATCAATCCCTTACAATAGTAAATCTGGCAAAGACGACTGATTTCTTGGTAGAGGAAATTAAGTCGCTATCTGCAAGGGTCAAGAGTAACGAGAATAAGGTGTCGCAAATTGAGCAGGTGGCTCGGATGGATCAAGGCAAGTGTGATCAAGCCGAGATCTAAAGTAGGAGTTGAAATTTAAGGTTAAAAAACCTCAAAGAAACAGAAGGAGAAGATATCAGAACCAAAGAGCTCAAAATCCTAAAAATTCTTACTCCAGACGCGGTAGAAAAACGGAGTAATTCTTACTCCGTTTTTGCGTTGACACAATCCATAGAGTTGGACGTCCTGGGACGGGTCATCATCCAGTTCGCACTCCGGACCTACAGAGAGAAAGTCTGGAAAGCTGCGCGGGATCATCCTGCACTCAAGGAATGAGGTGTTTGCCTTGCAGAGGATCTGACATTTGCAGAAAGACAACAGAGAATGTGCCTATGGCCAAGGGTAAAAGCGGCGAGAGAAAAGGGGAAGAGACAAGACAAGTTGCAAGGGTAAAAGACAAGTTGACGAATATCAAGATGAATACTGAAATAGGCTAACAATAACTAAATAGGCATTATTAAGGACTGTGCTGGCTAGGCAGTCGAATTGAAATAATAAATGTTCAAGAGTGGCTTGTGTGTCAAGCCACTCTTGAACAACAGACAGCATCAGAAGCGTGTTGCCTGGGCTAAAGACAAAAAGGACTGCTGAGTGGGCCAAAGGTATGTTCTTTGATGAAAGTAAATTTTGCATTACCTTTGGAAATCAAGTTTTCTGGAGGAAGAGGAGAGGCACACAATCCTAGTTCCTTGAGCTCCAGTGTAAAGTTTCTAGAGTCAGTGATGGTTTGGGGTGTCATGTCAAATGCTGGTGTTGGTCAACTGTGTTTTCTTAGGTCCAAGGTCAATGCAGCCATATACCAGGAAGTTTTAGTGCACTTCATGCTTCCTGCTGCTGACCAACTTTATGGAGATGCAGATTTAATCTGTAATAAGGTAAACCATGCCTTTGAGACTGGTATAATTGGGGTGGTAATTTTGTGTTAGTTAGTGCTGGCTTGCAACCTCCTCCTCCTCCTCCTCCTCCTCCTCGAGAGAGAGAGACTTTTACGCTGGCTCTATCGGTAAAAGTGCAAACTATTCTTCAGTAAAATCTCTTCATTTGATTGATCATCCTGACTCCTGGTCTTCCTTTCTACATATCTGGTCTCTGGGTCTAAACTGTTAGCCCAACAGAAGTTAAAGACGTTGGAAGTTTTTTTGGATCGAGTGTACCATGTCTATGTATAATTTAATGTTTGGAAGTAAACATTTGGAAAAAAAAGTAGACCGTTTGTTTGCTTGCGTTTCAAATACTGGTTGTAGTTAGACAGACTACCAAAGGTGGAACAGAAGAATTAGAAGCAACTGCCATTACAATAACTTCATATGAGAAACAATACAGAATGAACAAAACATACTTTATCATCTGATCGCAGAGAAAGAAACATTAGCACAATGCTTAACCAGTAATAACGGAACTGACACAACAATACACTCAATTTTCTAAAGTTTTTATTGAATTAACTGTTCCATTGGAATATATTGAATAAATGTAAAGAGATGAACACATATGTCTTTATGTCACAAACACAAGTCTGCCAGGCATTCACGTGTGAATCGCTTCTGGGCATTTGTGGATTTCGAAACATTTCTTGCGTCAAACCGTCCAGACAAATCCACAGATAGGTGGACCAAGGTCAATGAAGACTGAAACTAAGACGAAAGCGATTCATCAAAAAACATCATCCGGCCATTCGCCCCTAGCCGTGTGCAACAGACACTGTACTCTTTTTCTCTGTAAACCATATTTTTTTCTTCACTGACGAAAAAAGAAAAAACTATATCATTCTAAGCTTAGAGTTGTGGGGGGAAGAGACAGGGCAAGATAAAACCGAGAAAAAGAGAGATGTGGAGATAAGAAAGACAAATAATCTACTGCCCAGTGATATGGTTTTCAAGCTGTTATCAATTTTTTTTGGCCTTCAAAACATCTTAAAATGCACATATGTAGATCATAGAAATAAAAATGTTCTCAGGGGAGCATGCCCCCCAACCGCCCTAAAATTTGGGATTATAGATTATAAACCTGTCAACATTATTGGGTAATATTAATGCATGTAGGCTACAATATGGCCATGCAATAAGGTATTAATATTAGCTTTATATGTAATTATTAACAGCCAATATCCTATACGTATGAATGTTAGTAAGCTACTAGTTAATAGCACAATTTGGACCCTTAAGTGTCAACATTTTTTTTTTCATAGGCTACCCTCACTGGGGGCTAAGGCCCCCGTAAAATGAAAATCCTAGAAATGCCCCTGATATCAACAGCCGTCGTCAGCAGGGGCACTAATACGATCACTTATATACTGCTACGTGCAACAACAAACAAAAAAAAAAAAAACTGAGGAAGACGAGAGTACATTCACAGTGTCTGTTGCACACGGCTAGGGGTGAATGGAAGGATGATGGGCCATGATGGGATTTGGGAGAAAGTCCAGGGCTGTATTTTAGCCCCAGTCTGTCCCTGGGTTTAACTACTCATAGGACATTTAGGGGTAACGTGGAGGCAGGGTGGGGAGGTGCAATGACAGTAGTACAAGCTGTGCACACTCGGCACGCGTGCAAGGCAGATCTGGCCGCGCTGCTTATAGCAGGAGCAGAGGCAGCGTGACAATGGGCAGAGGGGGCTATTATGCATAATATATATATATATATATATATATATATATATATATATATATATATATATATATATATATATTATATGTAGTGTAATAAATATAAAACTGACTACGCAACCTCCTTATTTAAGGCAGGAGGAGCCTTCCAAAAATAATGGGATTATAAACAACAAATGTAGTTTGTCAATAATCACAATTTTATTGGTACAACACAAGCCATATCAAAAGGTTAAAACCAATTACAATTTGTGTCTGCAATAAGATTCATAGAATCGGGAAATGGCTCTCCTCGAGAATGCAAGAAGGGTCCGGCCTGCTCTTTTACACCGCCTACCACCTGCAGAGGGAAAAAAAAGAAACCCAGAGCATATACCACAAATAAGTAACCTTTAAAATCACCATTTATAGTGCCAACCTTCTAATGCACACCACACAGAAGTGCCACACACCACCCAGATCAATAATTAGTATGATTGGATTAAACACATGTAGTAAATCAAAATCAAATATAACCCAAAAAGAAACTTAAATACACAAGAAACAGTGGCTAGTCTGCCCCTTTAACAGGAAAACAAATACACGCTAATACAAGTCAATGCAAAAAAAATAAAAAATAAATACAGAATAAACAAAAAACAAACAAAACATACTTTAGCGAAAGTCATTGCTGGCTAGTCTCCTCTCACATATTACGCATAATATATGTGCCCCATACATGGAACCTGAAATTTACCTGAGTGTTGCATTTTATAATTTAAACATTTGACTTTATGAAAATTCTATAATCCAAGATGACCACCATATGACATATGCAAATTAGATCCCTAAATAAACTTTGGTTCACCCAAGATTTCTAATTTACATAAAGTCTTAAGATTAGCCTTTTGAAATTAATGTCAAAAACATTATAGAAAAACCTCAGATTCCTAAAGGGTTAAGTCAGTATAAATCAAATATACAGTGACTATTTAAGTTTGCTTAAGTAAATGAAGTATTTGAGAAGGACAAGTAAACTGAAATGGTAAGGGTAGCATGCCTCCCATAAAGTTAATGCATTGTCAGTAGGTGTTTGTGGCCATTTGAATGCATTTGACCACATCAGCAGTTACACTATGAAAGCAATCTGGAAGTGGTTGAAAGTATTTTAGACCCCATTTACACCGATCAGCATAAGCCACTATTTGGATCAGAGCAACCATTTCTCCAGGTGTAAATGGGGCTTAAGCAAGAACAAAGCAGAGCACGTCAATCAAAGATGAGGTCATGCAAACGCAGCACAAACAATACTTGAAACTTCCATGGGTCAAAGACTTCCCTGTAGACACTTGGTTACAAATCTTTAACCCCAACCTCCCCATACACAACAAAACTACTGAACTGGTTTTAGAAATATTTATTTTTTCAAAAGCAAACTCTTGAGTAGACAAAGTATGCAGCTATGACTTCACTTGTTGCAACAACCTCAATATGCCTGGAGAGAGACGTTTGTTTTGAGTAGTCTGCAGAGGTGTTAAATCTTGGAAGTCAGGCTGGACAGACTGCAGACTCATAGCGTGAAGAGGTACATTGCTGGGCTGTCCCAGAGGTTTGGAACCAAGGCTAGATTGCTCTGGGATAGGAAAGACATGGAAACCAGGGCTCCGGAACACAGATTGGTAACGGGCATGCGCAGATGGCAGGCTACCTGACTGGACGACAGACTGGTAACGGACTTGGGCTGTTTGTTGCATGTTAGACTGGTCCACAAACTGTGAGGTGGCTTGTGCCAGCTTCAGGCCACTGGGCTGGGACAGAGACTGGTAACAGGCTTGGGCTGATGACAGGCTACCTGAGTGGACCACAGATTGGGAACTGGCTTGGGCAGGTTGTTGAGGTTTGGACTGGTCCACAGACAGTGAGCTGGCTTGTGCCACCTTCAGGCCACTGGGTTTAGATACAGACTGGTAGCGGACATGGGCTTGTTGTTGCATGTTAGACTGGTCCACAAACTGCGAGGTGGCTTGTGCCAGCTTCAGGCCACTGGGCTGGGACAGAGACTGGTAACGGGCTTGTGATGACTGCAGACTGCTGGGCTGAGATATGGACTGGTAGCGGGCTTGTGCTGACTGCAGACCACTGGGCTGGGACACATACTGGTTACGGGCTTGGGCTGATGACAGGCTACCTGACTGGACCACAGATTGGGAACTGGCTTGGGCAGGTTGTTGAGGTTTGGACTGGTCCACAGACAGTGAGCTGGCTTGTGCCACCTTCAGGCCACTGGGCTGGGACAGAGACTGGTAACGGGCTTGTGATGACTGCAGACTGCTGGGCTGATATATAGACTGGTAGCGGGCTTGTGCTGACTGCAGACCACTGGGCTGGGACACATACTGGTTACGGGCTTGGGCTGATGACAGGCTACCTGACTGGACCACAGATTGGGTACTGACTTGGGCAGGTTGTTGAGGTTTGGACTGGTCCACAGACAGGGAGCTGGCTTGTGCCACCTTCAGGCCACTGGGCTGGGACAGAGACTGGTAACGGGCTTGTGCTGACTGCAGACTGCTGGGCTGAGATATGGACTGGTAGCGGGCTTGTGCTGACTGCAGACCACTAGGCTGGGATATGGACTGGTAACGGACTTGTGGCAGCTTCAGGCCACTGGGTTTAGATACAGACTGGTAGCGGGCTTGTGCTGACAGCAAGCCACTGGGCTTGGACACATACTGGTAAGGGGCTTGGGCTGATGACAGGCTACCTGAGTGGGCCACAGATTGAAAACTTGCTAGGGCAGTTTGTTGAGGTTTGGACTGGTACACAGACGGTGAGCTGGCTTGTGCCACCTTCAGGCCACTGGGCTGGGATATGGACTGGTAACGGGCTTGTGCTGACTGCAGACTGCTGGGCAGAGATATGGACTGGTAACGGACTTGTGGCAGCTTCAGGCCACTGGGTTTAGATACAGACTGGTAGCGGGCTTGTGCTGACAGCAAGACACTGGGCTGGTCCACAGACTGGTAATGGGTTTGTGCTGACAGCAAGCCACTGGGCTTGGACACATACTGGTAAGGGGCTTGGTCTGATGACAGGCTACCTGACTGGATCACAGATTGTGAGCTGGCTTGGGCTGGTTGTGTGCTGGACTGGTCCACAGGCTGTGAGCTGGCTTGGGTAGGTTGCTGTGTGCTGGACTGGTCCACAGACTGTGAGCTGCCTTGTACTAGCAGCATGCCACTAGGCTGGGACACAGATAGTGAGCTGTCTTGGGCTGGTTGTTGGGTGATGGACTGGTCCAGAGGGTGTGAGCTGACTTCTACTAGCAGCAGGCCACTGGGCTGGGACACAGATTGTGAGCTGTCTTGGGCTGGTTGTTGGGTGATGGACTGGTCCAGAGGCTGTGAGCTGACTTCTAGCAGCGGGCCACTGGGCTGGGACACATACTGGTAAGGGGCTTGGGCTGATGACAGGCTACCTGACTGGACCTCAGATTGTGAGCTGTCTTGGGCTGGTTGTTGGGTGCTTGACTGATCCACAGACTGGGAGCTGGCTTGGTCTGGTTGTTGGGTGTTGGACTGGTCCACAGACTGGGAGCTGTCTTGTGCTAGCAGCAGGCCACTGGGCTGGTCCACAGACTGGTATTGGGCTTGGGCTGATGACAGGCTACCTGACTGGACCACAGATTGTGAGCTGTCTTGGGCTGGTTGTGTGCTGGAATGGTCCACAGGCTGGGAGCTGGCTTGGGCTGGTTGTTGGGTGCTGGATTGGTCCACAGACTGTGAGCTGGCTTGGGCTGGTTGTTGGGTGCTGGACTGATCCACAGACTGTGAGCTGCCTTGTACTAGCAGTAGGCCACTGGGCTTAGATACAGACTGGTAGCGGGCTTTTGCTGACAGCAAGCCACTGGGCCGAGACACATACTGGTAACGAGCTTGTGCCAGCTTCAGGCTACTGGGCTGGTCCACAGACTGGTAACGGGTATGTGCTGACAGCAGGCCACTCGGCTGGGATATGGACTGGTAACGGGCTTCTGCAAGCTTCAGGCCACTGGGCTGGTCCACAGACTGGTAATGGGTTTGTGCTGACAGCAGGCCACTGGGCTGGGATATGGACTGGTAACGGGCTTTTGCTGACTGCAGACTGCTGGGCTGAGATATGGACTGGTAACGGGCTTCTGCAAGCTTCAGGCCACTGGGCTGGTCCACAGACTGGTAACGGGTTTGTGCTGACAGCAGGCCACTGGGCTGGGATATGGACTGGTAACGGGCTTGTGCAAACTTCAGGCCACTGGGCTTAAACACAGACTGGTAGCGGGCTTGTGCTGGCTGCAAGACACTGGGCTGGTCCACAGACTGGTAATGGGTTTGTGCTGACAGCATGCCACTGGGCTGGGATATGGACTGGTAACGGGCTTGTGCAAGCGTCAGGCCACTGGGCTTAAATACAGACTGGTAGCGGGCTTGTGCTGGCAGCAAGCCACTGGGCTGGGACACATACTGGTAACGGACTTGGGCTGACGACAGGCTACCTGACTGGACCACAGATTGTGAGCTGGCTTGGGCTGGTTGGTGGGTGTTGGACTGGTCCACAGGCTGTGAGCTGCCTTGTACTAGCAGCAGGCCACTGGGCTGGGACACAGATTGTGAGCTGTCTTGGGCTGGTTGTTGGGTGCTAGACAGATCCACAGACTGGGAGCTGGCTTGGACTGGTTGTTGGGTGCTGGACTGGTCCACAGGCTGTGAGCTGCCTTGTACTAGCAGCAGGCCACTGGGCTGGGACACAGATTGTGAGCTGTCTTGGGCTGGTTGTTGGGTGCTAGACTGATCCACAGACTGGGAGCTGACTTGGGCTGGTTGTTGGGTGATGGACTGGTCTAGAGACTGTGAGCTGACTTGTGCTAGAGGTAGGCCACTGGACTGTTCCATGGAGTTTGAAATAACTTGCTCAGAGTTCTGGCTGCTTGCTTGACGTGATAGTTGGATGCTGGGCTGAGCCACAAGTTGGTTTAGTGCCTGTGCTTGTTGCACATCATTGGGCGGAACCATGGAACCATAGCCTGACTGCACTAGTTGCTGGCCACTGAGCAATGGCACAAGTCCAGACCCATAACTGACTTGTCCTAATTGATAGTTGGGTTGTGAGGTCTCATTTATTTGCTGCAAAGCCTTGACATAGGTAGCACTTGGAAAATGGACTGGCCTGGTATCAGAAAGCAAGTTGGCACCAAATTGAAGTCTACTTCTCTGAGGCTTTATAATGGGATGCGTTGCAGCCTGGTAGCGGACTTGCACTAATGGACCACTGGACTGGGAACCGTTCTGCAATAGTTGCTGGCTGCTAGATGCCACAGACTCATTACTGTGTACTACAGGCTGTTCTGCAGTTTGATAGTGGAGCTTTGCTGGCTCGGGTAGAGACTCACTGCTCATACTTGGGCCCACTGCAGTGGCCACAGAACCAGAAACAAGACTGCCACTACCAGCCAAAGATAGAGATCCATGAAGTTGGCTTCTAGCATCAGAGTCAGAACCAGGCTTATATAAATCAGTCACTGGTCCAAAACCAGAAGAGCCATTTTGAGGACTATAGCTTACACTGGTATAACCACCCTTAACTTCTTCAGCACTAGAAGTTAATTCCATGGAACTTTGAGGACTAATGGGACTTGGTACTTTAATGCCATACCAGGAACTGTAGGAACTTCGTGGTTTCACATCAGCCTGCATGGGAAAACCAGTACCAGCCCCATAGTATATGGGATAGCCACTCCTGACAAAGCCACTAACTAGAAAAGAGGGGGAAAAAAGGAGACAATTCAGACAGCCATGGGATCAAACCTAAATTATATAACTTGCCTGGATAAATCTTACCACTTCCAATATGGCTACAGACACAAAGACTGAGAAGTGCCAGAGAAAAACTGTAAGAGAAAACACCACTTGTTAATGCCACTTGTTGACAAATGCCAGATACTACAATTTATCATCATACCTTAATAGTCGGCTAGTGGTACCCTCCATGGCCAATCAGTAATACAACAACTTCCACCACCTCAATAAAACCACTACAAAAACATACTTGCAACCCAACACAGAATAGTGTTGCGGAACAGGACTTTTTATAGTGCCAGCAACTGCCATTTGCCAATCGGTTGTCATGGGAACATGTAGTATTTAATTATTTGGCTCAGGTGTCACAACTCTGATCATGACAACTAGAGCTTGCATTCATGATGATTGCTTTTTTTATACTATGATTACTGAACAGGGCCCGTATTTATCAAGATTCTCAAAGTGCTATTTTAGTCTTAAGGGCTGAGAATTCATGAAAATTACTCCTACTTTCAAACTTAAGAATAAAAGAAAGTTATCAAATTTCTTAAAGCTAAGAATCACTCTTACTCTCCCAGTTCTTTAAGACAGCTCGAGAGGTCTCTCAAGTGGTAAGGAGTTGCCAGTAGGGGCTTGAGATGGCGCTGAGGAGACAGAGACGAGCGCAAATCTTTCAATAGAGGGAGAATGTGTTCGAAATGTTTGACGACAAATAGTTAATCAAACGGTATCGTGTGGACAGAGCAGACATCATCTTTTTCAGCGCTGGTTCGAGTAATTCAGCAAGCAGTAGCGATCGCTTCTTCCTCCTGCCATTTCGGTTTTCCTTTGGAATCCATGGTGGCTGATTATATATATAAAAAAATCTAGGCTATATATAGGCAGGTCATTTAACAGCACACCAGTTTAAAAAATGTAATTAAATCGATGAAAACATGTTTATCTTTCATTTAAAATGTGTATATTTTAATGTATTCTCTTGAAAACTCTTTATTGTTAAATGTGTATTGGATGTAAACTCCTCTTAGGAATTTCACCATTCAATGTGAATTTATCTGAGAATATTCTTAAATAAGGACATCTATTCAGTGATTGGTTCATGCTTATGACATCATCCAAAATTCCATTTGTGGCACAGCAAAGTGTCGTGAATCCACTCTAAGACTAGCACTTAAGATTTAGTCCTACACTTTACTTAAAGTATGATTAGGATGCTTGATAACTAACTTTTAAGCGCAGCTTTGAGCCAAGAATTTTTTTACTCTTAAGTCAATTCTTAGCAGTGTTCTTGTGAGTAATTCTAAGATGTTTGATAAATACGGGCCCAGGGCCTGTATTTATCAAGCTTCTCAAAGTGCTATTTTAGTCTTAAGTGCTGAGAATTTATGAAATTTACTACTACTTTCAAACTTAAGTATAAAAGCAAGTTATCAAATTTCTTAAAGCTAAGAATCACTCTTACTCTCCCAGTTATTTGAGACAGCTCGAGAGGTCTCTCAAGTGGTTAGGAGTTGCCAGTAGGGGCTTGAGATGGCGCTGAGGAGACAGAGACGTGGGCAAATCTTTCAAGAGAGGGAGAATGTGTTCGAAATGTTTGACGACAAGCAGTTAATCAAACGGTATCGTTTGGACAGAGCAGGCATCATCTTTTTCAGCGCTGGTTAGTGTTGGGTTTTATAATAAATATATAAACACCGCTGTTCGGCTAATTCAGCAAGCAGTAGCGATCGCTTCTTCCTCCTGCCAGTTCGGTTTTCTTTTGGAATCCATGGTGGCTGATTATATTAAAAAAAATCTAGGCTATATATACGCGGGTCAGTTATCAGCACACCAGTGTAATAATTGTAATTAAGACATGGATGAAAACATGTTTATCTTTCATTTCAAATGTGTATATTATAATGTATTCTATTGAAAACTCTTTATTGTCAAAAGTGTGTTGGATGTAAACTCCTCTTAGGAACTTCACCATTCAATGTGAATTTATCGGAGAATATTCTTAAATAAGGACATCTATTCAATGATTGGTTCATGCCTATGAAATCATCCAAAATCCAGTTTGTGGCACAGCAAAGTGTCGTAAATCAACTCTAAGACTGACACTTAAGATTTAGACTTACACTTTACTTAAAGTATGATTGGGACGCTTGATAACTAACTTTTAAGCGCAGCTTTGAGCCAGGAATTTTGTTACTCTTAAGTCAATTCTTAGCAGTGTTCTTGTGAGTAATTCTAAGATGTTTGATAAATACGAGCCCAGAAGTGGAAAATATTGGTAAAAAAAACATGCATTTACACACAAACTCACCAGCAAATGCAACTTTCGGACGCCATCTTTTTCCTCAACTGTCACTGAATAGAAAGCACAGGATTATGGGATACCAAAGGCAACGAAGGATACATGTATGCTGCCTTCAAAAATCGATCAGATGAAGGTCTCTCAGGAGAGAGGCAATATTAAGGAGATTTAACCAATCAGTGACAAACTTATCGGTGACGTCAAAAGGACGCTAGGTGGCGAGCTAGAAACTTCCCGAACAGTCAAGCAGAGTTAAGAGAAGAACACACATCACATGTTCCTGTACACAAACTTCAAAGTTTACCTTCTGTGTGTGCGTTCATGATAAAATGTAAGTCTATTTACTTAAAGATGTTTGTTAGTATAGTAATCTGCAGTGTTACAGCAATGATTAGTGTAAATGATCGAATTGTTTATCTCCGTCGTATTCACGTCGTACTGACTGCCATAAATATAGCAGATACAGAGTTATTTAAGTTACTTAAGTTGTTGATTTGTATTATATCATGCTTGTGGTTACCTAGTGCAATGTTAACACCTTTAATGGGTATCAAGTATACAATATTGGTCGTATATTTCCGTAATCCTGTCGATATATATGATGACTAAGCATTTACTCAGATACACGGATAATCCGCGATCCTCGTTATATGTAGTGATGGGCAGACCGAGGCTTCGTGAAGCACTGAAACAGTTGAAGCAAATGTGCAGAAGCTTCGAAACAACACCAGACACCTGTCTCCATGACGCCATCTAGTGGACACTTGCGTGTATTGCTCTGAAATAACCTTGACAGTGATCTACTGTTTGTAAACATAAAAATATATGTGTGCCACGCGCCATCTAGCGGCGAAGATTGGTAGTGCAGTCCAGACCCTGATAATTGTATTGATTGCAGAATGTAGACATGTATATTACTTTTATGTATGTATATTGTAATTATTTATTGTAATATGTCATTCATTTGTTTATTTCAGACCACACTCATGCTAATAGAAAGTAAAGACGAGTATTTTCAATCCTGTGATGTGTTTTGATTGACACCCTGTGGCGAGCACAATCTCCTGATCAGCTGATTAGTACAAACTCCTTTACAGGCGAAGTGAAGCAAACAATAGATTCGGACATTGCTTGATGCCTTCCTGCCTTCAAATGTGTCCTCCGAAGGCAGCATTTTCCAGGTTTAGGACGCAGCCAAGATATCAGACCGATATACCCAGAGCTCTTCACCACACTTCGAAACTCTGTCTGAACCTCGCCAAAGAAAACTTCCTGGAGTCCGCGCAGCTGCGTCTCAGAGACTCCCGTCATGTAGCAACCAGCTAACGCTATCCAGGATCCGGGCAAAACCAACTATCCGTCCCTCTGAACACAACAACTTACTACCATCCTAAGAGGAACCCATGCTCGTAGGAGCATTCAAATGCAAGTACATGACTCTTCATTCTGGCTGAACTGGTAAAAAACGTATATCTAAGCAAGCAAACTAAGGTTGACCTGGTAGTATATTGATTCTCAGGTTGTGGCTAAGAAATCATGTCTAAACAAGACATTCAATGAGACATTAGGACTTCACTCCTTTCCATTAATAAACATCCCTTTCCCATTTTTGAATGTGTGTTTTCGTTAGTTTGTGTGTTTAGAATAGTTCAATAAACTTGTGTTTACCTTTTTCATCTATACAGGTGTCTTGGGCTATGTGTTTATAAATTACTGCCTTAAACTGATCAATTTTCTTACCTAAGCTCACAAACAGTGAACATAACATTTAAAATTTTAAACAAAATAAGTGTTAAATATTAATTTTGAATCATTTAATATGTATTATGGTTCCTTTCACTGTAATTCAATACCCCTTTGAGTTATTTGACCTGAATCAATCCCTTACAATAGTAAATCTGGCAAAGACGACTGATTTCTTGGTAGAGGAAATTAAGTCGCTATCTGCAAGGGTCAAGAGTAACGAGAATAAGGTGTCGCAAATTGAGCAGGTGGCTCGGATGGATCAAGGCAAGTGTGATCAAGCCGAGATCTAAAGTAGGAGTTGAAATTTAAGGTTAAAAAACCTCAAAGAAACAGAAGGAGAAGATATCAGAACCAAAGAGCTCAAAATCCTAAAAATTCTTACTCCAGACGCGGTAGAAAAACGGAGTAATTCTTACTCCGTTTTTGCGTTGACACAATCCATAGAGTTGGACGTCCTGGGACGGGTCATCATCCAGTTCGCACTCCGGACCTACAGAGAGAAAGTCTGGAAAGCTGCGCGGGATCATCCTGCACTCAAGGAATGAGGTGTTTGCCTTGCAGAGGATCTGACATTTGCAGAAAGACAACAGAGAAAGTGCCTATGGCCAAGGGTAAAAGCGGCGAGAGAAAAGGGGAAGAGACAAGACAAGTTGCAAGGGTAAAAGACAAGTTGACGAATATCAAGATGAATACTGAAATAGGCTAACAATAACTAAATAGGCATTATTAAGGACTGTGCTGGCTAGGCAGTCGAACTGAAATAATAAATGTTCAAGAGTGGCTTGTGTGTCAAGCCACTCTTGAACAACAGACAGCATCAGAAGCGTGTTGCCTGGGCTAAAGACAAAAAGGACTGCTGAGTGGGCCAAAGGTATGTTCTTTGATGAAAGTAAATTTTGCATTACCTTTGGAAATCAAGTTTTCTGGAGGAAGAGGAGAGGCACACAATCCTAGTTCCTTGAGCTCCAGTGTAAAGTTTCTAGAGTCAGTGATGGTTTGGGGTGTCATGTCAAATGCTGGTGTTGGTCAACTGTGTTTTCTTAGGTCCAAGGTCAATGCAGGCATATACCAGGAAGTTTTAGTGCACTTCATGCTTCCTGCTGCTGACCAACTTTATGGAGATGCAGATTTAATCTGTAATAAGGTAAACCATGCCTTTGAGACTGGTATAATTGGGGTGGTAATTTTGTGTTAGTTAGTGCTGGCTTGCAACCTCCTCCTCCTCCTCCTCCTCCTCCTCCTCCTCCTCGAGAGAGAGAGAGACTTTTACGCTGGCTCTATCGGTAAAAGTGCAAACTATTCTTCAGTAAAATCTCTTCATTTGATTGATCATCCTGACTCCTGGTCTTCCTTTCTACATATCTGGTCTCTGGGTCTAAACTGTTAGCCCAACAGAAGTTAAAGACGTTGGAAGTTTTTTTGGATCGAGTGTACCATGTCTATGTATAATTTAATGTTTGGAAGTAAACATTTGGAAAAAAAAGTAGACCGTTTGTTTGCTTGCGTTTCAAATACTGGTTGTAGTTAGACAGACTACCAAAGGTGGAACAGAAGAATTAGAAGCAACTGCCATTACAATAACTTCATATGAGAAACAATACAGAATGAACAAAACATACTTTATCATCTGATCGCAGAGAAAGAAACATTAGCACAATGCTTAACCAGTAATAACGGAACTGACACAACAATACACTCAATTTTCTAAAGTTTTTATTGAATTAACTGTTCCATTGGAATATATTGAATAAATGTAAAGAGATGAACACATATGTCTTTATGTCACAAACACAAGTCTGCCAGGCATTCACGTGTGAATCGCTTCTGGGCATTTGAGGATTTCGAAACATTTCTTGCGTCAAACCGTCCAGACAAATCCACAGATAGGTGGACCAAGGTCAATGAAGACTGAAACTAAGACGAAAGCGATTCATCAAAAAACATCATCCGGCCATTCGCCCCTAGCCGTGTGCAACAGACACTGTACTCTTTTTCTCTGTAAACCATATTTTTTCTTCACTGACGAAAAAAGAAAAAACTATATCATTCTAAGCTTAGAGTTGTGGGGGGAAGAGACAGGGCAAGATAAAACCGAGAAAAAGAGAGATGTGGAGATAAGAAAGACAAATAATCTACTGCCCAGTGATATGGTTTTCAAGCTGTTATCAATTTTTTTTGGCCTTCAAAACATCTTAAAATGCACATATGTAGATCATAGAAATAAAAATGTTCTCAGGGGAGCATGCCCCCCAACCGCCCTAAAATTTGGGATTATAGATTATAAACCTGTCAACATTATTGGGTAATATTAATGCATGTAGGCTACAATATGGCCATGCAATAAGGTATTAATATTAGCTTTATATGTAATTATTAACAGCCAATATCCTATGCGTATGAATGTTAGTAAGCTACTAGTTAATAGCACAATTTGGACCCTTAAGTGTCAACATTTTTTTTTTCATAGGCTACCCTCACTGGGGGCTAAGGCCCCCGTAAAATGAAAATCCTAGAAATGCCCCTGATATCAACAGCCGTCGTCAGCAGGGGCACTAATACGATCACTTATATACTGCTACGTGCAACAACAAACAAAAACAAAAAACTGAGGAAGACGAGAGTACATTCACAGTGTTTGTTGCACACGGCTAGGGGTGAATGGCAGGATGATGGGCCATGATGGGATTTGGGAGAAAGTCCAGGGCTGTATTTTAGCCCCAGTCCGTCCCTGGGTTTAACTACTCATAGGACATTTAGGGGTAACGTGGAGGCAGGGTGGGGAGGTGCAATGACAGTAGTACAAGCTGTGCACACTCGGCACGCGTGCAAGGCAGATCTGGCCGCGCTGCTTATAGCAGGAGCAGAGGCAGCATGACAATGGGCAGAGGGGGCTATTATGCATAATATATATATATATATATATATATATATATATATATATATATATATATATATATATATATATATATTATATGTAGTGTAATAAATATAAAACTGACTACGCAACCTCCTTATTTAAGGCAGGAGGAGCCTTCCAAAAATAATGGGATTATAAACAACAAATGTAGTTTGTCAATAATCACAATTTTATTGGTACAACACAAGCCATATCAAAAGGTTAAAACCAATTACAATTTGTGTCTGCAATAAGATTCATAGAATCGGGAAATGGCTCTCCTCGAGAATGCAAGAAGGGTCCGGCCTGCTCTTTTACACCGCCTACCACCTGCAGAGGGAAAAAAAAGAAACCCAGAGCATATACCACAAATAAGTAACCTTTAAAATCACCATTTATAGTGCCAACCTTCTAATGCACACCACACAGAAGTGCCACACACCACCCAGATCAATTATTAGTATGATTGGATTAAACACATGTAGTAAATCAAAATCAAATATAACCAAAAAAGAAACTTAAATACACAAGAAACAGTGGCTGGTCTGCCCCTTTAACAGGAAAACAAATACACGCTAATACAAGTCAATGCAAAAAAAATAAAAAATAAATACAGAATAAACAAAAAACAAACAAAACATACTTTAGCGAAAGTCATTGCTGGCTAGTCTCCTCTCACATATTACGCATAATATATGTGCCCCATACATGGAACCTGAAATTTACCTGAGTGTTGCATTTTATAATTTAAACATTTGACTTTATGAAAATTCTATAATCCAAGATGACCACCATATGACATATGCAAATTAGATCCCTAAATAAACTTTGGTTCACCCAAGATTTCTAATTTACATAAAGTCTTAAGATTAGCCTTTTGAAATTAATGTCAAAAACATTATAGAAAAAACTCAGATTCCTAAAGGGTTAAGTCAGTATAAATCAAATATACAGTGACTATTTAAGTTTGCTTAAGTAAATGAAGTATTTGAGAAGGACAAGTAAACTGAAATGGTAAGGGTAGCATGCCTCCCATAAAGTTAATGCATTGTCAGTAGGTGTTTGTGGCCATTTGAATGCATTTGACCACATCAGCAGTTACACTATGAAAGCAATCTGGAAGTGGTTGAAAGTATTTTAGACCCCATTTACACCGATCAGCATAAGCCACTATTTGGATCAGAGCAACCATTTCTCCAGGTGTAAATGGGGCTTAAGCAAGAACAAAGCAGAGCACGTCAATCAAAGATGAGGTCATGCAAACGCAGCACAAACAATACTTGAAACTTCCATGGGTCAAAGACTTCCCTGTAGACACTTGGTTACAAATCTTTAACCCCAACCTCCCCATACACAACAAAACTACTGAACTGGTTTTAGAAATATTTATTTTTTCAAAAGCAAACTCTTGAGTAGACAAAGTATGCAGCTATGACTTCACTTGTTGCAACAACCTCAATATGCCTGGAGAGAGACGTTTGTTTTGAGTAGTCTGCAGAGGTGTTAAATCTTGGAAGTCAGGCTGGACAGACTGCAGACTCATAGCGTGAAGAGGTACATTGCTGGGCTGTCCCAGAGGTTTGGAACCAAGGCTAGATTGCTCTGGGATAGGAAAGACATGGAAACCAGGGCTCCGGAACACAGATTGGTAACGGGCGTGCGCAGATGGCAGGCTACCTGACTGGACGACAGACTGGTAACGGACTTGGGCTGTTTGTTGCATGTTAGACTGGTCCACAAACTGTGAGGTGGCTTGTGCCAGCTTCAGGCCACTGGGCTGGGACAGAGACTGGTAACGGGCTTGGGCTGATGACAGGCTACCTGAGTGGACCACAGATTGGGAACTGGCTTGGGCAGGTTGTTGAGGTTTGGACTGGTCCACAGACAGTGAGCTGGCTTGTGCCACCTTCAGGCCACTGGGTTTAGATACAGACTGGTAGCGGACATGGGCTTGTTGTTGCATGTTAGACTGGTCCACAAACTGCGAGGTGGCTTGTGCCAGCTTCAGGCCACTGGGCTGGGACAGAGACTGGTAACGGGCTTGTGATGACTGCAGACTGCTGGGCTGAGATATGGACTGGTAGCGGGCTTGTGCTGACTGCAGACCACTGGGCTGGGACACATACTGGTTACGGGCTTGGGCTGATGACAGGCTACCTGAGTGGACCACAGATTGGGAACTGGCTTGGGCAGGTTGTTGAGGTTTGGACTGGTCCACAGACAGTGAGCTGGCTTGTGCCACCTTCAGGCCACTGGGTTTAGATACAGACTGGTAGCGGACATGGGCTTGTTGTTGCATGTTAGACTGGTCCACAAACTGCGAGGTGGCTTGTGCCAGCTTCAGGCCACTGGGCTGGGACAGAGACTGGTAACGGGCTTGTGATGACTGCAGACTGCTGGGCTGAGATATGGACTGGTAGCGGGCTTGTGCTGACTGCAGACCACTGGGCTGGGACACATACTGGTTACGGGCTTGGGCTGATGACAGGCTACCTGACTGGACCACAGATTGGGAACTGGCTTGGGCAGGTTGTTGAGGTTTGGACTGGTCCACAGACAGTGAGCTGGCTTGTGCCACCTTCAGGCCACTGGGCTGGGACAGAGACTGGTAACGGGCTTGTGATGACTGCAGACTGCTGGGCTGATATATAGACTGGTAGCGGGCTTGTGCTGACTGCAGACCACTGGGCTGGGACACATACTGGTTACGGGCTTGGGCTGATGACAGGCTACCTGACTGGACCACAGATTGGGTACTGACTTGGGCAGGTTGTTGAGGTTTGGACTGGTCCACAGACAGGGAGCTGGCTTGTGCCACCTTCAGGCCACTGGGCTGGGACAGAGACTGGTAACGGGCTTGTGCTGACTGCAGACTGCTGGGCTGAGATATGGACTGGTAGCGGGCTTGTGCTGACTGCAGACCACTAGGCTGGGATATGGACTGGTAACGGACTTGTGGCAGCTTCAGGCCACTGGGTTTAGATACAGACTGGTAGCGGGCTTGTGCTGACAGCAAGCCACTGGGCTTGGACACATACTGGTAAGGGGCTTGGGCTGATGACAGGCTACCTGAGTGGGCCACAGATTGAAAACTTGCTAGGGCAGTTTGTTGAGGTTTGGACTGGTACACAGACGGTGAGCTGGCTTGTGCCACCTTCAGGCCACTGGGCTGGGATATGGACTGGTAACGGGCTTGTGCTGACTGCAGACTGCTGGGCAGAGATATGGACTGGTAACGGACTTGTGGCAGCTTCAGGCCACTGGGTTTAGATACAGACTGGTAGCGGGCTTGTGCTGACAGCAAGACACTGGGCTGGTCCACAGACTGGTAATGGGTTTGTGCTGACAGCAAGCCACTGGGCTTGGACACATACTGGTAAGGGGCTTGGTCTGATGACAGGCTACCTGACTGGATCACAGATTGTGAGCTGGCTTGGGCTGGTTGTGTGCTGGACTGGTCCACAGGCTGTGAGCTGGCTTGGGTAGGTTGCTGTGTGCTGGACTGGTCCACAGACTGTGAGCTGCCTTGTACTAGCAGCATGCCACTAGGCTGGGACACAGATAGTGAGCTGTCTTGGGCTGGTTGTTGGGTGATGGACTGGTCCAGAGGGTGTGAGCTGACTTCTACTAGCAGCAGGCCACTGGGCTGGGACACAGATTGTGAGCTGTCTTGGGCTGGTTGTTGGGTGATGGACTGGTCCAGAGGCTGTGAGCTGACTTCTAGCAGCGGGCCACTGGGCTGGGACACATACTGGTAAGGGGCTTGGGCTGATGACAGGCTACCTGACTGGACCTCAGATTGTGAGCTGTCTTGGGCTGGTTGTTGGGTGCTTGACTGATCCACAGACTGGGAGCTGGCTTGGTCTGGTTGTTGGGTGTTGGACTGGTCCACAGACTGGGAGCTGTCTTGTGCTAGCAGCAGGCCACTGGGCTGGTCCACAGACTGGTATTGGGCTTGGGCTGATGACAGGCTACCTGACTGGACCACAGATTGTGAGCTGTCTTGGGCTGGTTGTGTGCTGGAATGGTCCACAGGCTGGGAGCTGGCTTGGGCTGGTTGTTGGGTGCTGGATTGGTCCACAGACTGTGAGCTGGCTTGGGCTGGTTGTTGGGTGCTGGACTGATCCACAGACTGTGAGCTGCCTTGTACTAGCAGTAGGCCACTGGGCTTAGATACAGACTGGTAGCGGGCTTTTGCTGACAGCAAGCCACTGGGCCGAGACACATACTGGTAACGAGCTTGTGCCAGCTTCAGGCTACTGGGCTGGTCCACAGACTGGTAACGGGTATGTGCTGACAGCAGGCCACTCGGCTGGGATATGGACTGGTAACGGGCTTCTGCAAGCTTCAGGCCACTGGGCTGGTCCACAGACTGGTAACGGGTTTGTGCTGACAGCAGGCCACTGGGCTGGGATATGGACTGGTAACGGGCTTGTGCTGACTGCAGACTGCTGGGCTGAGATATGGACTGGTAACGGGCTTCTGCAAGCTTCAGGCCACTGGGCTGGTCCACAGACTGGTAACGGGTTTGTGCTGACAGCAGGCCACTGGGCTGGGATATGGACTGGTAACGGGCTTGTGCAAACTTCAGGCCACTGGGCTTAAACACAGACTGGTAGCGGGCTTGTGCTGGCTGCAAGACACTGGGCTGGTCCACAGACTGGTAATGGGTTTGTGCTGACAGCATGCCACTGGGCTGGGATATGGACTGGTAACGGGCTTGTGCAAGCGTCAGGCCACTGGGCTTAAATACAGACTGGTAGCGGGCTTGTGCTGGCAGCAAGCCACTGGGCTGGGACACATACTGGTAACGGACTTGGGCTGACGACAGGCTACCTGACTGGACCACAGATTGTGAGCTGGCTTGGGCTGGTTGGTGGGTGTTGGACTGGTCCACAGGCTGTGAGCTGCCTTGTACTAGCAGCAGGCCACTGGGCTGGGACACAGATTGTGAGCTGTCTTGGGCTGGTTGTTGGGTGCTAGACAGATCCACAGACTGGGAGCTGGCTTGGACTGGTTGTTGGGTGCTGGACTGGTCCACAGGCTGTGAGCTGCCTTGTACTAGCAGCAGGCCACTGGGCTGGGACACAGATTGTGAGCTGTCTTGGGCTGGTTGTTGGGTGCTAGACTGATCCACAGACTGGGAGCTGACTTGGGCTGGTTGTTGGGTGATGGACTGGTCTAGAGACTGTGAGCTGACTTGTGCTAGAGGTAGGCCACTGGACTGTTCCATGGAGTTTGAAATAACTTGCTCAGAGTTCTGGCTGCTTGCTTGACGTGATAGTTGGATGCTGGGCTGAGCCACAAGTTGGTTTAGTGCCTGTGCTTGTTGCACATCATTGGGCGGAACCATGGAACCATAGCCTGACTGCACTAGTTGCTGGCCACTGAGCAATGGCACAAGTCCAGACCCATAACTGACTTGTCCTAATTGATAGTTGGGTTGTGAGGTCTCATTTATTTGCTGCAAAGCCTTGACATAGGTAGCACTTGGAAAATGGACTGGCCTGGTATCAGAAAGCAAGTTGGCACCAAATTGAAGTCTACTTCTCTGAGGCTTTATAATGGGATGCGTTGCAGCCTGGTAGCGGACTTGCACTAATGGACCACTGGACTGGGAACCGTTCTGCAATAGTTGCTGGCTGCTAGATGCCACAGACTCATTACTGTGTACTACAGGCTGTTCTGCAGTTTGATAGTGGAGCTTTGCTGGCTCGGGTAGAGACTCACTGCTCATACTTGGGCCCACTGCAGTGGCCACAGAACCAGAAACAAGACTGCCACTACCAGCCAAAGATAGAGATCCATGAAGTTGGCTTCTAGCATCAGAGTCAGAACCAGGCTTATATAAATCAGTCACTGGTCCAAAACCAGAAGAGCCATTTTGAGGACTATAGCTTACACTGGTATAACCACCCTTAACTTCTTCAGCACTAGAAGTTAATTCCATGGAACTTTGAGGACTAATGGGACTTGGTACTTTAATGCCATACCAGGAACTGTAGGAACTTCGTGGTTTCACATCAGCCTGCATGGGAAAACCAGTACCAGCCCCATAGTATATGGGATAGCCACTCCTGACAAAGCCACTAACTAGAAAAGAGGGGGAAAAAAGGAGACAATTCAGACAGCCATGGGATCAAACCTAAATTATATAACTTGCCTGGATAAATCTTACCACTTCCAATATGGCTACAGACACAAAGACTGAGAAGTGCCAGAGAAAAACTGTAAGAGAAAACACCACTTGTTAATGCCACTTGTTGACAAATGCCAGATACTACAATTTATCATCATACCTTAATAGTCGGCTAGTGGTACCCTCCATGGCCAATCAGTAATACAACAACTTCCACCACCTCAATAAAACCACTACAAAAACATACTTGCAACCCAACACAGAATAGTGTTGCGGAACAGGACTTTTTATAGTGCCAGCAACTGCCATTTGCCAATCGGTTGTCATGGGAACATGTAGTATTTAATTATTTGGCTCAGGTGTCACAACTCTGATCATGACAACTAGAGCTTGCATTCATGATGATTGCTTTTTTTATACTATGATTACTGAACAGGGCCCGTATTTATCAAGATTCTCAAAGTGCTATTTTAGTCTTAAGGGCTGAGAATTCATGAAATTTACTCCTACTTTCAAACTTAAGAATAAAAGAAAGTTATCAAATTTCTTAAAGCTAAGAATCACTCTTACTCTCCCAGTTCTTTAAGACAGCTCGAGAGGTCTCTCAAGTGGTAAGGAGTTGCCAGTAGGGGCTTGAGATGGCGCTGAGGAGACAGAGACGAGCGCAAATCTTTCAATAGAGGGAGAATGTGTTCGAAATGTGTGACGACAAATAGTTAATCAAACGGTATCGTGTGGAAAGAGCAGACATCATCTTTTTCAGCGCTGGTTCGAGTAATTCAGCAAGCAGTAGCGATCGCTTCTTCCTCCTGCCATTTCGGTTTTCCTTTGGAATCCATGGTGGCTGATTATATATATAAAAAAATCTAGGCTATATATAGGCAGGTCATTTAACAGCACACCAGTTTAAAAAATGTAATTAAATCGATGAAAACATGTTTATCTTTCATTTAAAATGTGTATATTTTAATGTATTCTCTTGAAAACTCTTTATTGTTAAATGTGTATTGGATGTAAACTCCTCTTAGGAATTTCACCATTCAATGTGAATTTATCTGAGAATATTCTTAAATAAGGACATCTATTCAGTGATTGGTTCATGCTTATGACATCATCCAAAATTCCATTTGTGGCACAGCAAAGTGTCGTAAATCCACTCTAAGACTAGCACTTAAGATTTAGTCCTACACTTTACTTAAAGTATGATTAGGATGCTTGATAACTAACTTTTAAGCGCAGCTTTGAGCCAAGAATTTTTTTACTCTTAAGTCAATTCTTAGCAGTGTTCTTGTGAGTAATTCTAAGATGTTTGATAAATACGGGCCCAGGGCCTGTATTTATCAAGCTTCTCAAAGTGCTATTTTAGTCTTAAGTGCTGAGAATTTATGAAATTTACTACTACTTTCAAACTTAAGTATAAAAGCAAGTTATCAAATTTCTTAAAGCTAAGAATCACTCTTACTCTCCCAGTTATTTGAGACAGCTCGAGAGGTCTCTCAAGTGGTTAGGAGTTGCCAGTAGGGGCTTGAGATGGCGCTGAGGAGACAGAGACGTGGGCAAATCTTTCAAGAGAGGGAGAATGTGTTCGAAATGTTTGACGACAAGCAGTTAATCAAACGGTATCGTTTGGACAGAGCAGGCATCATCTTTTTCAGCGCTGGTTAGTGTTGGGTTTTATAATAAATATATAAACACCGCTGTTCGGCTAATTCAGCAAGCAGTAGCGATCGCTTCTTCCTCCTGCCAGTTCGGTTTTCTTTTGGAATCCATGGTGGCTGATTATATTAAAAAAAATCTAGGCTATATATACGCGGGTCAGTTATCAGCACACCAGTGTAATAATTGTAATTAAGACATGGATGAAAACATGTTTATCTTTCATTTCAAATGTGTATATTATAATGTATTCTATTGAAAACTCTTTATTGTCAAAAGTGTGTTGGATGTAAACTCCTCTTAGGAACTTCACCATTCAATGTTAATTTATCTGAGAATATTCTTTACTAAGGACATCTTTTCAATGATTGGTTCATGCCTATGAAATCATCCAAAATCCAGTTTGTGGCACAGCAAAGTGTCGTAAATCAACTCTAAGACTGACACTTAAGATTTAGACTTGCACTTTACTTAAAGTATGATTGGGACGCTTGATAACTAACTTTTAAGCGCAGCTTTGAGCCAGGAATTTTGTTACTCTTAAGTCAATTCTTAGCAGTGTTCTTGTGAGTAATTCTAAGATGTTTGATAAATACGAGCCCAGAAGTGGAAAATATTGGTAAAAAAAAACATGCATTTACACACAAACTGACCAGCAAATGCAACTTTCGGACGCCATCTTTTTCCTCAACTGTCACTGAATGGAAAGCACAGGATTATGGGATACCAAAGGCAACGAAGGATACATGTATGCTGCCTTCAAAAATCGATCAGATGAAGGTCTCTCAGGAGAGAGGCAATGTTAAGGAGATTTAACCAATCAGTGACAAACTTATCGGTGACGTCAAAAGGACGCTAGGTGGCGAGCTAGAAACTTCCCGAACAGTCAAGCAGAGTTAAGAGAAGAACACACATCACATGTTCCTGTACACAAACTTCAAAGTTTACCTTCTGTGTGTGCGTTCATGATAAAATGTAAGTCTATTTACTTAAAGATGTTTGTTAGTATAGTAATCTGCAGTGTTACAGCAATGATTAGTGTAAATGATCGAATTGTTTATCTCCGTCGTATTCACGTCGTACTGACTGCCATAAATATAGCAGATACAGAGTTATTTAAGTTACTTAAGTTGTTGATTTGTATTATATCATGCTTGTGGTTACCTAGTGCAATGTTAACACCTTTAATGGGTATCAAGTATACAATATTGGTCGTATATTTCCGTAATCCTGTCGATATATATGATGACTAAGCATTTACTCAGATACACGGATAATCCGCGATCCTCGTTATATGTAGTGATGGGCAGACCGAGGCTTCGTGAAGCACTGAAACAGTTGAAGCAAATGTGCAGAAGCTTCGAAACAACACCAGACACCTGTCTCCATGACGCCATCTAGTGGACACTTGCGTGTATTGCTCTGAAATAACCTTGACAGTGATCTACTGTTTGTAAACATAAAAATATATGTGTGCCACGCGCCATCTAGCGGCGAAGATTGGTAGTGCAGTCCAGACCCTGATAATTGTATTGATTGCAGAATGTAGACATGTATATTACTTTTATGTATGTATATTGTAATTATTTATTGTAATATGTCATTCATTTGTTTATTTCAGACCACACTCATGCTAATAGAAAGTAAAGACGAGTATTTTCAATCCTGTGATGTGTTTTGATTGACACCCTGTGGCGAGCTCAATCTCCTGATCAGCTGATTAGTACAAACTCCTTTACAGGCGAAGTGAAGCAAACAATAGATTCGGACATTGCTTGATGCCTTCCTGCCTTCAAATGTGTCCTCCGAAGGCAGCATTTTCCAGGTTTAGGACGCAGCCAAGATATCAGACCGATATACCCAGAGCTCTTCACCACACTTCGAAACTCTGTCTGAACCTCGCCAAAGAAAACTTCCTGGAGTCCGCGCAGCTGCGTCTCAGAGACTCCCGTCATGTAGCAACCAGCTAACGCTATCCAGGATCCGGGCAAAACCAACTATCCGTCCCTCTGAACACAACAACTTACTACCATCCTAAGAGGAACCCATGCTCGTAGGAGCATTCAAATGCAAGTACATGACTCTTCATTCTGGCTGAACTGGTAAAAAACGTATATCTAAGCAAGCAAACTAAGGTTGACCTGGTAGTATATTGATTCTCAGGTTGTGGCTAAGAAATCATGTCTAAACAAGACATTCAATGAGACATTAGGACTTCACTCCTTTCCATTAATAAACATCCCTTTCCCATTTTTGAATGTGTGTTTTCGTTAGTTTGTGTGTTTAGAATAGTTCAATAAACTTGTGTTTACCTTTTTCATCTATACAGGTGTCTTGGGCTATGTGTTTATAAATTACTGCCTTAAACTGATCAATTTTCTTACCTAAGCTCACAAACAGTGAACATAACATTTAAAATTTTAAACAAAATAAGTGTTAAATATTAATTTTGAATCATTTAATATGTATTATGGTTCCTTTCACTGTAATTCAATACCCCTTTGAGTTATTTGACCTGAATCAATCCCTTACAATAGTAAATCTGGCAAAGACGACTGATTTCTTGGTAGAGGAAATTAAGTCACTATCTGCAAGGGTCAAGAGTAACGAGAATAAGGTGTCGCAAATTGAGCAGGTGGCTCGGATGGATCAAGGCAAGTGTGATCAAGCCGAGATCTAAAGTAGGAGTTGAAATTTAAGGTTAAAAAACCTCAAAGAAACAGAAGGAGAAGATATCAGAACCAAAGAGCTCAAAATCCTAAAAATTCTTACTCCAGACGCGGTAGAAAAACGGAGTAATTCTTACTCCGTTTTTGCGTTGACACAATCCATAGAGTTGGACGTCCTGGGACGGGTCATCATCCAGTTCGCACTCCGGACCTACAGAGAGAAAGTCTGGAAAGCTGCGCGGGATCATCCTGCACTCAAGGAATGAGGTGTTTGCCTTGCAGAGGATCTGACATTTGCAGAAAGACAACAGAGAAAGTGCCTATGGCCAAGGGTAAAAGCGGCGAGAGAAAAGGGGAAGAGACAAGACAAGTTGCAAGGGTAAAAGACAAGTTGACGAATATCAAGATGAATACTGAAATAGGCTAACAATAACTAAATAGGCATTATTAAGGACTGTGCTGGCTAGGCAGTCGAACTGAAATAATAAATGTTCAAGAGTGGCTTGTGTGTCAAGCCACTCTTGAACAACAGACAGCATCAGAAGCGTGTTGCCTGGGCTAAAGACAAAAAGGACTGCTGAGTGGGCCAAAGGTATGTTCTTTGATGAAAGTAAATTTTGCATTACCTTTGGAAATCAAGTTTTCTGGAGGAAGAGGAGAGGCACACAATCCTAGTTCCTTGAGCTCCAGTGTAAAGTTTCTAGAGTCAGTGATGGTTTGGGGTGTCATGTCAAATGCTGGTGTTGGTCAACTGTGTTTTCTTAGGTCCAAGGTCAATGCAGGCATATACCAGGAAGTTTTAGTGCACTTCATGCTTCCTGCTGCTGACCAACTTTATGGAGATGCAGATTTAATCTGTAATAAGGTAAACCATGCCTTTGAGACTGGTATAATTGGGGTGGTAATTTTGTGTTAGTTAGTGCTGGCTTGCAACCTCCTCCTCCTCCTCCTCCTCCTCCTCCTCCTCCTCCTCCTCGAGAGAGAGAGACTTTTACGCTGGCTCTATCGGTAAAAGTGCAAACTATTCTTCAGTAAAATCTCTTCATTTGATTGATCATCCTGACTCCTGGTCTTCCTTTCTACATATCTGGTCTCTGGGTCTAAACTGTTAGCCCAACAGAAGTTAAAGACGTTGGAAGTTTTTTTGGATCGAGTGTACCATGTCTATGTATAATTTAATGTTTGGAAGTAAACATTTGGAAAAAAAAGTAGACCGTTTGTTTGCTTGCGTTTCAAATACTGGTTGTAGTTAGACAGACTACCAAAGGTGGAACAGAAGAATTAGAAGCAACTGCCATTACAATAACTTCATATGAGAAACAATACAGAATGAACAAAACATACTTTATCATCTGATCGCAGAGAAAGAAACATTAGCACAATGCTTAACCAGTAATAACGGAACTGACACAACAATACACTCAATTTTCTAAAGTTTTTATTGAATTAACTGTTCCATTGGAATATATTGAATAAATGTAAAGAGATGAACACATATGTCTTTATGTCACAAACACAAGTCTGCCAGGCATTCACGTGTGAATCGCTTCTGGGCATTTGAGGATTTCGAAACATTTCTTGCGTCAAACCGTCCAGACAAATCCACAGATAGGTGGACCAAGGTCAATGAAGACTGAAACTAAGACGAAAGCGATTCATCAAAAAACATCATCCGGCCATTCGCCCCTAGCCGTGTGCAACAGACACTGTACTCTTTTTCTCTGTAAACCATATTTTTTCTTCACTGACGAAAAAAGAAAAAACTATATCATTCTAAGCTTAGAGTTGTGGGGGGAAGAGACAGGGCAAGATAAAACCGAGAAAAAGAGAGATGTGGAGATAAGAAAGACAAATAATCTACTGCCCAGTGATATGGTTTTCAAGCTGTTATCAATTTTTTTTGGCCTTCAAAACATCTTAAAATGCACATATGTAGATCATAGAAATAAAAATGTTCTCAGGGGAGCATGCCCCCCAACCGCCCTAAAATTTGGGATTATAGATTATAAACCTGTCAACATTATTGGGTAATATTAATGCATGTAGGCTACAATATGGCCATGCAATAAGGTATTAATATTAGCTTTATATGTAATTATTAACAGCCAATATCCTATGCGTATGAATGTTAGTAAGCTACTAGTTAATAGCACAATTTGGACCCTTAAGTGTGTAACGGTGGCAAGCCCACAACCAACTTAAATAAACAGTTTAGTTTAACAAAACAGTTCGGGCGCCAGACAAGCTTAAACTTGTCAAGATACAAAAAAATCGGGTTGTTGCGTTTGTCACCCCGGAGTAGCTCTATTAGCCACCGATTACAAACAAAAGAATCAGATCACACACAAAGGAGTCATATTCACAGGTATATATTTTTTTTTCCACCCAAATTCACAAGAAACAAACAAACCAAAAAAAAAAAAAAAAATGAACAACAACAACAAAAAAAAAATAGGATATAGAAATAATAAAATGTAATTAAAGAACCTAAAGTTCCTTCTATTATTTCCAAAAAAAACTTTCACAGTTGGTTAAATGTAGTTACAATGGGAACACAAAAATAAATACAGACAAAAATAAATAACCAAAGAGGACAATAACTTACATGACTTAAACCTACAATGACTGTGCTTTTAAGTAACTCTGTAGATTAACGTCATACAATAGCCTCATCTCCCACGAGCAATCGAGAGAAAATAAAATAAAAATAATAATAGATGAAAACATCAATACAGTCAGTTACGGCATGACCAGAAAACAAAAAGAGAAAAAAATGTGTCCACACACAGTCGTGCAAATCAACCACCAGGAATGGGAAAAATCTTTGCCTAGGCGTGATGAATTTGCGTGCGTGAATGTTCAGGTATGTTCGCGTAATGGGTGGGTGCGTGTGTGTGTGTGTGTGTGTGTGTGTGTGTGTGTGTGTGTGTGTCCACAGCGCTCCGCGCTGCGCTCAGGCTGATGATGGCAGTGAGGAAAACACTGGTTTTAGTCAGAGGGAGTCGGTGAAAACTAAGGGAGTTTTTAAACAGGAGTTCGTTCACCTGCGCAGCTCTCGCGCCGCTCGTCAGCCACCAAGACTTCGTCACCCTGCCACCAGCTGCCGAAAGTGCATGCCGCACTACAGAGATCGCCTCGGAAACGCACGTCCGCTTTAGCGACCCAGCCTGGCTCAAACAGCAGTGATGCGTTCAATCTCACCAACCCAGCGGTTTGTCTCAGGTCATCCGTTTTCTCTCTCTCTTTATTTCATTCTTTCTTTCTCCCCCTTTTCTTTTGCATTTGCCTCCTTATATACCCACGTTTCCTATTTCCGGTTAATTTATTTCCCTCCTCCATCCGGCCACACAACAGGAAAACATACCTATTTTTCCTCGTACTGCCACACTCTCCCTCCCTAGAGAAAACAACCCATGGTTGTAAGGGAAAAGGTGGAAAATGGGGATTAAAAGCCCAAGAAATCCTCATCCTCACTGGCGGATTCTTGAAATATCTCAAGGATTCGTTGCCTCTCTTGAATTTCAACCTCCTCAGATGTGGGGTAACATGGTTTTAAATTAGTCACATGCACATTGCGAACATCTTCCCCCGTGGACTCCAACGCCACTTGATAATTCAACGGACCCTGCTGCTTTATTATACGGTAAGGACCCTTCCATCTTGGAGCAAATTTTGCACTGAAGTGATGTTGGGCACTGGACTGGGGAAAATTCCTTACCCACACCCGGTCCTTTTCCTTAAAGAATACCTCCCGTCTGTTTTTATTGTAGTTCCTGAGCTGTCTTTTCTGTGCTTTTTTGCAGCATTCCTTGGCCTTTGATTGAAGTTGGACAAGATTATTGACAACATCATATGAAGGTAGATCGGGAGAGAGATTCTTACCGTGCAACAGTTTGTCCATTGGACCTTGCAACTTTCTCCCCAGGTGGAGTTCTGCTGGACTCATGCCAATGGACTCCTGGACAGCTGAGTTAACTGCAAATCGTAGTTCAGGTAAGTATTGATCCCATTTCTTATGGTTATCATCTACATAAGCGGCAATCATATACTTTAGGGTCCTGTTTACTCTCTCTGTCATATTGGTTTGTGGGTGGTAGGCTGTAGTGAGTTTTTGTGAGACACTCCACTTACCACATAACTCCTTAAATACAGCAGAAAGGAACTGGGTACCTCTATCTGATACGATGAAGTCCGGAACACCCCATCGTGTCAGAATCTCTCTCCTGAAAATCATTGCCACAGTTTGTGCATTGGCCTTCCTCATGGGAAACAGCTCCACCCAGCGGGTAAAGTAGTCCACAAAGACAAGAAGGTACTCATTCTGTTGGGTACTGCGGGGCATTGGTCCCATGATGTCTACCCCTATCATTTCGTTGGGATGTGAGGTGCTAATTTGTTGTATTTTCCCTGCAGGTTTACGATTCTCGCTTTTGAGGGTTTGGCATTTCACACACCTTTTGACGTAATTCTTTACGTCCGCCCACATCCCTGGCCAAAAAGCCACCTCATGCAGCCTCTGGTAAGTTTTGTAAATACCCATATGACCACTTAACGGATTTGCATGATAGTGTTGCAGGGCTGTCAAAATCAGACTGTTGGGCATGTATATCCGGTAATGACATTGGCCACTCTTCAACTGGGTTGTGTGGTACAATTTATCCTCCACTACCGTATATTGATCTTTTAGACGATCGTCATGTCCTGCCATTTTTTGGAATATTCTGATGACTTCAGGATCTTTGTGTTGTTCCTCCCATATGCCAGCCGCAGTGATTGGAAGGTCTGGTTCCTCAGTTCCACTGGCATATACACTACATGCAGGTTGGGTGTGGATCCGTGAGAGAGCATCAGGTGCTACATTTAGCCTACCCTTCCGGTACTCAACTACAAAATCAAACTTCTGCAGTCGAAGAACCCATCTGATCCGTCGGCTGGTGGTTTTTGTAGAGCTCATTACCCACTGCAGGGCTGAGTGATCGGTCACGACAGTGAAGAGTTTGGGCTCTAAATAATGCTGCCACCTTTCTAGAGCCCACACGACAGCAAGACATTCCTTCTCTGTCGCGGAGTAATTAGTTTCTGCTTTGTTCAGGGTCCTACTGGCATAAGCAATCACCTGCTCTGAGCCCTGGTCCCGGCGCTGCGTCAGCACAGCACCCAGTCCGGTGTCACTGGCGTCAGTATACACAATAAATGGTCGTTCAAGGTCAGGATGTCCAAGGATGGGAGGTGAGGTGAGACATGCTTTTAGTAATTCGAAAGCCTGTTGACATTGGGGTGACCAATTAAATGCATGACCCTTTTTTTTAAGGCATTAATGGGTTCTGCGATCCGCGAGAAATTTGGCACAAACCGGTGGTACCACCCGGAGAGTCCAAGGAAACGCTGAACGTCTTTGATGTTTCGTGGTACAGGGTATGCCCGTATAGCTTCCACCTTACTCGGGTCTGTGGAGATACCATGAATATTCACTACATGCCCGAGGAATGTCAACTCCTGAAGACAAAACCTGCTCTTCTTTAGATTTACAGTCAACCCCGCTGTCTGCAATCGATGGAGAATTGTCTGGAGATCAAGGAAGTGTTGGTCCACACATTGTGAGTACACTATAATATCATCAATATAGACAAAACAGATGTTACCTCGTAATTCTCCTAAAACGGTCTCCATCAATCTTTGAAAGGTTGCTGGGGCATTTTTTAATCCAAAGGGCATGACTTTAAATTGATATAACCCTGATGGAGTGATGAAGGCAGTCATGGGTTTGCTATCTGGGTCCATTGTTACCTGCCAGTATCCACTGTTGAGGTCGATGGTCGAAAAGATGGATGCACCCGAGAGGGATTCAAGAATCTCATTGATGTTTGGAAGAGGGTATGCATCACTCTCGGTTATAGCATTAACCTTTCGGTAATCAACACAGAATCTCATTTTACCATCTTTTTTGGGAACTAGAACCACAGGTGAAGCCCAGGCAGAATGAGATGGTTCTACGATACCTGCTTTTAACATTTCTTCTAACTGCTCCCTCACAACTGCTTGTTTTGAAGGATTCATGCGATACGGTCGCTGTTTAATGGGCACTGGATGAGTGATATAGAGGTGGTGTTGAAGAACATCCGTCCGTCCCGGACGAAGGGTACACACCTCATAGTTGGACTCTAAGATTTGCTGCAGTTGTTGTTTTCCATCTGGCGGTAAGTGAGCACCATTTACCGCAATGTTGATCAACTCCTGGTCATCCAAATTGTCAAGTGGGCAGGATAGCAATGGGTGTTTAGGTGGAGGAACGGAACTAAGCAGGGACATGCTTTGCTTAACGCTCTTTTGATTATGTTTCTTTTCCAGGTGTGGTGGTTTCACGACAGGTATACTGGCCTGACCTGGTTGAAAAGGGTAGTCTTCATTAGGGGCAGACTTGAAGGAGTATTTCTGGTCTGTCACATTAATCTGCAGTCCACTAGAGAATATAAAGTTCAAACCTAGAATCACTGCATAAGCAAGGGCTTTGGGGGTGAGGACAGCCACCCACACTGAGAAAGTCTTATCATGAATAATAATAGGCAGATTTATCCAGCCTAATGGAACTTCTGCAACACCATTAGCTAAATATAGAGGACCAAGGGTCTAAGGCTGCAATTTGACTCGGGATTAAGCTCTGACCAAAGGTTTTCATGTAGGAGGGTGTAACTTGCGCCTGTATCCAGTATAGCCTTTCCTCTCCAAGTGCCAATACTAATGGGTATTACTAATTGTTGTGGTACCGCAGTCGGCTGATTTGTGGGGGTATTGAAACCTGTGGTGGTACTCTCTTCCATCGTCATAGATGGCCAAGGAGTGGCTGCTGCTGACACCGCATTGCTAGAAGGGGTATTTGGCTGGCGAGGCGGAACCCCAGACTTCAGAGGTTGGAAGGAACGTTTATTAGTGTTGGCACGATGCTGATCAGATGGCTGGTTGGAAGAAGCAGACGTAAAATGTGGGCAGTTTCCAGGTGAGTGGTAACCTTTACACCTCCAGCACTGTACTTGAGGCTTCTCCATGGGTTGGTTAGACATTGGTCTTTGGGGCATTGTAGGTGGTTTCATAGCCTTACGTCCCTCATTTTGGATGTGCTGCGCATAATCCTTTTCCAGCTGGTGACCCAACTTCACTAGATCTTCAACAGTGCTTACTCTGCTGCGTAGCTGACTGGCTAGATAGGGCTTGATATTTTTAAGGATCAATTTTACCATGTCACTCTCTGTTAGGGCCGGCTTCCACCTTTTGCAGAGAGCTCGATACGAAAATGCAAAATCCCTAATGGATTCTTTCTCTCCTTGGATTCTATTTCTGACCCGATCAGCCAGCTCATCTTCATAATCCTCCGAGAGGAAAGCCGAGAGGAAGGCGGATTCAAACTCACCCCATGTCATTATAGAGGATCTGGCAACCTCCCACCAGTCACGGGCAGTTCCATACAGGACAGTTCGGAAGGTGGCCAGCAGGTCTGCATCAACCAAAGTATGTATTGCTAGAAAATCTTGACAACGGGCCAGATATAGCAAAGGATCTGGGTCATCGGAGGGTCTTCCAAAAGTGGGAAACGTTAATTTCAGGTAGTCACTTCTTACCCCTGTAGTAGCAGATGAATATGCAAGTGCAGGTGCAGTCACTGAGGGAGAGGGAGGAAGGGAAGCGAGTGACGTAGACTCAGGAGGGGATGGTAGCCTTTCCTTAAGTAGATCCACTATCTTCTTTTCTTGTGTTTTGCAACGGTCCATCATCTCAGTCTCAAACTTCCTTAAGTTGGTACAAAGCATAGCAGTTTGACTGTGGCATTGCTGTATTTCTGTTGTCAGCTGGTCATGGCTTTTTTGAAAGTGCTGTTGCATGGTTTTTAGGTCTTGCTGAACTTCCAGCTGGAGCTGATCCACCATGAAGCGTACCTCAGATACAACAGTAGATTCTACTTTTTGCAGTTCCCCTGATATCATGAGTTTCATAGCTTTCGTTAACTGATCAGCCTCAGACTCCTCCTGTTTTCTGCTCGTGGCCAACAGGGTAAGAACTTGCTGCTGGTTGTCCCTCACTTTGGTAGAAAGGTTATCAATTTGGTCACAGTGCTGAGACGAAGCTGCTTTCAGCCCCTGGGTAAGTTCACAAACTGCTTTCGTCTGGGTTTTAACAAAATCCATTAGTGTATCCCAATTACCTTGAACCTGTGAAGTAAGTTGTTGCATTTCTCTTCCAGGAGTGGGGAGTCCACCAGGCAAATCCTGCTGAGTCACAGAGAAAGAAGAGGAGAGGTCAGGTGATGTGCATAGCCGCATGGGGCCTGGGCCCCGTTCCCAGGAAAGGGTGTGTACTGGAGTGCTGAACTGGACATGTGATTCTGGATATCTAGTTCTAAAGGGCACTTGGGTGTATGGGACTGAGGCATGGGGAACTTGTGGTGAACGATGCCCAGGGGAAACCAGTGGTGATGGGACAATTGGCCATATTGGGGTTGCAACATCTGGAGGAGCTTCAATATCCACAAAAGTGGACATAGGGGATGGTGTAGTGGTCATGTCTGCAAGTACAATAAAGTGTGTACAATGTTATGTAAAATGAAATGTGTACGTGTGTCAGTATTAGGCAGCAAAAAACAGCAACAACATTACAATGTTGTACCAGGATTAATTAAACAAATCTAACCCCCATACACTGATTTGCACTCTCTTCACAAGCATGCAACCGCAAGGTGACACTTCAAATCTTCCTCATTAATTGTTACCTCCTTAACTACAACAAGCAAGCTATTCCACAGTTCAAAAGACACAGGTTACCAAAATACAATTTCCCCCAAAGAAACAACAGCAATGTACATCACATTCTTTAGAGGGTGTTTCGCAAAGGAAAAAAAATGTTTTTCATTTCAAATTCATAACAAATTTTCAAAAAAGTGTTGTTTTTTTTTTTTTTTTTTTTTTAAAGTTCAGGGTCCCTGTTCGGGCGCCACTTCTGTAACGGTGGCAAGCCCACAACCAACTTAAATAAACAGTTTAGTTTAACAAAACAGTTCGGGCGCCAGACAAGCTTAAACTTGTCAAGATACAAAAAAATCGGGTTGTTGCGTTTGTCACCCCGGAGTAGCTCTATTAGCCACCGATTACAAACAAAAGAATCAGATCACACACAAAGGAGTCATATTCACAGGTATATATATTTTTTTCCACCCAAATTCACAAGAAACAAACAAACCAAAAAAAAAAAAAAAATGAACAACAACAACAAAAAAAAAAATAGGATATAGAAATAAGAAAATGTAATTAAAGAACCTAAAGTTCCTTCTATTATTTCCAAAAAAAACTTTCACAGTTGGTTAAATGTAGTTACAATGGGAACACAAAAATAAATACAGACAAAAATAAATAACCAAAGAGGACAATAACTTACATGACTTAAACCTACAATGACTGTGCTTTTAAGTAACTCTGTAGATTAACGTCATACAATAGCCTCATCTCCCACGAGCAATCGAGAGAAAATAAAATAAAAATAATAATAGATGAAAACATCAATACAGTCAGTTACGGCATGACCAGAAAACAAAAAGAGAAAAAAATGTGTCCACACACAGTCGTGCAAATCAACCACCAGGAATGGGAAAAATCTTTGCCTAGGCGTGATGAATTTGCGTGCGTGAATGTTCAGGTATGTTCGCGTAATGGGTGGGTGCGTGTGTGTGTGTGTGTGTGTGTGTGTGTGTGTCCACAGCGCTCCGCGCTGCGCTCAGGCTGATGATGGCAGTGAGGAAAACACTGGTTTTAGTCAGAGGGAGTCAGTGAAAACTAAGGGAGTTTTTAAACAGGAGTTCGTTCACCTGCGCAGCTCTCGCGCCGCTCGTCAGCCACCAAGACTTCGTCACCCTGCCACCAGCTGCCGAAAGTGCATGCCGCACTACAGAGATCGCCTCGGAAACGCACGTCCGCTTTAGCGACCCAGCCTGGCTCAAACAGCAGTGATGCGTTCAATCTCACCAACCCAGCGGTTTGTCTCAGGTCATCCGTTTTCTCTCTCTCTTTATTTCATTCTTTCTTTCTCACCCTTTTCTTTTGCATTTGCCTCCTTATATACCCACGTTTCCTATTTCCGGTTAATTTATTTCCCTCCTCCATCCGGCCACACAACAGGAAAACACACCTATTTTTCCTCGTACTGCCACAAGTGTCAACATTTTTTTTTTCATAGGCTACCCTCACTGGGGGCTAAGGCCCCCGTAAAATGAAAATCCTAGAAATGCCCCTGATATCAACAGCCGTCGTCAGCAGGGGCACTAATACGATCACTTATATACTGCTACGTGCAACAACAAACAAAAACAAAAAACTGAGGAAGACGAGAGTACATTCACAGTGTTTGTTGCACACGGCTAGGGGTGAATGGCAGGATGATGGGCCATGATGGGATTTGGGAGAAAGTCCAGGGCTGTATTTTAGCCCCAGTCCGTCCCTGGGTTTAACTACTCATAGGACATTTAGGGGTAACGTGGAGGCAGGGTGGGGAGGTGCAATGACAGTAGTACAAGCTGTGCACACTCGGCACGCGTGCAAGGCAGATCTGGCCGCGCTGCTTATAGCAGGAGCAGAGGCAGCATGACAATGGGCAGAGGGGGCTATTATGCATAATATATATATATATATATATATATATATATATATATATATATATATATATATATATATATATATATATATATTATATGTAGTGTAATAAATATAAAACTGACTACGCAACCTCCTTATTTAAGGCAGGAGGAGCCTTCCAAAAATAATGGGATTATAAACAACAAATGTAGTTTGTCAATAATCACAATTTTATTGGTACAACACAAGCCATATCAAAAGGTTAAAACCAATTACAATTTGTGTCTGCAATAAGATTCATAGAATCGGGAAATGGCTCTCCTCGAGAATGCAAGAAGGGTCCGGCCTGCTCTTTTACACCGCCTACCACCTGCAGAGGGAAAAAAAAGAAACCCAGAGCATATACCACAAATAAGTAACCTTTAAAATCACCATTTATAGTGCCAACCTTCTAATGCACACCACACAGAAGTGCCACACACCACCCAGATCAATTATTAGTATGATTGGATTAAACACATGTAGTAAATCAAAATCAAATATAACCAAAAAAGAAACTTAAATACACAAGAAACAGTGGCTGGTCTGCCCCTTTAACAGGAAAACAAATACACGCTAATACAAGTCAATGCAAAAAAAATAAAAAATAAATACAGAATAAACAAAAAACAAACAAAACATACTTTAGCGAAAGTCATTGCTGGCTAGTCTCCTCTCACATATTACGCATAATATATGTGCCCCATACATGGAACCTGAAATTTACCTGAGTGTTGCATTTTATAATTTAAACATTTGACTTTATGAAAATTCTATAATCCAAGATGACCACCATATGACATATGCAAATTAGATCCCTAAATAAACTTTGGTTCACCCAAGATTTCTAATTTACATAAAGTCTTAAGATTAGCCTTTTGAAATTAATGTCAAAAACATTATAGAAAAAACTCAGATTCCTAAAGGGTTAAGTCAGTATAAATCAAATATACAGTGACTATTTAAGTTTGCTTAAGTAAATGAAGTATTTGAGAAGGACAAGTAAACTGAAATGGTAAGGGTAGCATGCCTCCCATAAAGTTAATGCATTGTCAGTAGGTGTTTGTGGCCATTTGAATGCATTTGACCACATCAGCAGTTACACTATGAAAGCAATCTGGAAGTGGTTGAAAGTATTTTAGACCCCATTTACACCGATCAGCATAAGCCACTATTTGGATCAGAGCAACCATTTCTCCAGGTGTAAATGGGGCTTAAGCAAGAACAAAGCAGAGCACGTCAATCAAAGATGAGGTCATGCAAACGCAGCACAAACAATACTTGAAACTTCCATGGGTCAAAGACTTCCCTGTAGACACTTGGTTACAAATCTTTAACCCCAACCTCCCCATACACAACAAAACTACTGAACTGGTTTTAGAAATATTTATTTTTTCAAAAGCAAACTCTTGAGTAGACAAAGTATGCAGCTATGACTTCACTTGTTGCAACAACCTCAATATGCCTGGAGAGAGACGTTTGTTTTGAGTAGTCTGCAGAGGTGTTAAATCTTGGAAGTCAGGCTGGACAGACTGCAGACTCATAGCGTGAAGAGGTACATTGCTGGGCTGTCCCAGAGGTTTGGAACCAAGGCTAGATTGCTCTGGGATAGGAAAGACATGGAAACCAGGGCTCCGGAACACAGATTGGTAACGGGCGTGCGCAGATGGCAGGCTACCTGACTGGACGACAGACTGGTAACGGACTTGGGCTGTTTGTTGCATGTTAGACTGGTCCACAAACTGTGAGGTGGCTTGTGCCAGCTTCAGGCCACTGGGCTGGGACAGAGACTGGTAACGGGCTTGGGCTGATGACAGGCTACCTGAGTGGACCACAGATTGGGAACTGGCTTGGGCAGGTTGTTGAGGTTTGGACTGGTCCACAGACAGTGAGCTGGCTTGTGCCACCTTCAGGCCACTGGGTTTAGATACAGACTGGTAGCGGACATGGGCTTGTTGTTGCATGTTAGACTGGTCCACAAACTGCGAGGTGGCTTGTGCCAGCTTCAGGCCACTGGGCTGGGACAGAGACTGGTAACGGGCTTGTGATGACTGCAGACTGCTGGGCTGAGATATGGACTGGTAGCGGGCTTGTGCTGACTGCAGACCACTAGGCTGGGATATGGACTGGTAACGGACTTGTGGCAGCTTCAGGCCACTGGGTTTAGATACAGACTGGTAGCGGGCTTGTGCTGACAGCAAGCCACTGGGCTTGGACACATACTGGTAAGGGGCTTGGGCTGATGACAGGCTACCTGAGTGGGCCACAGATTGAAAACTTGCTAGGGCAGTTTGTTGAGGTTTGGACTGGTACACAGACGGTGAGCTGGCTTGTGCCACCTTCAGGCCACTGGGCTGGGATATGGACTGGTAACGGGCTTGTGCTGACTGCAGACTGCTGGGCAGAGATATGGACTGGTAACGGACTTGTGGCAGCTTCAGGCCACTGGGTTTAGATACAGACTGGTAGCGGGCTTGTGCTGACAGCAAGACACTGGGCTGGTCCACAGACTGGTAATGGGTTTGTGCTGACAGCAAGCCACTGGGCTTGGACACATACTGGTAAGGGGCTTGGTCTGATGACAGGCTACCTGACTGGATCACAGATTGTGAGCTGGCTTGGGCTGGTTGTGTGCTGGACTGGTCCACAGGCTGTGAGCTGGCTTGGGTAGGTTGCTGTGTGCTGGACTGGTCCACAGACTGTGAGCTGCCTTGTACTAGCAGCATGCCACTAGGCTGGGACACAGATAGTGAGCTGTCTTGGGCCGGTTGTTGGGTGATGGACTGGTCCAGAGGGTGTGAGCTGACTTCTACTAGCAGCAGGCCACTGGGCTGGGACACAGATTGTGAGCTGTCTTGGGCTGGTTGTTGGGTGATGGACTGGTCCAGAGGCTGTGAACTGACTTCTAGCAGCGGGCCACTGGGCTGGGACACATACTGGTAAGGGGCTTGGGCTGATGACAGGCTACCTGACTGGACCTCAGATTGTGAGCTGTCTTGGGCTGGTTGTTGGGTGCTTGACTGATCCACAGACTGGGAGCTGGCTTGGTCTGGTTGTTGGGTGTTGGACTGGTCCACAGACTGGGAGCTGTCTTGTGCTAGCAGCAGGCCACTGGGCTGGTCCACAGACTGGTATTGGGCTTGGGCTGATGACAGGCTACCTGACTGGACCACAGATTGTGAGCTGTCTTGGGCTGGTTGTGTGCTGGAATGGTCCACAGGCTGGGAGCTGGCTTGGGCTGGTTGTTGGGTGCTGGATTGGTCCACAGACTGTGAGCTGCCTTGTACTAGCAGTAGGCCACTGGGCTTAGATACAGACTGGTAGCGGGCTTTTGCTGACAGCAAGCCACTGGGCCGAGACACATACTGGTAACGAGCTTGTGCCAGCTTCAGGCTACTGGGCTGGTCCACAGACTGGTAACGGGTATGTGCTGACAGCAGGCCACTCGGCTGGGATATGGACTGGTAACGGGCTTCTGCAAGCTTCAGGCCACTGGGCTGGTCCACAGACTGGTAACGGGTTTGTGCTGACAGCAGGCCACTGGGCTGGGATATGGACTGGTAACGGGCTTGTGCTGACTGCAGACTGCTGGGCTGAGATATGGACTGGTAACGGGCTTCTGCAAGCTTCAGGCCACTGGGCTGGTCCACAGACTGGTAACGGGTTTGTGCTGACAGCAGGCCACTGGGCTGGGATATGGACTGGTAACGGGCTTGTGCAAACTTCAGGCCACTGGGCTTAAACACAGACTGGTAGCGGGCTTGTGCTGGCTGCAAGACACTGGGCTGGTCCACAGACTGGTAATGGGTTTGTGCTGACAGCATGCCACTGGGCTGGGATATGGACTGGTAACGGGCTTGTGCAAGCGTCAGGCCACTGGGCTTAAATACAGACTGGTAGCGGGCTTGTGCTGGCAGCAAGCCACTGGGCTGGGACACATACTGGTAACGGACTTGGGCTGACGACAGGCTACCTGACTGGACCACAGATTGTGAGCTGGCTTGGGCTGGTTGGTGGGTGTTGGACTGGTCCACAGGCTGTGAGCTGCCTTGTACTAGCAGCAGGCCAATGGGCTGGGACACAGATTGTGAGCTGTCTTGGGCTGGTTGTTGGGTGCTAGACAGATCCATAGACTGGGAGCTGGCTTGGACTGGTTGTTGGGTGCTGGACTGGTCCACAGGCTGTGAGCTGCCTTGTACTAGCAGCAGGCCACTGGGCTGGGACACAGATTGTGAGCTGTCTTGGGCTGGTTGTTGGGTGCTAGACTGATCCACAGACTGGGAGCTGACTTGGGCTGGTTGTTGGGTGATGGACTGGTCTAGAGACTGTGAGCTGACTTGTGCTAGAGGTAGGCCACTGGACTGTTCCATGGAGTTTGAAATAACTTGCTCAGAGTTCTGGCTGCTTGCTTGACGTGATAGTTGGATGCTGGGCTGAGCCACAAGTTGGTTTAGTGCCTGTGCTTGTTGCACATCATTGGGCGGAACCATGGAACCATAGCCTGACTGCACTAGTTGCTGGCCACTGAGCAATGGCACAAGTCCAGACCCATAACTGACTTGTCCTAATTGATAGTTGGGTTGTGAGGTCTCATTTATTTGCTGCAAAGCCTTGACATAGGTAGCACTTGGAAAATGGACTGGCCTGGTGTCAGAAAGCAAGTTGGCACCAAATTGAAGTCTACTTCTCTGAGGCTTTATAATGGGATGCGTTGCAGCCTGGTAGCGGACTTGCACTAATGGACCACTGGACTGGGAACCGTTCTGCAATAGTTGCTGGCTGCTAGATGCCACAGACTCATTACTGTGTACTACAGGCTGTTCTGCAGTTTGATAGTGGAGCTTTGCTGGCTCGGGTAGAGACTCACTGCTCATACTTGGGCCCACTGCAGTGGCCACAGAACCAGAAACAAGACTACCACTACCAGCCAAAGATAGAGATCCTTGAAGTTGGCTTCTAGCATCAGAGTCAGAACCAGGCTTATATAAATCAGTCACTGGTCCAAAACCAGAAGAGCCATTTTGAGGACTATAGCTTACACTGGTATAACCACCCTTAACTTCTTCAGCACTAGAAGTTAATTCCATGGAACTTTGAGGACTAATGGGACTTGGTACTTTAATGCCATACCAGGAACTGTAGGAACTTCGTGGTTTCACATCAGCCTGCATGGGAAAACCAGTACCAGCCCCATAGTATATGGGATAGCCACTCCTGACAAAGCCACTAACTAGAAAAGAGGGGGAAAAAAGGAGACAATTCAGACAGACATGGTATCAAACCTAAATTATATAACTTGCCTGGATAAATCTTACCACTTCCAATATGGCTACAGACACAAAGACTGAGAAGTGCCAGAGAAAAACTGTAAGAGAAAACACCACTTGTTAATGCCACTTGTTGACAAATGCCAGATACTACAATTTATCATCATACCTTAATAGTCGGCTAGTGGTACCCTCCATGGCCAATCAGTAATACAACAACTTCCACCACCTCAATAAAACCACTACAAAAA
Organism: Pseudorasbora parva; assembly: GCF_024679245.1. Classification (NCBI taxonomy): domain Eukaryota; kingdom Metazoa; phylum Chordata; class Actinopteri; order Cypriniformes; family Gobionidae; genus Pseudorasbora; species Pseudorasbora parva. The sequence continues at coordinate 6,215,884 of NC_090179.1, forward strand.
CATACTTGCAACCCAACACAGAATAGTGTTGCGGAACAGGACTTTTTATAGTGCCAGCAACTGCCATTTGCCAATCGGTTGTCATGGGAACATGTAGTATTTAATTATTTGGCTCAGGTGTCACAACTCTGATCATGACAACTAGAGCTTGCATTCATGATGATTGCTTTTTTTATACTATGATTACTGAACAGGGCCCGTATTTATCAAGATTCTCAAAGTGCTATTTTAGTCTTAAGGGCTGAGAATTCATGAAATTTACTCCTACTTTCAAACTTAAGAATAAAAGAAAGTTATCAAATTTCTTAAAGCTAAGAATCACTCTTACTCTCCCAGTTCTTTAAGACAGCTCGAGAGGTCTCTCAAGTGGTAAGGAGTTGCCAGTAGGGGCTTGAGATGGCGCTGAGGAGACAGAGACGAGCGCAAATCTTTCAATAGAGGGAGAATGTGTTCGAAATGTTTGACGACAAATAGTTAATCAAACGGTATCGTGTGGAAAGAGCAGACATCATCTTTTTCAGCGCTGGTTCGAGTAATTCAGCAAGCAGTAGCGATCGCTTCTTCCTCCTGCCATTTCGGTTTTCCTTTGGAATCCATGGTGGCTGATTATATATATAAAAAAATCTAGGCTATATATAGGCAGGTCATTTAACAGCACACCAGTTTAAAAAATGTAATTAAATCGATGAAAACATGTTTATCTTTCATTTAAAATGTGTATATTTTAATGTATTCTCTTGAAAACTCTTTATTGTTAAATGTGTATTGGATGTAAACTCCTCTTAGGAATTTCACCATTCAATGTGAATTTATCTGAGAATATTCTTAAATAAGGACATCTATTCAGTGATTGGTTCATGCTTATGACATCATCCAAAATTCCATTTGTGGCACAGCAAAGTGTCGTAAATCCACTCTAAGACTAGCACTTAAGATTTAGTCCTACACTTTACTTAAAGTATGATTAGGATGCTTGATAACTAACTTTTAAGCGCAGCTTTGAGCCAAGAATTTTTTTACTCTTAAGTCAATTCTTAGCAGTGTTCTTGTGAGTAATTCTAAGATGTTTGATAAATACGGGCCCAGGGCCTGTATTTATCAAGCTTCTCAAAGTGCTATTTTAGTCTTAAGTGCTGAGAATTTATGAAATTTACTACTACTTTCAAACTTAAGTATAAAAGCAAGTTATCAAATTTCTTAAAGCTAAGAATCACTCTTACTCTCCCAGTTATTTGAGACAGCTCGAGAGGTCTCTCAAGTGGTTAGGAGTTGCCAGTAGGGGCTTGAGATGGCGCTGAGGAGACAGAGACGTGGGCAAATCTTTCAAGAGAGGGAGAATGTGTTCGAAATGTTTGACGACAAGCAGTTAATCGAACGGTATCGTTTGGACAGAGCAGGCATCATCTTTTTCAGCGCTGGTTAGTGTTGGGTTTTATAATAAATATATAAACACCGCTGTTCGGCTAATTCAGCAAGCAGTAGCGATCGCTTCTTCCTCCTGCCAGTTCGGTTTTCTTTTGGAATCCATGGTGGCTGATTATATTAAAAAAAATCTAGGCTATATATACGCGGGTCAGTTATCAGCACACCAGTGTAATAATTGTAATTAAGACATGGATGAAAACATGTTTATCTTTCATTTCAAATGTGTATATTATAATGTATTCTATTGAAAACTCTTTATTGTCAAAAGTGTGTTGGATGTAAACTCCTCTTAGGAACTTCACCATTCAATGTTAATTTATCTGAGAATATTCTTTACTAAGGACATCTTTTCAATGATTGGTTCATGCCTATGAAATCATCCAAAATCCAGTTTGTGGCACAGCAAAGTGTCGTAAATCAACTCTAAGACTGACACTTAAGATTTAGACTTGCACTTTACTTAAAGTATGATTGGGACGCTTGATAACTAACTTTTAAGCGCAGCTTTGAGCCAGGAATTTTGTTACTCTTAAGTCAATTCTTAGCAGTGTTCTTGTGAGTAATTCTAAGATGTTTGATAAATACGAGCCCAGAAGTGGAAAATATTGGTAAAAAAAACATGCATTTACACACAAACTGACCAGCAAATGCAACTTTCGGACGCCATCTTTTTCCTCAACTGTCACTGAATGGAAAGCACAGGATTATGGGATACCAAAGGCAACGAAGGATACATGTATGCTGCCTTCAAAAATCGATCAGATGAAGGTCTCTCAGGAGAGAGGCAATGTTAAGGAGATTTAACCAATCAGTGACAAACTTATCGGTGACGTCAAAAGGACGCTAGGTGGCGAGCTAGAAACTTCCCGAACAGTCAAGCAGAGTTAAGAGAAGAACACACATCACATGTTCCTGTACACAAACTTCAAAGTTTACCTTCTGTGTGTGCGTTCATGATAAAATGTAAGTCTATTTACTTAAAGATGTTTGTTAGTATAGTAATCTGCAGTGTTACAGCAATGATTAGTGTAAATGATCGAATTGTTTATCTCCGTCGTATTCACGTCGTACTGACTGCCATAAATATAGCAGATACAGAGTTATTTAAGTTACTTAAGTTGTTGATTTGTATTATATCATGCTTGTGGTTACCTAGTGCAATGTTAACACCTTTAATGGGTATCAAGTATACAATATTGGTCGTATATTTCCGTAATCCTGTCGATATATATGATGACTAAGCATTTACTCAGATACACGGATAATCCGCGATCCTCGTTATATGTAGTGATGGGCAGACCGAGGCTTCGTGAAGCACTGAAACAGTTGAAGCAAATGTGCAGAAGCTTCGAAACAACACCAGACACCTGTCTCCATGACGCCATCTAGTGGACACTTGCGTGTATTGCTCTGAAATAACCTTGACAGTGATCTACTGTTTGTAAACATAAAAATATATGTGTGCCACGCGCCATCTAGCGGCGAAGATTGGTAGTGCAGTCCAGACCCTGATAATTGTATTGATTGCAGAATGTAGACATGTATATTACTTTTATGTATGTATATTGTAATTATTTATTGTAATATGTCATTCATTTGTTTATTTCAGACCACACTCATGCTAATAGAAAGTAAAGACGAGTATTTTCAATCCTGTGATGTGTTTTGATTGAGACCCTGTGGCGAGCACAATCTCCTGATCAGCTGATTAGTACAAACTCCTTTACAGGCGAAGTGAAGCAAACAATAGATTCGGACATTGCTTGATGCCTTCCTGCCTTCAAATGTGTCCTCCGAAGGCAGCATTTTCCAGGTTTAGGACGCAGCCAAGATATCAGACCGATATACCCAGAGCTCTTCACCACACTTCGAAACTCTGTCTGAACCTCGCCAAAGAAAACTTCCTGGAGTCCGCGCAGCTGCGTCTCAGAGACTCCCGTCATGTAGCAACCAGCTAACGCTATCCAGGATCCGGGCAAAACCAACTATCCGTCCCTCTGAACACAACAACTTACTACCATCCTAAGAGGAACCCATGCTCGTAGGAGCATTCAAATGCAAGTACATGACTCTTCATTCTGGCTAAACTGGTAAAAAACGTATATCTAAGCAAGCAAACTAAGGTTGACCTGGTAGTATATTGATTCTCAGGTTGTGGCTAAGAAATCATGTCTAAACAAGACATTCAATGAGACATTAGGACTTCACTCCTTTCCATTAATAAACATCCCTTTCCCATTTTTGAATGTGTGTTTTCGTTAGTTTGTGTGTTTAGAATAGTTCAATAAACTTGTGTTTACCTTTTTCATCTATACAGGTGTCTTGGGCTATGTGTTTATAAATTACTGCCTTAAACTGATCAATTTTCTTACCTAAGCTCACAAACAGTGAACATAACATTTAAAATTTTAAACAAAATAAGTGTTAAATATTAATTTTGAATCATTTAATATGTATTATGGTTCCTTTCACTGTAATTCAATACCCCTTTGAGTTATTTGACCTGAATCAATCCCTTACAATAGTAAATCTGGCAAAGACGACTGATTTCTTGGTAGAGGAAATTAAGTCGCTATCTGCAAGGGTCAAGAGTAACGAGAATAAGGTGTCGCAAATTGAGCAGGTGGCTCGGATGGATCAAGGCAAGTGTGATCAAGCCGAGATCTAAAGTAGGAGTTGAAATTTAAGGTTAAAAAACCTCAAAGAAACAGAAGGAGAAGATATCAGAACCAAAGAGCTCAAAATCCTAAAAATTCTTACTCCAGACGCGGTAGAAAAACGGAGTAATTCTTACTCCGTTTTTGCGTTGACACAATCCATAGAGTTGGACGTCCTGGGACGGGTCATCATCCAGTTCGCACTCCGGACCTACAGAGAGAAAGTCTGGAAAGCTGCGCGGGATCATCCTGCACTCAAGGAATGAGGTGTTTGCCTTGCAGAGGATCTGACATTTGCAGAAAGACAACAGAGAATGTGCCTATGGCCAAGGGTAAAAGCGGCGAGAGAAAAGGGGAAGAGACAAGACAAGTTGCAAGGGTAAAAGACAAGTTGACGAATATCAAGATGAATACTGAAATAGGCTAACAATAACTAAATAGGCATTATTAAGGACTGTGCTGGCTAGGCAGTCGAATTGAAATAATAAATGTTCAAGAGTGGCTTGTGTGTCAAGCCACTCTTGAACAACAGACAGCATCAGAAGCGTGTTGCCTGGGCTAAAGACAAAAAGGACTGCTGAGTGGGCCAAAGGTATGTTCTTTGATGAAAGTAAATTTTGCATTACCTTTGGAAATCAAGTTTTCTGGAGGAAGAGGAGAGGCACACAATCCTAGTTCCTTGAGCTCCAGTGTAAAGTTTCTAGAGTCAGTGATGGTTTGGGGTGTCATGTCAAATGCTGGTGTTGGTCAACTGTGTTTTCTTAGGTCCAAGGTCAATGCAGCCATATACCAGGAAGTTTTAGTGCACTTCATGCTTCCTGCTGCTGACCAACTTTATGGAGATGCAGATTTAATCTGTAATAAGGTAAACCATGCCTTTGAGACTGGTATAATTGGGGTGGTAATTTTGTGTTAGTTAGTGCTGGCTTGCAACCTCCTCCTCCTCCTCCTCCTCCTCCTCCTCCTCCTCGAGAGAGAGAGAGACTTTTACGCTGGCTCTATCGGTAAAAGTGCAAACTATTCTTCAGTAAAATCTCTTCATTTGATTGATCATCCTGACTCCTGGTCTTCCTTTCTACATATCTGGTCTCTGGGTCTAAACTGTTAGCCCAACAGAAGTTAAAGACGTTGGAAGTTTTTTTGGATCGAGTGTACCATGTCTATGTATAATTTAATGTTTGGAAGTGAACATTTGGAAAAAAAAGTAGACCGTTTGTTTGCTTGCGTTTCAAATACTGGTTGTAGTTAGACAGACTACCAAAGGTGGAACAGAAGAATTAGAAGCAACTGCCATTACAATAACTTCATATGAGAAACAATACAGAATGAACAAAACATACTTTATCATCTGATCGCAGAGAAAGAAACATTAGCACAATGCTTAACCAGTAATAACGGAACTGACACAACAATACACTCAATTTTCTAAAGTTTTTATTGAATTAACTGTTCCATTGGAATATATTGAATAAATGTAAAGAGATGAACACATATGTCTTTATGTCACAAACACAAGTCTGCCAGGCATTCACGTGTGAATCGCTTCTGGGCATTTGTGGATTTCGAAACATTTCTTGCGTCAAACCGTCCAGACAAATCCACAGATAGGTGGACCAAGGTCAATGAAGACTGAAACTAAGACGAAAGCGATTCATCAAAAAACATCATCCGGCCATTCGCCCCTAGCCGTGTGCAACAGACACTGTACTCTTTTTCTCTGTAAACCATATTTTTTTCTTCACTGACGAAAAAAGAAAAAACTATATCATTCTAAGCTTAGAGTTGTGGGGGGAAGAGACAGGGCAAGATAAAACCGAGAAAAAGAGAGATGTGGAGATAAGAAAGACAAATAATCTACTGCCCAGTGATATGGTTTTCAAGCTGTTATCAATTTTTTTTGGCCTTCAAAACATCTTAAAATGCACATATGTAGATCATAGAAATAAAAATGTTCTCAGGGGAGCCTAGAGAACCGCCCTAAACCGCCCTAAAATTTGGGATTATAGATTATAAACCTGTCAACATTATTGGGTAATATTAATGCATGTAGGCTACAATATGGCCATGCAATAAGGTATTAATATTAGCTTTATATGTAATTATTAACAGCCAATATCCTATGCGTATGAATGTTAGTAAGCTACTAGTTAATAGCACAATTTGGACCCTTAAGTGTCAACATTTTTTTTTTCATAGGCTACCCTCACTGGGGGCTAAGGCCCCCGTAAAATGAAAATCCTAGAAATGCCCCTGATATCAACAGCCGTCGTCAGCAGGGGCACTAATACGATCACTTATATACTGCTACGTGCAACAACAAACAAAAAAAAAAAAAACTGAGGAAGACGAGAGTACATTCACAGTGTCTGTTGCACACGGCTAGGGGTGAATGGAAGGATGATGGGCCATGATGGGATTTGGGAGAAAGTCCAGGGCTGTTTTTTAGCCCCATTCCGTCCCTGGGTTGAACTACTCATAGGACATTTAGGGGTAACGTGGAGGCAGGGTGGGGAGGTGCAATGACAGTAGTACAAGCTGTGCACACTCGGCATGCGTGCAAGGCAGATCTGGCCGCGCTGCTTATAGCAGGAGCAGAGGCAGCGTGACAATGGGCAGAGGGGGCTATTATGCATAATATATATATATATATATATATATATATATATATATATATATATATATATATATTATATGTAGTGTAATAAATATAAAACTGACTACGCAACCTCCTTATTTAAGGCAGGAGGAGCCTTCCAAAAATAATGGGATTATAAACAACAAATGTAGTTTGTCAATAATCACAATTTTATTGGTACAACACAAGCCATATCAAAAGGTTAAAACCAATTACAATTTGTGTCTGCAATAAGATTCATAGAATCGGGAAATGGCTCTCCTCGAGAATGCAAGAAGGGTCCGGCCTGCTCTTTTACACCGCCTACCACCTGCAGAGGGAAAAAAAAGAAACCCAGAGCATATACCACAAATAAGTAACCTTTAAAATCACCATTTATAGTGCCAACCTTCTAATGCACACCACACAGAAGTGCCACACACCACCCAGATCAATAATTAGTATGATTGGATTAAACACATGTAGTAAATCAAAATCAAATATAACCCAAAAAGAAACTTAAATACACAAGAAACAGTGGCTAGTCTGCCCCTTTAACAGGAAAACAAATACACGCTAATACAAGTCAATGCAAAAAAAATAAAAAATAAATACAGAATAAACAAAAAACAAACAAAACATACTTTAGCGAAAGTCATTGCTGGCTAGTCTCCTCTCACATATTACGCATAATATATGTGCCCCATACATGGAACCTGAAATTTACCTGAGTGTTGCATTTTATAATTTAAACATTTGACTTTATGAAAATTCTATAATCCAAGATGACCACCATATGACATATGCAAATTAGATCCCTAAATAAACTTTGGTTCACCCAAGATTTCTAATTTACATAAAGTCTTAAGATTAGCCTTTTGAAATTAATGTCAAAAACATTATAGAAAAACCTCAGATTCCTAAAGGGTTAAGTCAGTATAAATCAAATATACAGTGACTATTTAAGTTTGCTTAAGTAAATGAAGTATTTGAGAAGGACAAGTAAACTGAAATGGTAAGGGTAGCATGCCTCCCATAAAGTTAATGCATTGTCAGTAGGTGTTTGTGGCCATTTGAATGCATTTGACCACATCAGCAGTTACACTATGAAAGCAATCTGGAAGTGGTTGAAAGTATTTTAGACCCCATTTACACCGATCAGCATAAGCCACTATTTGGATCAGAGCAACCATTTCTCCAGGTGTAAATGGGGCTTAAGCAAGAACAAAGCAGAGCACGTCAATCAAAGATGAGGTCATGCAAACGCAGCACAAACAATACTTGAAACTTCCATGGGTCAAAGACTTCCCTGTAGACACTTGGTTACAAATCTTTAACCCCAACCTCCCCATACACAACAAAACTACTGAACTGGTTTTAGAAATATTTATTTTTTCAAAAGCAAACTCTTGAGTAGACAAAGTATGCAGCTATGACTTCACTTGTTGCAACAACCTCAATATGCCTGGAGAGAGACGTTTGTTTTGAGTAGTCTGCAGAGGTGTTAAATCTTGGAAGTCAGGCTGGACAGACTGCAGACTCATAGCGTGAAGAGGTACATTGCTGGGCTGTCCCAGAGGTTTGGAACCAAGGCTAGATTGCTCTGGGATAGGAAAGACATGGAAACCAGGGCTCCGGAACACAGATTGGTAACGGGCGTGCGCAGATGGCAGGCTACCTGACTGGACGACAGACTGGTAACGGACTTGGGCTGTTCGTTGCATGTTAGACTGGTCCACAAACTGTGAGGTGGCTTGTGCCAGCTTCAGGCCACTGGGCTGGGACAGAGACTGGTAACGGGCTTGGGCTGATGACAGGCTACCTGAGTGGACCACAGATTGGGAACTGGCTTGGGCAGGTTGTTGAGGTTTGGACTGGTCCACAGACAGTGAGCTGGCTTGTGCCACCTTCAGGCCACTGGGTTTAGATACAGACTGGTAGCGGACATGGGCTTGTTGTTGCATGTTAGACTGGTCCACAAACTGCGAGGTGGCTTGTGCCAGCTTCAGGCCACTGGGCTGGGACAGAGACTGGTAACGGGCTTGTGATGACTGCAGACTGCTGGGCTGAGATATGGACTGGTAGCGGGCTTGTGCTGACTGCAGACCACTGGGCTGGGACACATACTGGTTACGGGCTTGGGCTGATGACAGGCTACCTGACTGGACCACAGATTGGGAACTGGCTTGGGCAGGTTGTTGAGGTTTGGACTGGTCCACAGACAGTGAGCTGGCTTGTGCCACCTTCAGGCCACTGGGCTGGGACAGAGACTGGTAACGGGCTTGTGATGACTGCAGACTGCTGGGCTGATATATAGACTGGTAGCGGGCTTGTGCTGACTGCAGACCACTGGGCTGGGACACATACTGGTTACGGGCTTGGGCTGATGACAGGCTACCTGACTGGACCACAGATTGGGAACTGGCTTGGGCAGGTTGTTGAGGTTTGGACTGGTCCACAGACAGGGAGCTGGCTTGTGCCACCTTCAGGCCACTGGGCTGGGACAGAGACTGGTAACGGGCTTGTGCTGACTGCAGACTGCTGGGCTGAGATATGGACTGGTAGCGGGCTTGTGCTGACTGCAGACCACTAGGCTGGGATATGGACTGGTAACGGACTTGTGGCAGCTTCAGGCCACTGGGTTTAGATACAGACTGGTAGCGGGCTTGTGCTGACAGCAAGCCACTGGGCTTGGACACATACTGGTAAGGGGCTTGGGCTGATGACAGGCTACCTGAGTGGGCCACAGATTGAAAACTTGCTAGGGCAGTTTGTTGAGGTTTGGACTGGTACACAGACGGTGAGCTGGCTTGTGCCACCTTCAGGCCACTGGGCTGGGATATGGACTGGTAACGGGCTTGTGCTGACTGCAGACTGCTGGGCAGAGATATGGACTGGTAACGGACTTGTGGCAGCTTCAGGCCACTGGGTTTAGATACAGACTGGTAGCGGGCTTGTGCTGACAGCAAGACACTGGGCTGGTCCACAGACTGGTAATGGGTTTGTGCTGACAGCAAGCCACTGGGCTTGGACACATACTGGTAAGGGGCTTGGTCTGATGACAGGCTACCTGACTGGATCACAGATTGTGAGCTGGCTTGGGCTGGTTGTGTGCTGGACTGGTCCACAGGCTGTGAGCTGGCTTGGGTAGGTTGCTGTGTGCTGGACTGGTCCACAGACTGTGAGCTGCCTTGTACTAGCAGCATGCCACTAGGCTGGGACACAGATAGTGAGCTGTCTTGGGCTGGTTGTTGGGTGATGGACTGGTCCAGAGGGTGTGAGCTGACTTCTACTAGCAGCAGGCCACTGGGCTGGGACACAGATTGTGAGCTGTCTTGGGCTGGTTGTTGGGTGATGGACTGGTCCAGAGGCTGTGAGCTGACTTCTAGCAGCGGGCCACTGGGCTGGGACACATACTGGTAAGGGGCTTGGGCTGATGACAGGCTACCTGACTGGACCTCAGATTGTGAGCTGTCTTGGGCTGGTTGTTGGGTGCTTGACTGATCCACAGACTGGGAGCTGGCTTGGTCTGGTTGTTGGGTGTTGGACTGGTCCACAGACTGGGAGCTGTCTTGTGCTAGCAGCAGGCCACTGGGCTGGTCCACAGACTGGTATTGGGCTTGGGCTGATGACAGGCTACCTGACTGGACCACAGATTGTGAGCTGTCTTGGGCTGGTTGTGTGCTGGAATGGTCCACAGGCTGGGAGCTGGCTTGGGCTGGTTGTTGGGTGCTGGATTGGTCCACAGACTGTGAGCTGGCTTGGGCTGGTTGTTGGGTGCTGGACTGATCCACAGACTGTGAGCTGCCTTGTACTAGCAGTAGGCCACTGGGCTTAGATACAGACTGGTAGCGGGCTTTTGCTGACAGCAAGCCACTGGGCCGAGACACATACTGGTAACGAGCTTGTGCCAGCTTCAGGCTACTGGGCTGGTCCACAGACTGGTAACGGGTATGTGCTGACAGCAGGCCACTCGGCTGGGATATGGACTGGTAACGGGCTTCTGCAAGCTTCAGGCCACTGGGCTGGTCCACAGACTGGTAACGGGTTTGTGCTGACAGCAGGCCACTGGGCTGGGATATGGACTGGTAACGGGCTTGTGCTGACTGCAGACTGCTGGGCTGAGATATGGACTGGTAACGGGCTTCTGCAAGCTTCAGGCCACTGGGCTGGTCCACAGACTGGTAACGGGTTTGCGCTGACAGCAGGCCACTGGGCTGGGAAATGGACTGGTAACGGGCTTGTGCAAACTTCAGGCCACTGGGCTGGTCCACAGACTGGTAACGGGTTTGTGCTGACAGCATGCCACTGGGCTGGGAAATGGACTGGTAGCGGGCTTGTGCTGGCTGCAAGACACTGGGCTGGTCCACAGACTGGTAATGGGTTTGTGCTGACAGCATGCCACTGGGCTGGGATATGGACTGGTAACGGGCTTGTGCAAGCTTCAGGCCACTGGGCTGGTCCACAGACTGGTAACGGGTTTGTGCTGACTGCAGACCACTGGGTTGGGACACATACTGGTTACGGGCTTGGGCTGATGACAGGCTACCTGACTGGACCACAGATTGGGTACTGACTTGGGCAGGTTGTTGAGGTTTGGACTGGTCCACAGACAGTGAGCTGGCTTGTGCCACCTTCAGGCCACTGGGCTGGGACAGAGACTGGTAACGGGCTTGTGCTGACTGCAGACTGCTGGGCTGAGATATGGACTGGTAGCGGGCTTGTGCTGACTGCAGACCACTAGGCTGGGATATGGACTGGTAACGGACTTGTGGCAGCTTCAGGCCACTGGGTTTAGATACAGACTGGTAGCGGGCTTGTGCTGACAGCAAGCCACTGGGCTTGGACACATACTGGTAAGGGGCTTGGGCTGATGACAGGCTACCTGAGTGGGCCACAGATTGAAAACTTGCTAGGGCAGTTTGTTGAGGTTTGGACTGGTACACAGACGGTGAGCTGGCTTGTGCCACCTTCAGGCCACTGGGCTGGGATATGGACTGGTAACGGGCTTGTGCTGACTGCAGACTGCTGGGCAGAGATATGGACTGGTAACGGACTTGTGGCAGCTTCAGGCCACTGGGTTTAGATACAGACTGGTAGCGGGCTTGTGCTGACAGCAAGACACTGAGCTGGTCCACAGACTGGTAATAGGTTTGTGCTGACAGCAAGCCACTGGGCTTGGACACATACTGGTAAGGGGCTTGGTCTGATGACAGGCTACCTGACTGGATCACAGATTGTGAGCTGGCTTGGGCTGGTTGTGTGCTGGACTGGTCCACAGGCTGTGAGCTGGCTTGGGTAGGTTGCTGTGTGCTGGACTGGTCCACAGACTGTGAGCTGCCTTGTACTAGCAGCATGCCACTAGGCTGGGACACAGATAGTGAGCTGTCTTGGGCCGGTTGTTGGGTGATGGACTGGTCCAGAGGGTGTGAGCTGACTTCTACTAGCAGCAGGCCACTGGGCTGGGACACAGATTGTGAGCTGTCTTGGGCTGGTTGTTGGGTGATGGACTGGTCCAGAGGCTGTGAGCTGACTTCTAGCAGCGGGCCACTGGGCTGGGACACATACTGGTAAGGGGCTTGGGCTGATGACAGGCTACCTGACTGGACCTCAGATTGTGAGCTGTCTTGGGCTGGTTGTTGGGTGCTTGACTGATCCACAGACTGGGAGCTGGCTTGGTCTGGTTGTTGGGTGTTGGACTGGTCCACAGACTGGGAGCTGTCTTGTGCTAGCAGCAGGCCACTGGGCTGGTCCACAGACTGGTATTGGGCTTGGGCTAATGACAGGCTACCTGACTGGACCACAGATTGTGAGCTGTCTTGGGCTGGTTGTGTGCTGGAATGGTCCACAGGCTGGGAGCTGGCTTGGGCTGGTTGTTGGGTGCTGGATTGGTCCACAGACTGTGAGCTGCCTTGTACTAGCAGTAGGCCACTGGGCTTAGATACAGACTGGTAGCGGGCTTTTGCTGACAGCAAGCCACTGGGCCGAGACACATACTGGTAACGAGCTTGTGCCAGCTTCAGGCTACTGGGCTGGTCCACAGACTGGTAACGGGTATGTGCTGACAGCAGGCCACTGGGCTGGGATATGGACTGGTAACGGGCTTGTGCAAACTTCAGGCCACTGGGCTTAAACACAGACTGGTAGCGGGCTTGTGCTGGCTGCAAGACACTGGGCTGGTCCACAGACTGGTAATGGGTTTGTGCTGACAGCATGCCACTGGGCTGGGATATGGACTGGTAACGGGCTTGTGCAAGCGTCAGGCCACTGGGCTTAAATACAGACTGGTAGCGGGCTTGTGCTGGCAGCAAGCCACTGGGCTGGGACACATACTGGTAACGGACTTGGGCTGACGACAGGCTACCTGACTGGACCACAGATTGTGAGCTGGCTTGGGCTGGTTGGTGGGTGTTGGACTGGTCCACAGGCTGTGAGCTGCCTTGTACTAGCAGCAGGCCAATGGGCTGGGACACAGATTGTGAGCTGTCTTGGGCTGGTTGTTGGGTGCTAGACAGATCCATAGACTGGGAGCTGGCTTGGACTGGTTGTTGGGTGCTGGACTGGTCCACAGGCTGTGAGCTGCCTTGTACTAGCAGCAGGCCACTGGGCTGGGACACAGATTGTGAGCTGTCTTGGGCTGGTTGTTGGGTGCTAGACTGATCCACAGACTGGGAGCTGACTTGGGCTGGTTGTTGGGTGATGGACTGGTCTAGAGACTGTGAGCTGACTTGTGCTAGAGGTAGGCCACTGGACTGTTCCATGGAGTTTGAAATAACTTGCTCAGAGTTCTGGCTGCTTGCTTGACGTGATAGTTGGATGCTGGGCTGAGCCACAAGTTGGTTTAGTGCCTGTGCTTGTTGCACATCATTGGGCGGAACCATGGAACCATAGCCTGACTGCACTAGTTGCTGGCCACTGAGCAATGGCACAAGTCCAGACCCATAACTGACTTGTCCTAATTGATAGTTGGGTTGTGAGGTCTCATTTATTTGCTGCAAAGCCTTGACATAGGTAGCACTTGGAAAATGGACTGGCCTGGTGTCAGAAAGCAAGTTGGCACCAAATTGAAGTCTACTTCTCTGAGGCTTTATAATGGGATGCGTTGCAGCCTGGTAGCGGACTTGCACTAATGGACCACTGGACTGGGAACCGTTCTGCAATAGTTGCTGGCTGCTAGATGCCACAGACTCATTACTGTGTACTACAGGCTGTTCTGCAGTTTGATAGTGGAGCTTTGCTGGCTCGGGTAGAGACTCACTGCTCATACTTGGGCCCACTGCAGTGGCCACAGAACCAGAAACAAGACTACCACTACCAGCCAAAGATAGAGATCCTTGAAGTTGGCTTCTAGCATCAGAGTCAGAACCAGGCTTATATAAATCAGTCACTGGTCCAAAACCAGAAGAGCCATTTTGAGGACTATAGCTTACACTGGTATAACCACCCTTAACTTCTTCAGCACTAGAAGTTAATTCCATGGAACTTTGAGGACTAATGGGACTTGGTACTTTAATGCCATACCAGGAACTGTAGGAACTTCGTGGTTTCACATCAGCCTGCATGGGAAAACCAGTACCAGCCCCATAGTATATGGGATAGCCACTCCTGACAAAGCCACTAACTAGAAAAGAGGGGGAAAAAAGGAGACAATTCAGACAGACATGGTATCAAACCTAAATTATATAACTTGCCTGGATAAATCTTACCACTTCCAATATGGCTACAGACACAAAGACTGAGAAGTGCCAGAGAAAAACTGTAAGAGAAAACACCACTTGTTAATGCCACTTGTTGACAAATGCCAGATACTACAATTTATCATCATACCTTAATAGTCGGCTAGTGGTACCCTCCATGGCCAATCAGTAATACAACAACTTCCACCACCTCAATAAAACCACTACAAAAACATACTTGCAACCCAACACAGAATAGTGCTGCGGAACAGGACTTTTTATAGTGCCAGCAACTGCCATTTGCCAATCGGTTGTCATGGGAACATGTAGTATTTAATTATTTGGCTCAGGTGTCACAACTCTGATCATGACAACTAGAGCTTGCATTCATGATGATTGCTTTTTTTATACTATGATTACTGAACAGGGCCCGTATTTATCAAGATTCTCAAAGTGCTATTTTAGTCTTAAGGGCTGAGAATTCATGAAATTTACTCCTACTTTCAAACTTAAGAATAAAAGAAAGTTATCAAATTTCTTAAAGCTAAGAATCACTCTTACTCTCCCAGTTCTTTAAGACAGCTCGAGAGGTCTCTCAAGTGGTAAGGAGTTGCCAGTAGGGGCTTGAGATGGCGCTGAGGAGACAGAGACGAGCGCAAATCTTTCAATAGAGGGAGAATGTGTTCGAAATGTTTGACGACAAATAGTTAATCAAACGGTATCGTGTGGAAAGAGCAGACATCATCTTTTTCAGCGCTGGTTCGAGTAATTCAGCAAGCAGTAGCGATCGCTTCTTCCTCCTGCCATTTCGGTTTTCCTTTGGAATCCATGGTGGCTGATTATATATATAAAAAAATCTAGGCTATATATAGGCAGGTCATTTAACAGCACACCAGTTTAAAAAATGTAATTAAATCGATGAAAACATGTTTATCTTTCATTTAAAATGTGTATATTTTAATGTATTCTCTTGAAAACTCTTTATTGTTAAATGTGTATTGGATGTAAACTCCTCTTAGGAATTTCACCATTCAATGTGAATTTATCTGAGAATATTCTTAAATAAGGACATCTATTCAGTGATTGGTTCATGCTTATTACATCATCCAAAATTCCATTTGTGGCACAGCAAAGTGTCGTAAATCCACTCTAAGACTAGCACTTAAGATTTAGTCCTACACTTTACTTAAAGTATGATTAGGATGCTTGATAACTAACTTTTAAGCGCAGCTTTGAGCCAAGAATTTTTTTACTCTTAAGTCAATTCTTAGCAGTGTTCTTGTGAGTAATTCTAAGATGTTTGATAAATACGGGCCCAGGGCCTGTATTTATCAAGCTTCTCAAAGTGCTATTTTAGTCTTAAGTGCTGAGAATTTATGAAATTTACTACTACTTTCAAACTTAAGTATAAAAGCAAGTTATCAAATTTCTTAAAGCTAAGAATCACTCTTACTCTCCCAGTTATTTGAGACAGCTCGAGAGGTCTCTCAAGTGGTTAGGAGTTGCCAGTAGGGGCTTGAGATGGCGCTGAGGAGACAGAGACGTGGGCAAATCTTTCAAGAGAGGGAGAATGTGTTCGAAATGTTTGACGACAAGCAGTTAATCGAACGGTATCGTTTGGACAGAGCAGGCAACATCTTTTTCAGCGCTGGTTAGTGTTGGGTTTTATAATAAATATATAAACACCGCTGTTCGGCTAATTCAGCAAGCAGTAGCGATCGCTTCTTCCTCCTGCCAGTTCGGTTTTCTTTTGGAATCCATGGTGGCTGATTATATTAAAAAAAATCTAGGCTATATATACGCGGGTCAGTTATCAGCACACCAGTGTAATAATTGTAATTAAGACATGGATGAAAACATGTTTATCTTTCATTTCAAATGTGTATATTATAATGTATTCTATTGAAAACTCTTTATTGTCAAAAGTGTGTTGGATGTAAACTCCTCTTAGGAACTTCACCTTTCAATGTTAATTTATCTGAGAATATTCTTTACTAAGGACATCTTTTCAATGATTGGTTCATGCCTATGAAATCATCCAAAATCCAGTTTGTGGCACAGCAAAGTGTCGTAAATCAACTCTAAGACTGACACTTAAGATTTAGACTTGCACTTTACTTAAAGTATGATTGGGACGCTTGATAACTAACTTTTAAGCGCAGCTTTGAGCCAGGAATTTTGTTACTCTTAAGTCAATTCTTAGCAGTGTTCTTGTGAGTAATTCTAAGATGTTTGATAAATACGAGCCCAGAAGTGGAAAATATTGGTAAAAAAAACATGCATTTACACACAAACTGACCAGCAAATGCAACTTTCGGACGCCATCTTTTTCCTCAACTGTCACTGAATGGAAAGCACAGGATTATGGGATACCAAAGGCAACGAAGGATACATGTATGCTGCCTTCAAAAATCGATCAGATGAAGGTCTCTCAGGAGAGAGGCAATGTTAAGGAGATTTAACCAATCAGTGACAAACTTATCGGTGACGTCAAAAGGACGCTAGGTGGCGAGCTAGAAACTTCCCGAACAGTCAAGCAGAGTTAAGAGAAGAACACACATCACATGTTCCTGTACACAAACTTCAAAGTTTACCTTCTGTGTGTGCGTTCATGATAAAATGTAAGTCTATTTACTTAAAGATGTTTGTTAGTATAGTAATCTGCAGTGTTACAGCAATGATTAGTGTAAATGATCGAATTGTTTATCTCCGTCGTATTCACGTCGTACTGACTGCCATAAATATAGCAGATAAAGAGTTATTTAAGTTACTTAAGTTGTTGATTTGTATTATATCATGCTTGTGGTTACCTAGTGCAATGTTAACACCTTTAATGGGTATCAAGTATACAATATTGGTCGTATATTTCCGTAATCCTGTCGATATATATGATGACTAAGCATTTACTCAGATACACGGATAATCCGCGATCCTCGTTATATGTAGTGATGGGCAGACCGAGGCTTCGTGAAGCACTGAAACAGTTGAAGCAAATGTGCAGAAGCTTCGAAACAACACCAGACACCTGTCTCCATGATGCCATCTAGTGGACACTTGCGTGTATTGCTCTGAAATAACCTTGACAGTGATCTACTGTTTGTAAACATAAAAATATATGTGTGCCACGCGCCATCTAGCGGCGAAGATTGGTAGTGCAGTCCAGACCCTGATAATTGTATTGATTGCAGAATGTAGACATGTATATTACTTTTATGTATGTATATTGTAATTATTTATTGTAATATGTCATTCATTTGTTTATTTCAGACCACACTCATGCTAATAGAAAGTAAAGACGAGTATTTTCAATCCTGTGATGTGTTTTGATTGACACCCTGTGGCGAGCACAATCTCCTGATCAGCTGATTAGTACAAACTCCTTTACAGGCGAAGTGAAGCAAACAATAGATTCGGACATTGCTTGATGCCTTCCTGCCTTCAAATGTGTCCTCCGAAGGCAGCATTTTCCAGGTTTAGGACGCAGCCAAGATATCAGACCGATATACCCAGAGCTCTTCACCACACTTCGAAACTCTGTCTGAACCTCGCCAAAGAAAACTTCCTGGAGTCCGCGCAGCTGCGTCTCAGAGACTCCCGTCATGTAGCAACCAGCTAACGCTATCCAGGATCCGGGCAAAACCAACTATCCGTCCCTCTGAACACAACAACTTACTACCATCCTAAGAGGAACCCATGCTCGTAGGAGCATTCAAATGCAAGTACATGACTCTTCATTCTGGCTGAACTGGTAAAAAACGTATATCTAAGCAAGCAAACTAAGGTTGACCTGGTAGTATATTGATTCTCAGGTTGTGGCTAAGAAATCATGTCTAAACAAGACATTCAATGAGACATTAGGACTTCACTCCTTTCCATTAATAAACATCCCTTTCCCATTTTTGAATGTGTGTTTTCGTTAGTTTGTGTGTTTAGAATAGTTCAATAAACTTGTGTTTACCTTTTTCATCTATACAGGTGTCTTGGGCTATGTGTTTATAAATTACTGCCTTAAACTGATCAATTTTCTTACCTAAGCTCACAAACAGTGAACATAACATTTAAAATTTTAAACAAAATAAGTGTTAAATATTAATTTTGAATCATTTAATATGTATTATGGTTCCTTTCACTGTAATTCAATACCCCTTTGAGTTATTTGACCTGAATCAATCCCTTACAATAGTAAATCTGGCAAAGACGACTGATTTCTTGGTAGAGGAAATTAAGTCGCTATCTGCAAGGGTCAAGAGTAACGAGAATAAGGTGTCGCAAATTGAGCAGGTGGCTCGGATGGATCAAGGCAAGTGTGATCAAGCCGAGATCTAAAGTAGGAGTTGAAATTTAAGGTTAAAAAACCTCAAAGAAACAGAAGGAGAAGATATCAGAACCAAAGAGCTCAAAATCCTAAAAATTCTTACTCCAGACGCGGTAGAAAAACGGAGTAATTCTTACTCCGTTTTTGCGTTGACACAATCCATAGAGTTGGACGTCCTGGGACGGGTCATCATCCAGTTCGCACTCCGGACCTACAGAGAGAAAGTCTGGAAAGCTGCGCGGGATCATCCTGCACTCAAGGAATGAGGTGTTTGCCTTGCAGAGGATCTGACATTTGCAGAAAGACAACAGAGAATGTGCCTATGGCCAAGGGTAAAAGCGGCGAGAGAAAAGGGGAAGAGACAAGACAAGTTGCAAGGGTAAAAGACAAGTTGACGAATATCAAGATGAATACTGAAATAGGCTAACAATAACTAAATAGGCATTATTAAGGACTGTGCTGGCTAGGCAGTCGAATTGAAATAATAAATGTTCAAGAGTGGCTTGTGTGTCAAGCCACTCTTGAACAACAGACAGCATCAGAAGCGTGTTGCCTGGGCTAAAGACAAAAAGGACTGCTGAGTGGGCCAAAGGTATGTTCTTTGATGAAAGTAAATTTTGCATTACCTTTGGAAATCAAGTTTTCTGGAGGAAGAGGAGAGGCACACAATCCTAGTTCCTTGAGCTCCAGTGTAAAGTTTCTAGAGTCAGTGATGGTTTGGGGTGTCATGTCAAATGCTGGTGTTGGTCAACTGTGTTTTCTTAGGTCCAAGGTCAATGCAGCCATATACCAGGAAGTTTTAGTGCACTTCATGCTTCCTGCTGCTGACCAACTTTATGGAGATGCAGATTTAATCTGTAATAAGGTAAACCATGCCTTTGAGACTGGTATAATTGGGGTGGTAATTTTGTGTTAGTTAGTGCTGGCTTGCAACCTCCTCCTCCTCCTCCTCCTCCTCCTCCTCCTCCTCCTCCTCCTCCTCGAGAGAGAGAGACTTTTACGCTGGCTCTATCGGTAAAAGTGCAAACTATTCTTCAGTAAAATCTCTTCATTTGATTGATCATCCTGACTCCTGGTCTTCCTTTCTACATATCTGGTCTCTGGGTCTAAACTGTTAGCCCAACAGAAGTTAAAGACGTTGGAAGTTTTTTTGGATCGAGTGTACCATGTCTATGTATAATTTAATGTTTGGAAGTGAACATTTGGAAAAAAAAGTAGACCGTTTGTTTGCTTGCGTTTCAAATACTGGTTGTAGTTAGACAGACTACCAAAGGTGGAACAGAAGAATTAGAAGCAACTGCCATTACAATAACTTCATATGAGAAACAATACAGAATGAACAAAACATACTTTATCATCTGATCGCAGAGAAAGAAACATTAGCACAATGCTTAACCAGTAATAACGGAACTGACACAACAATACACTCAATTTTCTAAAGTTTTTATTGAATTAACTGTTCCATTGGAATATATTGAATAAATGTAAAGAGATGAACACATATGTCTTTATGTCACAAACACAAGTCTGCCAGGCATTCACGTGTGAATCGCTTCTGGGCATTTGTGGATTTCGAAACATTTCTTGCGTCAAACCGTCCAGACAAATCCACAGATAGGTGGACCAAGGTCAATGAAGACTGAAACTAAGACGAAAGCGATTCATCAAAAAACATCATCCGGCCATTCGCCCCTAGCCGTGTGCAACAGACACTGTACTCTTTTTCTCTGTAAACCATATTTTTTTCTTCACTGACGAAAAAAGAAAAAACTATATCATTCTAAGCTTAGAGTTGTGGGGGGAAGAGACAGGGCAAGATAAAACCGAGAAAAAGAGAGATGTGGAGATAAGAAAGACAAATAATCTACTGCCCAGTGATATGGTTTTCAAGCTGTTATCAATTTTTTTTGGCCTTCAAAACATCTTAAAATGCACATATGTAGATCATAGAAATAAAAATGTTCTCAGGGGAGCATGCCCCCCAACCGCCCTAAAATTTGGGATTATAGATTATAAACCTGTCAACATTATTGGGTAATATTAATGCATGTAGGCTACAATATGGCCATGCAATAAGGTATTAATATTAGCTTTATATGTAATTATTAACAGCCAATATCCTATGCGTATGAATGTTAGTAAGCTACTAGTTAATAGCACAATTTGGACCCTTAAGTGTCAACATTTTTTTTTTCATAGGCTACCCTCACTGGGGGCTAAGGCCCCCGTAAAATGAAAATCCTAGAAATGCCCCTGATATCAACAGCCGTCGTCAGCAGGGGCACTAATACGATCACTTATATACTGCTACGTGCAACAACAAACAAAAAAAAAAAAACTGAGGAAGACGAGAGTACATTCACAGTGTCTGTTGCACACGGCTAGGGGTGAATGGAAGGATGATGGGCCATGATGGGATTTGGGAGAAAGTCCAGGGCTGTTTTTTAGCCCCATTCCGTCCCTGGGTTGAACTACTCATAGGACATTTAGGGGTAACGTGGAGGCAGGGTGGGGAGGTGCAATGACAGTAGTACAAGCTGTGCACACTCGGCATGCGTGCAAGGCAGATCTGGCCGCGCTGCTTATAGCAGGAGCAGAGGCAGCGTGACAATGGGCAGAGGGGGCTATTATGCATAATATATATATATATATATATATATATATATATATATATATATATATATATATATATATATATATATATATATATATATATTATATGTAGTGTAATAAATATAAAACTGACTACGCAACCTCCTTATTTAAGGCAGGAGGAGCCTTCCAAAAATAATGGGATTATAAACAACAAATGTAGTTTGTCAATAATCACAATTTTATTGGTACAACACAAGCCATATCAAAAGGTTAAAACCAATTACAATTTGTGTCTGCAATAAGATTCATAGAATCGGGAAATGGCTCTCCTCGAGAATGCAAGAAGGGTCCGGCCTGCTCTTTTACACCGCCTACCACCTGCAGAGGGAAAAAAAAGAAACCCAGAGCATATACCACAAATAAGTAACCTTTAAAATCACCATTTATAGTGCCAACCTTCTAATGCACACCACACAGAAGTGCCACACACCACCCAGATCAATTATTAGTATGATTGGATTAAACACATGTAGTAAATCAAAATCAAATATAACCCAAAAAGAAACTTAAATACACAAGAAACAGTGGCTAGTCTGCCCCTTTAACAGGAAAACAAATACACGCTAATACAAGTCAATGCAAAAAAAATAAAAAATAAATACAGAATAAACAAAAAACAAACAAAACATACTTTAGCGAAAGTCATTGCTGGCTAGTCTCCTCTCACATATTACGCATAATATATGTGCCCCATACATGGAACCTGAAATTTACCTGTGTTGCATTTTATAATTTAAACATTTGACTTTATGAAAATTCTATAATCCAAGATGACCACCATATGACATATGCAAATTAGATCCCTAAATAAACTTTGGTTCACCCAAGATTTCTAATTTACA
This sequence comes from Pseudorasbora parva, assembly GCF_024679245.1. Lineage (NCBI taxonomy): Eukaryota > Metazoa > Chordata > Actinopteri > Cypriniformes > Gobionidae > Pseudorasbora > Pseudorasbora parva. The sequence continues at coordinate 6,238,068 of NC_090179.1, forward strand.
TAAAGTCTTAAGATTAGCCTTTTGAAATTAATGTCAAAAACATTATAGAAAAACCTCAGATTCCTAAAGGGTTAAGTCAGTATAAATCAAATATACAGTGACTATTTAAGTTTGCTTAAGTAAATGAAGTATTTGAGAAGGACAAGTAAACTGAAATGGTAAGGGTAGCATGCCTCCCATAAAGTTAATGCATTGTCAGTAGGTGTTTGTGGCCATTTGAATGCATTTGACCACATCAGCAGTTACACTATGAAAGCAATCTGGAAGTGGTTGAAAGTATTTTAGACCCCATTTACACCGATCAGCATAAGCCACTATTTGGATCAGAGCAACCATTTCTCCAGGTGTAAATGGGGCTTAAGCAAGAACAAAGCAGAGCACGTCAATCAAAGATGAGGTCATGCAAACGCAGCACAAACAATACTTGAAACTTCCATGGGTCAAAGACTTCCCTGTAGACACTTGGTTACAAATCTTTAACCCCAACCTCCCCATACACAACAAAACTACTGAACTGGTTTTAGAAATATTTATTTTTTCAAAAGCAAACTCTTGAGTAGACAAAGTATGCAGCTATGACTTCACTTGTTGCAACAACCTCAATATGCCTGGAGAGAGACGTTTGTTTTGAGTAGTCTGCAGAGGTGTTAAATCTTGGAAGTCAGGCTGGACAGACTGCAGACTCATAGCGTGAAGAGGTACATTGCTGGGCTGTCCCAGAGGTTTGGAACCAAGGCTAGATTGCTCTGGGATAGGAAAGACATGGAAACCAGGGCTCCGGAACACAGATTGGTAACGGGCGTGCGCAGATGGCAGGCTACCTGACTGGACGACAGACTGGTAACGGACTTGGGCTGTTTGTTGCATGTTAGACTGGTCCACAAACTGTGAGGTGGCTTGTGCCAGCTTCAGGCCACTGGGCTGGGACAGAGACTGGTAACGGGCTTGGGCTGATGACAGGCTACCTGAGTGGACCACAGATTGGGAACTGGCTTGGGCAGGTTGTTGAGGTTTGGACTGGTCCACAGACAGTGAGCTGGCTTGTGCCACCTTCAGGCCACTGGGTTTAGATACAGACTGGTAGCGGACATGGGCTTGTTGTTGCATGTTAGACTGGTCCACAAACTGCGAGGTGGCTTGTGCCAGCTTCAGGCCACTGGGCTGGGACAGAGACTGGTAACGGGCTTGGGCTGATGACAGGCTACCTGACTGGACCACAGATTGGGAACTGGCTTGGGCAGGTTGTTGAGGTTTGGACTGGTCCACAGACAGTGAGCTGGCTTGTGCCACCTTCAGGCCACTGGGCTGGGACAGAGACTGGTAACGGGCTTGTGATGACTGCAGACTGCTGGGCTGATATATAGACTGGTAGCGGGCTTGTGCTGACTGCAGACCACTGGGCTGGGACACATACTGGTTACGGGCTTGGGCTGATGACAGGCTACCTGACTGGACCACAGATTGGGAACTGGCTTGGGCAGGTTGTTGAGGTTTGGACTGGTCCACAGACAGGGAGCTGGCTTGTGCCACCTTCAGGCCACTGGGCTGGGACAGAGACTGGTAACGGGCTTGTGCTGACTGCTGGGCTGAGATATGGACTGGTAGCGGGCTTGTGCTGACTGCAGACCACTAGGCTGGGATATGGACTGGTAACGGACTTGTGGCAGCTTCAGGCCACTGGGTTTAGATACAGACTGGTAGCGGGCTTGTGCTGACAGCAAGCCACTGGGCTTGGACACATACTGGTAAGGGGCTTGGGCTGATGACAGGCTACCTGAGTGGGCCACAGATTGAAAACTTGCTAGGGCAGTTTGTTGAGGTTTGGACTGGTACACAGACGGTGAGCTGGCTTGTGCCACCTTCAGGCCACTGGGCTGGGATATGGACTGGTAACGGGCTTGTGCTGACTGCAGACTGCTGGGCAGGGATATGGACTGGTAACGGACTTGTGGCAGCTTCAGGCCACTGGGTTTAGATACAGACTGGTAGCGGGCTTGTGCTGACAGCAAGACACTGGGCTGGTCCACAGACTGGTAATGGGTTTGTGCTGACAGCAAGCCACTGGGCTTGGACACATACTGGTAAGGGGCTTGGTCTGATGACAGGCTACCTGACTGGATCACAGATTGTGAGCTGGCTTGGGCTGGTTGTGTGCTGGACTGGTCCACAGGCTGTGAGCTGGCTTGGGTAGGTTGCTGTGTGCTGGACTGGTCCACAGACTGTGAGCTGCCTTGTACTAGCAGCATGCCACTAGGCTGGGACACAGATAGTGAGCTGTCTTGGGCTGGTTGTTGGGTGATGGACTGGTCCAGAGGCTGTGAGCTGACTTCTAGCAGCGGGCCACTGGGCTGGGACACATACTGGTAAGGGGCTTGGGCTGATGACAGGCTACCTGACTGGACCTCAGATTGTGAGCTGTCTTGGGCTGGTTGTTGGGTGCTTGACTGATCCACAGACTGGGAGCTGGCTTGGTCTGGTTGTTGGGTGTTGGACTGGTCCACAGACTGGGAGCTGTCTTGTGCTAGCAGCAGGCCACTGGGCTGGTCCACAGACTGGTATTGGGCTTGGGCTGATGACAGGCTACCTGACTGGACCACAGATTGTGAGCTGTCTTGGGCTGGTTGTGTGCTGGAATGGTCCACAGGCTGGGAGCTGGCTTGGGCTGGTTGTTGGGTGCTGGATTGGTCCACAGACTGTGAGCTGGCTTGGGCTGGTTGTTGGGTGCTGGACTGATCCACAGACTGTGAGCTGCCTTGTACTAGCAGTAGGCCACTGGGCTTAGATACAGACTGGTAGCGGTCTTTTGCTGACAGCAAGCCACTGGGCCGAGACACATACTGGTAACGAGCTTGTGCCAGCTTCAGGCTACTGGGCTGGTCCACAGACTGGTAACGGGTATGTGCTGACAGCAGGCCACTCGGCTGGGATATGGACTGGTAACGGGCTTCTGCAAGCTTCAGGCCACTGGGCTGGTCCACAGACTGGTAACGGGTTTGTGCTGACAGCAGGCCACTGGGCTGGGATATGGACTGGTAACGGGCTTGTGCTGACTGCAGACTGCTGGGCTGAGATATGGACTGGTAACGGGCTTCTGCAAGCTTCAGGCCACTGGGCTGGTCCACAGACTGGTAACGGGTTTGCGCTGACAGCAGGCCACTGGGCTGGGAAATGGACTGGTAACGGGCTTGTGCAAACTTCAGGCCACTGGGCTTAAACACAGACTGGTAGCGGGCTTGTGCTGGCTGCAAGACACTGGGCTGGTCCACAGACTGGTAATGGGTTTGTGCTGACAGCATGCCACTGGGCTGGGATATGGACTGGTAACGGGCTTGTGCAAGCTTCAGGCCACTGGGCTGGTCCACAGACTGGTAACGGGTTTGTGCTGACTGCAGACCACTGGGTTGGGACACATACTGGTTACGGGCTTGGGCTGATGACAGGCTACCTGACTGGACCACAGATTGGGTACTGACTTGGGCAGGTTGTTGAGGTTTGGACTGGTCCACAGACAGGGAGCTGGCTTGTGCCACCTTCAGGCCACTGGGCTGGGACAGAGACTGGTAACGGGCTTGTGCTGACTGCAGACTGCTGGGCTGAGATATGGACTGGTAGCGGGCTTGTGCTGACTGCAGACCACTAGGCTGGGATATGGACTGGTAACGGACTTGTGGCAGCTTCAGGCCACTGGGTTTAGATACAGACTGGTAGCGGGCTTGTGCTGACAGCAAGCCACTGGGCTTGGACACATACTGGTAAGGGGCTTGGGCTGATGACAGGCTACCTGAGTGGGCCACAGATTGAAAACTTGCTAGGGCAGTTTGTTGAGGTTTGGACTGGTACACAGACGGTGAGCTGGCTTGTGCCACCTTCAGGCCACTGGGCTGGGATATGGACTGGTAACGGGCTTGTGCTGACTGCAGACTGCTGGGCAGAGATATGGACTGGTAACGGACTTGTGGCAGCTTCAGGCCACTGGGTTTAGATACAGACTGGTAGCGGGCTTGTGCTGACAGCAAGACACTGGGCTGGTCCACAGACTGGTAATGGGTTTGTGCTGACAGCAAGCCACTGGGCTTGGACACATACTGGTAAGGGGCTTGGTCTGATGACAGGCTACCTGACTGGATCACAGATTGTGAGCTGGCTTGGGCTGGTTGTGTGCTGGACTGGTCCACAGGCTGTGAGCTGGCTTGGGTAGGTTGCTGTGTGCTGGACTGGTCCACAGACTGTGAGCTGCCTTGTACTAGCAGCATGCCACTAGGCTGGGACACAGATAGTGAGCTGTCTTGGGCCGGTTGTTGGGTGATGGACTGGTCCAGAGGGTGTGAGCTGACTTCTACTAGCAGCAGGCCACTGGGCTGGGACACAGATTGTGAGCTGTCTTGGGCTGGTTGTTGGGTGATGGACTGGTCCAGAGGCTGTGAACTGACTTCTAGCAGCGGGCCACTGGGCTGGGACACATACTGGTAAGGGGCTTGGGCTGATGACAGGCTACCTGACTGGACCTCAGATTGTGAGCTGTCTTGGGCTGGTTGTTGGGTGCTTGACTGATCCACAGACTGGGAGCTGGCTTGGTCTGGTTGTTGGGTGTTGGACTGGTCCACAGACTGGGAGCTGTCTTGTGCTAGCAGCAGGCCACTGGGCTGGTCCACAGACTGGTATTGGGCTTGGGCTGATGACAGGCTACCTGACTGGACCACAGATTGTGAGCTGTCTTGGGCTGGTTGTGTGCTGGAATGGTCCACAGGCTGGGAGCTGGCTTGGGCTGGTTGTTGGGTGCTGGATTGGTCCACAGACTGTGAGCTGCCTTGTACTAGCAGTAGGCCACTGGGCTTAGATACAGACTGGTAGCGGGCTTTTGCTGACAGCAAGCCACTGGGCCGAGACACATACTGGTAACGAGCTTGTGCCAGCTTCAGGCTACTGGGCTGGTCCACAGACTGGTAACGGGTATGTGCTGACAGCAGGCCACTCGGCTGGGATATGGACTGGTAACGGGCTTCTGCAAGCTTCAGGCCACTGGGCTGGTCCACAGACTGGTAACGGGTTTGTGCTGACAGCAGGCCACTGGGCTGGGATATGGACTGGTAACGGGCTTGTGCTGACTGCAGACTGCTGGGCTGAGATATGGACTGGTAACGGGCTTCTGCAAGCTTCAGGCCACTGGGCTGGTCCACAGACTGGTAACGGGTTTGTGCTGACAGCAGGCCACTGGGCTGGGATATGGACTGGTAACGGGCTTGTGCAAACTTCAGGCCACTGGGCTTAAACACAGACTGGTAGCGGGCTTGTGCTGGCTGCAAGACACTGGGCTGGTCCACAGACTGGTAATGGGTTTGTGCTGACAGCATGCCACTGGGCTGGGATATGGACTGGTAACGGGCTTGTGCAAGCGTCAGGCCACTGGGCTTAAATACAGACTGGTAGCGGGCTTGTGCTGGCAGCAAGCCACTGGGCTGGGACACATACTGGTAACGGACTTGGGCTGACGACAGGCTACCTGACTGGACCACAGATTGTGAGCTGGCTTGGGCTGGTTGGTGGGTGTTGGACTGGTCCACAGGCTGTGAGCTGCCTTGTACTAGCAGCAGGCCAATGGGCTGGGACACAGATTGTGAGCTGTCTTGGGCTGGTTGTTGGGTGCTAGACAGATCCATAGACTGGGAGCTGGCTTGGACTGGTTGTTGGGTGCTGGACTGGTCCACAGGCTGTGAGCTGCCTTGTACTAGCAGCAGGCCACTGGGCTGGGACACAGATTGTGAGCTGTCTTGGGCTGGTTGTTGGGTGCTAGACTGATCCACAGACTGGGAGCTGACTTGGGCTGGTTGTTGGGTGATGGACTGGTCTAGAGACTGTGAGCTGACTTGTGCTAGAGGTAGGCCACTGGACTGTTCCATGGAGTTTGAAATAACTTGCTCAGAGTTCTGGCTGCTTGCTTGACGTGATAGTTGGATGCTGGGCTGAGCCACAAGTTGGTTTAGTGCCTGTGCTTGTTGCACATCATTGGGCGGAACCATGGAACCATAGCCTGACTGCACTAGTTGCTGGCCACTGAGCAATGGCACAAGTCCAGACCCATAACTGACTTGTCCTAATTGATAGTTGGGTTGTGAGGTCTCATTTATTTGCTGCAAAGCCTTGACATAGGTAGCACTTGGAAAATGGACTGGCCTGGTGTCAGAAAGCAAGTTGGCACCAAATTGAAGTCTACTTCTCTGAGGCTTTATAATGGGATGCGTTGCAGCCTGGTAGCGGACTTGCACTAATGGACCACTGGACTGGGAACCGTTCTGCAATAGTTGCTGGCTGCTAGATGCCACAGACTCATTACTGTGTACTACAGGCTGTTCTGCAGTTTGATAGTGGAGCTTTGCTGGCTCGGGTAGAGACTCACTGCTCATACTTGGGCCCACTGCAGTGGCCACAGAACCAGAAACAAGACTACCACTACCAGCCAAAGATAGAGATCCTTGAAGTTGGCTTCTAGCATCAGAGTCAGAACCAGGCTTATATAAATCAGTCACTGGTCCAAAACCAGAAGAGCCATTTTGAGGACTATAGCTTACACTGGTATAACCACCCTTAACTTCTTCAGCACTAGAAGTTAATTCCATGGAACTTTGAGGACTAATGGGACTTGGTACTTTAATGCCATACCAGGAACTGTAGGAACTTCGTGGTTTCACATCAGCCTGCATGGGAAAACCAGTACCAGCCCCATAGTATATGGGATAGCCACTCCTGACAAAGCCACTAACTAGAAAAGAGGGGGAAAAAAGGAGACAATTCAGACAGACATGGTATCAAACCTAAATTATATAACTTGCCTGGATAAATCTTACCACTTCCAATATGGCTACAGACACAAAGACTGAGAAGTGCCAGAGAAAAACTGTAAGAGAAAACACCACTTGTTAATGCCACTTGTTGACAAATGCCAGATACTACAATTTATCATCATACCTTAATAGTCGGCTAGTGGTACCCTCCATGGCCAATCAGTAATACAACAACTTCCACCACCTCAATAAAACCACTACAAAAACATACTTGCAACCCAACACAGAATAGTGCTGCGGAACAGGACTTTTTATAGTGCCAGCAACTGCCATTTGCCAATCGGTTGTCATGGGAACATGTAGTATTTAATTATTTGGCTCAGGTGTCACAACTCTGATCATGACAACTAGAGCTTGCATTCATGATGATTGCTTTTTTTATACTATGATTACTGAACAGGGCCCGTATTTATCAAGATTCTCAAAGTGCTATTTTAGTCTTAAGGGCTGAGAATTCATGAAATTTACTCCTACTTTCAAACTTAAGAATAAAAGAAAGTTATCAAATTTCTTAAAGCTAAGAATCACTCTTACTCTCCCAGTTCTTTAAGACAGCTCGAGAGGTCTCTCAAGTGGTAAGGAGTTGCCAGTAGGGGCTTGAGATGGCGCTGAGGAGACAGAGACGAGCGCAAATCTTTCAATAGAGGGAGAATGTGTTCGAAATGTTTGACGACAAATAGTTAATCAAACGGTATCGTGTGGAAAGAGCAGACATCATCTTTTTCAGCGCTGGTTCGAGTAATTCAGCAAGCAGTAGCGATCGCTTCTTCCTCCTGCCATTTCGGTTTTCCTTTGGAATCCATGGTGGCTGATTATATATATAAAAAAATCTAGGCTATATATAGGCAGGTCATTTAACAGCACACCAGTTTAAAAAATGTAATTAAATCGATGAAAACATGTTTATCTTTCATTTAAAATGTGTATATTTTAATGTATTCTCTTGAAAACTCTTTATTGTTAAATGTGTATTGGATGTAAACTCCTCTTAGGAATTTCACCATTCAATGTGAATTTATCTGAGAATATTCTTAAATAAGGACATCTATTCAGTGATTGGTTCATGCTTATGACATCATCCAAAATTCCATTTGTGGCACAGCAAAGTGTCGTAAATCCACTCTAAGACTAGCACTTAAGATTTAGTCCTACACTTTACTTAAAGTATGATTAGGATGCTTGATAACTAACTTTTAAGCGCAGCTTTGAGCCAAGAATTTTTTTACTCTTAAGTCAATTCTTAGCAGTGTTCTTGTGAGTAATTCTAAGATGTTTGATAAATACGGGCCCAGGGCCTGTATTTATCAAGCTTCTCAAAGTGCTATTTTAGTCTTAAGTGCTGAGAATTTATGAAATTTACTACTACTTTCAAACTTAAGTATAAAAGCAAGTTATCAAATTTCTTAAAGCTAAGAATCACTCTTACTCTCCCAGTTATTTGAGACAGCTCGAGAGGTCTCTCAAGTGGTTAGGAGTTGCCAGTAGGGGCTTGAGATGGCGCTGAGGAGACAGAGACGTGGGCAAATCTTTCAAGAGAGGGAGAATGTGTTCGAAATGTTTGACGACAAGCAGTTAATCGAACGGTATCGTTTGGACAGAGCAGGCATCATCTTTTTCAGCGCTGGTTAGTGTTGGGTTTTATAATAAATATATAAACACCGCTGTTCGGCTAATTCAGCAAGCAGTAGCGATCGCTTCTTCCTCCTGCCAGTTCGGTTTTCTTTTGGAATCCATGGTGGCTGATTATATTAAAAAAAATCTAGGCTATATATACGCGGGTCAGTTATCAGCACACCAGTGTAATAATTGTAATTAAGACATGGATGAAAACATGTTTATCTTTCATTTCAAATGTGTATATTATAATGTATTCTATTGAAAACTCTTTATTGTCAAAAGTGTGTTGGATGTAAACTCCTCTTAGGAACTTCACCATTCAATGTTAATTTATCTGAGAATATTCTTTACTAAGGACATCTTTTCAATGATTGGTTCATGCCTATGAAATCATCCAAAATCCAGTTTGTGGCACAGCAAAGTGTCGTAAATCAACTCTAAGACTGACACTTAAGATTTAGACTTGCACTTTACTTAAAGTATGATTGGGACGCTTGATAACTAACTTTTAAGCGCAGCTTTGAGCCAGGAATTTTGTTACTCTTAAGTCAATTCTTAGCAGTGTTCTTGTGAGTAATTCTAAGATGTTTGATAAATACGAGCCCAGAAGTGGAAAATATTGGTAAAAAAAACATGCATTTACACACAAACTCACCAGCAAATGCAACTTTCGGACGCCATCTTTTTCCTCAACTGTCACTGAATAGAAAGCACAGGATTATGGGATACCAAAGGCAACGAAGGATACATGTATGCTGCCTTCAAAAATCGATCAGATGAAGGTCTCTCAGGAGAGAGGCAATGTTAAGGAGATTTAACCAATCAGTGACAAACTTATCGGTGACGTCAAAAGGACGCTAGGTGGCGAGCTAGAAACTTCCCGAACAGTCAAGCAGAGTTAAGAGAAGAACACACATCACATGTTCCTGTACACAAACTTCAAAGTTTACCTTCTGTGTGTGCGTTCATGATAAAATGTAAGTCTATTTACTTAAAGATGTTTGTTAGTATAGTAATCTGCAGTGTTACAGCAATGATTAGTGTAAATGATCGAATTGTTTATCTCCGTCGTATTCACGTCGTACTGACTGCCATAAATATAGCAGATACAGAGTTATTTAAGTTACTTAAGTTGTTGATTTGTATTATATCATGCTTGTGGTTACCTAGTGCAATGTTAACACCTTTAATGGGTATCAAGTATACAATATTGGTCGTATATTTCCGTAATCCTGTCGATATATATGATGACTAAGCATTTACTCAGATACACGGATAATCCGCGATCCTCGTTATATGTAGTGATGGGCAGACCGAGGCTTCGTGAAGCACTGAAACAGTTGAAGCAAATGTGCAGAAGCTTCGAAACAACACCAGACACCTGTCTCCATGACGCCATCTAGTGGACACTTGCGTGTATTGCTCTGAAATAACCTTGACAGTGATCTACTGTTTGTAAACATAAAAATATATGTGTGCCACGCGCCATCTAGCGGCGAAGATTGGTAGTGCAGTCCAGACCCTGATAATTGTATTGATTGCAGAATGTAGACATGTATATTACTTTTATGTATGTATATTGTAATTATTTATTGTAATATGTCATTCATTTGTTTATTTCAGACCACACTCATGCTAATAGAAAGTAAAGACGAGTATTTTCAATCCTGTGATGTGTTTTGATTGACACCCTGTGGCGAGCACAATCTCCTGATCAGCTGATTAGTACAAACTCCTTTACAGGCGAAGTGAAGCAAACAATAGATTCGGACATTGCTTGATGCCTTCCTGCCTTCAAATGTGTCCTCCGAAGGCAGCATTTTCCAGGTTTAAGACGCAGCCAAGATATCAGACCGATATACCCAGAGCTCTTCACCACACTTCGAAACTCTGTCTGAACCTCGCCAAAGAAAACTTCCTGGAGTCCGCGCAGCTGCGTCTCAGAGACTCCCGTCATGTAGCAACCAGCTAACGCTATCCAGGATCCGGGCAAAACCAACTATCCGTCCCTCTGAACACAACAACTTACTACCATCCTAAGAGGAACCCATGCTCGTAGGAGCATTCAAATGCAAGTACATGACTCTTCATTCTGGCTGAACTGGTAAAAAACGTATATCTAAGCAAGCAAACTAAGGTTGACCTGGTAGTATATTGATTCTCAGGTTGTGGCTAAGAAATCATGTCTAAACAAGACATTCAATGAGACATTAGGACTTCACTCCTTTCCATTAATAAACATCCCTTTCCCATTTTTGAATGTGTGTTTTCGTTAGTTTGTGTGTTTAGAATAGTTCAATAAACTTGTGTTTACCTTTTTCATCTATACAGGTGTCTTGGGCTATGTGTTTATAAATTACTGCCTTAAACTGATCAATTTTCTTACCTAAGCTCACAAACAGTGAACATAACATTTAAAATTTTAAACAAAATAAGTGTTAAATATTAATTTTGAATCATTTAATATGTATTATGGTTCCTTTCACTGTAATTCAATACCCCTTTGAGTTATTTGACCTGAATCAATCCCTTACAATAGTAAATCTGGCAAAGACGACTGATTTCTTGGTAGAGGAAATTAAGTCGCTATCTGCAAGGGTCAAGAGTAACGAGAATAAGGTGTCGCAAATTGAGCAGGTGGCTCGGATGGATCAAGGCAAGTGTGATCAAGCCGAGATCTAAAGTAGGAGTTGAAATTTAAGGTTAAAAAACCTCAAAGAAACAGAAGGAGAAGATATCAGAACCAAAGAGCTCAAAATCCTAAAAATTCTTACTCCAGACGCGGTAGAAAAACGGAGTAATTCTTACTCCGTTTTTGCGTTGACACAATCCATAGAGTTGGACGTCCTGGGACGGGTCATCATCCAGTTCGCACTCCGGACCTACAGAGAGAAAGTCTGGAATGCTGCGCGGGATCATCCTGCACTCAAGGAATGAGGTGTTTGCCTTGCAGAGGATCTGACATTTGCAGAAAGACAACAGAGAATGTGCCTATGGCCAAGGGTAAAAGCGGCGAGAGAAAAGGGGAAGAGACAAGACAAGTTGCAAGGGTAAAAGACAAGTTGACGAATATCAAGATGAATACTGAAATAGGCTAACAATAACTAAATAGGCATTATTAAGGACTGTGCTGGCTAGGCAGTCGAATTGAAACAATAAATGTTCAAGAGTGGCTTGTGTGTCAAGCCACTCTTGAACAACAGACAGCATCAGAAGCGTGTTGCCTGGGCTAAAGACAAAAAGGACTGCTAAGTGGGCCAAAGGTATGTTCTTTGATGAAAGTAAATTTTGCATTACCTTTGGAAATCAAGTTTTCTGGAGGAAGAGGAGAGGCACACAATCCTAGTTCCTTGAGCTCCAGTGTAAAGTTTCTAGAGTCAGTGATGGTTTGGGGTGTCATGTCAAATGCTGGTGTTGGTCAACTGTGTTTTCTTAGGTCCAAGGTCAATGCAGCCATATACCAGGAAGTTTTAGTGCACTTCATGCTTCCTGCTGCTGACCAACTTTATGGAGATGCAGATTTAATCTGTAATAAGGTAAACCATGCCTTTGAGACTGGTATAATTGGGGTGGTAATTTTGTGTTAGTTAGTGCTGGCTTGCAACCTCCTCCTCCTCCTCCTCCTCCTCCTCCTCCTCCTCCTCCTCCTCCTCCTCCTCCTCCTCCTCCTCGAGAGAGAGAGAGACTTTTACGCTGGCTCTATCGGTAAAAGTGCAAACTATTCTTCAGTAAAATCTCTTCATTTGATTGATCATCCTGACTCCTGGTCTTCCTTTCTACATATCTGGTCTCTGGGTCTAAACTGTTAGCCCAACAGAAGTTAAAGACGTTGGAAGTTTTTTTGGATCGAGTGTACCATGTCTATGTATAATTTAATGTTTGGAAGTGAACATTTGGAAAAAAAAGTAGACCGTTTGTTTGCTTGCGTTTCAAATACTGGTTGTAGTTAGACAGACTACCAAAGGTGGAACAGAAGAATTAGAAGCAACTGCCATTACAATAACTTCATATGAGAAACAATACAGAATGAACAAAACATACTTTATCATCTGATCGCAGAGAAAGAAACATTAGCACAATGCTTAACCAGTAATAACGGAACTGACACAACAATACACTCAATTTTCTAAAGTTTTTATTGAATTAACTGTTCCATTGGAATATATTGAATAAATGTAAAGAGATGAACACATATGTCTTTATGTCACAAACACAAGTCTGCCAGGCATTCACGTGTGAATCGCTTCTGGGCATTTGTGGATTTCGAAACATTTCTTGCGTCAAACCGTCCAGACAAATCCACAGATAGGTGGACCAAGGTCAATGAAGACTGAAACTAAGACGAAAGCGATTCATCAAAAAACATCATCCGGCCATTCGCCCCTAGCCGTGTGCAACAGACACTGTACTCTTTTTCTCTGTAAACCATATTTTTTTCTTCACTGACGAAAAAAGAAAAAACTATATCATTCTAAGCTTAGAGTTGTGGGGGGAAGAGACAGGGCAAGATAAAACCGAGAAAAAGAGAGATGTGGAGATAAGAAAGACAAATAATCTACTGCCCAGTGATATGGTTTTCAAGCTGTTATCAATTTTTTTTGGCCTTCAAAACATCTTAAAATGCACATATGTAGATCATAGAAATAAAAATGTTCTCAGGGGAGCATGCCCCCCAACCGCCCTAAAATTTGGGATTATAGATTATAAACCTGTCAACATTATTGGGTAATATTAATGCATGTAGGCTACAATATGGCCATGCAATAAGGTATTAATATTAGCTTTATATGTAATTATTAACAGCCAATATCCTATGCGTATGAATGTTAGTAAGCTACTAGTTAATAGCACAATTTGGACCCTTAAGTGTCAACATTTTTTTTTTCATAGGCTACCCTCACTGGGGGCTAAGGCCCCCGTAAAATGAAAATCCTAGAAATGCCCCTGATATCAACAGCCGTCGTCAGCAGGGGCACTAATACGATCACTTATATACTGCTACGTGCAACAACAAACAAAAAAAAAAAAAACTGAGGAAGACGAGAGTACATTCACAGTGTCTGTTGCACACGGCTAGGGGTGAATGGAAGGATGATGGGCCATGATGGGATTTGGGAGAAAGTCCAGGGCTGTTTTTTAGCCCCATTCCGTCCCTGGGTTGAACTACTCATAGGACATTTAGGGGTAACGTGGAGGCAGGTTGGGGAGGTGCAATGACAGTAGTACAAGCTGTGCACACTCGGCATGCGTGCAAGGCAGATCTGGCCGCGCTGCTTATAGCAGGAGCAGAGGCAGCGTGACAATGGGCAGAGGGGGCTATTATGCATAATATATATATATATATATATATATATATATATTATATGTAGTGTAATAAATATAAAACTGACTACGCAACCTCCTTATTTAAGGCAGGAGGAGCCTTCCAAAAATAATGGGATTATAAACAACAAATGTAGTTTGTCAATAATCACAATTTTATTGGTACAACACAAGCCATATCAAAAGGTTAAAACCAATTACAATTTGTGTCTGCAATAAGATTCATAGAATCGGGAAATGGCTCTCCTCGAGAATGCAAGAAGGGTCCGGCCTGCTCTTTTACACCGCCTACCACCTGCAGAGGGAAAAAAAAGAAACCCAGAGCATATACCACAAATAAGTAACCTTTAAAATCACCATTTATAGTGCCAACCTTCTAATGCACACCACACAGAAGTGCCACACACCACCCAGATCAATTATTAGTATGATTGGATTAAACACATGTAGTAAATCAAAATCAAATATAACCCAAAAAGAAACTTAAATACACAAGAAACAGTGGCTAGTCTGCCCCTTTAACAGGAAAACAAATACACGCTAATACAAGTCAATGCAAAAAAAATAAAAAATAAATACAGAATAAACAAAAAACAAACAAAACATACTTTAGCGAAAGTCATTGCTGGCTAGTCTCCTCTCACATATTACGCATAATATATGTGCCCCATACATGGAACCTGAAATTTACCTGAGTGTTGCATTTTATAATTTAAACATTTGACTTTATGAAAATTCTATAATCCAAGATGACCACCATATGACATATGCAAATTAGATCCCTAAATAAACTTTGGTTCACCCAAGATTTCTAATTTACATAAAGTCTTAAGATTAGCCTTTTGAAATTAATGTCAAAAACATTATAGAAAAACCTCAGATTCCTAAAGGGTTAAGTCAGTATAAATCAAATATACAGTGACTATTTAAGTTTGCTTAAGTAAATGAAGTATTTGAGAAGGACAAGTAAACTGAAATGGTAAGGGTAGCATGCCTCCCATAAAGTTAATGCATTGTCAGTAGGTGTTTGTGGCCATTTGAATGCATTTGACCACATCAGCAGTTACACTATGAAAGCAATCTGGAAGTGGTTGAAAGTATTTTAGACCCCATTTACACCGATCAGCATAAGCCACTATTTGGATCAGAGCAACCATTTCTCCAGGTGTAAATGGGGCTTAAGCAAGAACAAAGCAGAGCACGTCAATCAAAGATGAGGTCATGCAAACGCAGCACAAACAATACTTGAAACTTCCATGGGTCAAAGACTTCCCTGTAGACACTTGGTTACAAATCTTTAACCCCAACCTCCCCATACACAACAAAACTACTGAACTGGTTTTAGAAATATTTATTTTTTCAAAAGCAAACTCTTGAGTAGACAAAGTATGCAGCTATGACTTCACTTGTTGCAACAACCTCAATATGCCTGGAGAGAGACGTTTGTTTTGAGTAGTCTGCAGAGGTGTTAAATCTTGGAAGTCAGGCTGGACAGACTGCAGACTCATAGCGTGAAGAGGTACGTTGCTGGGCTGTCCCAGAGGTTTGGAACCAAGGCTAGATTGCTCTGGGATAGGAAAGACATGGAAACCAGGGCTCCGGAACACAGATTGGTAACGGGCGTGTGCAGATGGCAGGCTACCTGACTGGACGACAGACTGGTAACGGACTTGGGCTGTTTGTTGCATGTTAGACTGGTCCACAAACTGTGAGGTGGCTTGTGCCAGCTTCAGGCCACTGGGCTGGGACAGAGACTGGTAACGGGCTTGGGCTGATGACAGGCTACCTGAGTGGACCACAGATTGGGAACTGGCTTGGGCAGGTTGTTGAGGTTTGGACTGGTCCACAGACAGTGAGCTGGCTTGTGCCACCTTCAGGCCACTGGGTTTAGATACAGACTGGTAGCGGACATGGGCTTGTTGTTGCATGTTAGACTGGTCCACAAACTGCGAGGTGGCTTGTGCCAGCTTCAGGCCACTGGGCTGGGACAGAGACTGGTAACGGGCTTGTGATGACTGCAGACTGCTGGGCTGAGATATGGACTGGTAGCGGGCTTGTGCTGACTGCAGACCACTGGGCTGGGACACATACTGGTTACGGGCTTGGGCTGATGACAGGCTACCTGACTGGACCACAGATTGGGAACTGGCTTGGGCAGGTTGTTGAGGTTTGGACTGGTCCACAGACAGTGAGCTGGCTTGTGCCACCTTCAGGCCACTGGGCTGGGACAGAGACTGGTAACGGGCTTGTGATGACTGCAGACTGCTGGGCTGATATATAGACTGGTAGCGGGCTTGTGCTGACTGCAGACCACTGGGCTGGGACACATACTGGTTACGGGCTTGGGCTGATGACAGGCTACCTGACTGGACCACAGATTGGGAACTGGCTTGGGCAGGTTGTTGAGGTTTGGACTGGTCCACAGACAGGGAGCTGGCTTGTGCCACCTTCAGGCCACTGGGCTGGGACAGAGACTGGTAACGGGCTTGTGCTGACTGCAGACTGCTGGGCTGAGATATGGACTGGTAGCGGGCTTGTGCTGACTGCAGACCACTAGGCTGGGATATGGACTGGTAACGGACTTGTGGCAGCTTCAGGCCACTGGGTTTAGATACAGACTGGTAGCGGGCTTGTGCTGACAGCAAGCCACTGGGCTTGGACACATACTGGTAAGGGGCTTGGGCTGATGACAGGCTACCTGAGTGGGCCACAGATTGAAAACTTGCTAGGGCAGTTTGTTGAGGTTTGGACTGGTACACAGACGGTGAGCTGGCTTGTGCCACCTTCAGGCCACTGGGCTGGGATATGGACTGGTAACGGGCTTGTGCTGACTGCAGACTGCTGGGCAGAGATATGGACTGGTAACGGACTTGTGGCAGCTTCAGGCCACTGGGTTTAGATACAGACTGGTAGCGGGCTTGTGCTGACAGCAAGACACTGGGCTGGTCCACAGACTGGTAATGGGTTTGTGCTGACAGCAAGCCACTGGGCTTGGACACATACTGGTAAGGGGCTTGGTCTGATGACAGGCTACCTGACTGGATCACAGATTGTGAGCTGGCTTGGGCTGGTTGTGCGCTGGACTGGTCCACAGGCTGTGAGCTGGCTTGGGTAGGTTGCTGTGTGCTGGACTGGTCCACAGACTGTGAGCTGCCTTGTACTAGCAGCATGCCACTAGGCTGGGACACAGATAGTGAGCTGTCTTGGGCTGGTTGTTGGGTGATGGACTGGTCCAGAGGGTGTGAGCTGACTTCTACTAGCAGCAGGCCACTGGGCTGGGACACAGATTGTGAGCTGTCTTGGGCTGGTTGTTGGGTGATGGACTGGTCCAGAGGCTGTGAGCTGACTTCTAGCAGCGGGCCACTGGGCTGGGACACATACTGGTAAGGGGCTTGGGCTGATGACAGGCTACCTGACTGGACCTCAGATTGTGAGCTGTCTTGGGCTGGTTGTTGGGTGCTTGACTGATCCACAGACTGGGAGCTGGCTTGGTCTGGTTGTTGGGTGTTGGACTGGTCCACAGACTGGGAGCTGTCTTGTGCTAGCAGCAGGCCACTGGGCTGGTCCACAGACTGGTATTGGGCTTGGGCTGATGACAGGCTACCTGACTGGACCACAGATTGTGAGCTGTCTTGGGCTGGTTGTGTGCTGGAATGGTCCACAGGCTGGGAGCTGGCTTGGGCTGGTTGTTGGGTGCTGGATTGGTCCACAGACTGTGAGCTGGCTTGGGCTGGTTGTTGGGTGCTGGACTGATCCACAGACTGTGAGCTGCCTTGTACTAGCAGTAGGCCACTGGGCTTAGATACAGACTGGTAGCGGGCTTTTGCTGACAGCAAGCCACTGGGCCGAGACACATACTGGTAACGAGCTTGTGCCAGCTTCAGGCTACTGGGCTGGTCCACAGACTGGTAACGGGTATGTGCTGACAGCAGGCCACTCGGCTGGGATATGGACTGGTAACGGGCTTCTGCAAGCTTCAGGCCACTGGGCTGGTCCACAGACTGGTAACGGGTTTGTGCTGACAGCAGGCCACTGGGCTGGGATATGGACTGGTAACGGGCTTGTGCTGACTGCAGACTGCTGGGCTGAGATATGGACTGGTAACGGGCTTCTGCAAGCTTCAGGCCACTGGGCTGGTCCACAGACTGGTAACGGGTTTGTGCTGACAGCAGGCCACTGGGCTGGGATATGGACTGGTAACGGGCTTGTGCAAACTTCAGGCCACTGGGCTTAAACACAGACTGGTAGCGGGCTTGTGCTGGCTGCAAGACACTGGGCTGGTCCACAGACTGGTAATGGGTTTGTGCTGACAGCATGCCACTGGGCTGGGATATGGACTGGTAACGGGCTTGTGCAAGCGTCAGGCCACTGGGCTTAAATACAGACTGGTAACGGGCTTGTGCTGGCAGCAAGCCACTGGGCTGGGACACATACTGGTAACGGACTTGGGCTGACGACAGGCTACCTGACTGGACCACAGATTGTGAGCTGGCTTGGGCTGGTTGGTGGGTGTTGGACTGGTCCACAGGCTGTGAGCTGCCTTGTACTAGCAGCAGGCCACTGGGCTGGGACACAGATTGTGAGCTGTCTTGGGCTGGTTGTTGGGTGCTAGACAGATCCACAGACTGGGAGCTGGCTTGGACTGGTTGTTGGGTGCTGGACTGGTCCACAGGCTGTGAGCTGCCTTGTACTAGCAGCAGGCCACTGGGCTGGGACACAGATTGTGAGCTGTCTTGGGCTGGTTGTTGGGTGCTAGACTGATCCACAGACTGGGAGCTGACTTGGGCTGGTTGTTGGGTGATGGACTGGTCTAGAGACTGTGAGCTGACTTGTGCTAGAGGTAGGCCACTGGACTGGTCCATGGAGTTTGAAATAACTTGCTCAGAGTTCTGGCTGCTTGCTTGACGTGATAGTTGGATGCTGGGCTGAGCCACAAGTTGGTTTAGTGCCTGTGCTTGTTGCACATCATTGGGCGGAACCATGGAACCATAGCCTGACTGCACTAGTTGCTGGCCACTGAGCAATGGCACAAGTCCAGACCCATAACTGACTTGTCCTAATTGATAGTTGGGTTGTGAGGTCTCATTTATTTGCTGCAAAGCCTTGACATAGGTAGCACTTGGAAAATGGACTGGCCTGGTATCAGAAAGCAAGTTGGCACCAAATTGAAGTCTACTTCTCTGAGGCTTTATAATGGGATGCGTTGCAGCCTGGTAGCGGACTTGCACTAATGGACCACTGGACTGGGAACCGTTCTGCAATAGTTGCTGGCTGCTAGATGCCACAGACTCATTACTGTGTACTACAGGCTGTTCTGCAGTTTGATAGTGGAGCTTTGCTGGCTCGGGTAGAGACTCACTGCTCATACTTGGGCCCACTGCAGTGGCCACAGAACCAGAAACAAGACTGCCACTACCAGCCAAAGATAGAGATCCATGAAGTTGGCTTCTAGCATCAGAGTCAGAACCAGGCTTATATAAATCAGTCACTGGTCCAAAACCAGAAGAGCCATTTTGAGGACTATAGCTTACACTGGTATAACCACCCTTAACTTCTTCAGCACTAGAAGTTAATTCCATGGAACTTTGAGGACTAATGGGACTTGGTACTTTAATGCCATACCAGGAACTGTAGGAACTTCGTGGTTTCACATCAGCCTGCATGGGAAAACCAGTACCAGCCCCATAGTATATGGGATAGCCACTCCTGACAAAGCCACTAACTAGAAAAGAGGGGGAAAAAAGGAGACAATTCAGACAGCCATGGTATCAAACCTAAATTATATAACTTGCCTGGATAAATCTTACCACTTCCAATATGGCTACAGACACAAAGACTGAGAAGTGCCAGAGAAAAACTGTAAGAGAAAACACCACTTGTTAATGCCA
The DNA here is from genome assembly GCF_024679245.1 of Pseudorasbora parva. Taxonomy (NCBI): domain Eukaryota; kingdom Metazoa; phylum Chordata; class Actinopteri; order Cypriniformes; family Gobionidae; genus Pseudorasbora; species Pseudorasbora parva. The sequence continues at coordinate 6,257,734 of NC_090179.1, forward strand.
CTTGTTGACAAATGCCAGATACTACAATTTATCATCATACCTTAATAGTCGGCTAGTGGTACCCTCCATGGCCAATCAGTAATACAACAACTTCCACCACCTCAATAAAACCACTACAAAAACATACTTGCAACCCAACACAGAATAGTGTTGCGGAACAGGACTTTTTATAGTGCCAGCAACTGCCATTTGCCAATCGGTTGTCATGGGAACATGTAGTATTTAATTATTTGGTTCAGGTGTCACAACTCTGATCATGACAACTAGAGCTTGCATTCATGATGATTGCTTTTTTTATACTATGATTACTGAACAGGGCCCGTATTTATCAAGATTCTCAAAGTGCTATTTTAGTCTTAAGGGCTGAGAATTCATGAAATTTACTCCTACTTTCAAACTTAAGAATAAAAGAAAGTTATCAAATTTCTTAAAGCTAAGAATCACTCTTACTCTCCCAGTTCTTTAAGACAGCTCGAGAGGTCTCTCAAGTGGTAAGGAGTTGCCAGTAGGGGCTTGAGATGGCGCTGAGGAGACAGAGACGAGCGCAAATCTTTCAATAGAGGGAGAATGTGTTCGAAATGTTTGACGACAAATAGTTAATCAAACGGTATCGTGTGGACAGAGCAGACATCATCTTTTTCAGCGCTGGTTCGAGTAATTCAGCAAGCAGTAGTGATCGCTTCTTCCTCCTGCCATTTCGGTTTTCCTTTGGAATCCATGGTGGCTGATTATATATATAAAAAAATCTAGGCTATATATAGGCAGGTCATTTAACAGCACACCAGTTTAAAAAATGTAATTAAATCGATGAAAACATGTTTATCTTTCATTTAAAATGTGTATATTTTAATGTATTCTCTTGAAAACTCTTTATTGTTAAATGTGTATTGGATGTAAACTCCTCTTAGGAATTTCACCATTCAATGTGAATTTATCTGAGAATATTCTTAAATAAGGACATCTATTCAGTGATTGGTTCATGCTTATGACATCATCCAAAATTCCATTTGTGGCACAGCAAAGTGTCGTGAATCCACTCTAAGACTAGCACTTAAGATTTAGTCCTACACTTTACTTAAAGTATGATTAGGATGCTTGATAACTAACTTTTAAGCGCAGCTTTGAGCCAAGAATTTTTTTACTCTTAAGTCAATTCTTAGCAGTGTTCTTGTGAGTAATTCTAAGATGTTTGATAAATACGGGCCCAGGGCCTGTATTTATCAAGCTTCTCAAAGTGCTATTTTAGTCTTAAGTGCTGAGAATTTATGAAATTTACTACTACATTCAAACTTAAGTATAAAAGCAAGTTATCAAATTTCTTAAAGCTAAGAATCACTCTTACTCTCCCAGTTATTTGAGACAGCTCGAGAGGTCTCTCAAGTGGTTAGGAGTTGCCAGTAGGGGCTTGAGATGGCGCTGAGGAGACAGAGACGTGGGCAAATCTTTCAAGAGAGGGAGAATGTGTTCGAAATGTTTGACGACAAGCAGTTAATCAAACGGTATCGTTTGGACAGAGCAGGCATCATCTTTTTCAGCGCTGGTTAGTGTTGGGTTTTATAATAAATATATAAACACCGCTGTTCGGCTAATTCAGCAAGCAGTAGCGATCGCTTCTTCCTCCTGCCAGTTCGGTTTTCTTTTGGAATCCATGGTGGCTGATTATATTAAAAAAAATCTAGGCTATATATACGCGGGTCAGTTATCAGCACACCAGTGTAATAATTGTAATTAAGACATGGATGAAAACATGTTTATCTTTCATTTCAAATGTGTATATTATAATGTATTCTATTGAAAACTCTTTATTGTCAAAAGTGTGTTGGATGTAAACTCCTCTTAGGAACTTCACCATTCAATGTGAATTTATCGGAGAATATTCTTAAATAAGGACATCTATTCAATGATTGGTTCATGCCTATGAAATCATCCAAAATCCAGTTTGTGGCACAGCAAAGTGTCGTAAATCAACTCTAAGACTGACACTTAAGATTTAGACTTACACTTTACTTAAAGTATGATTGGGACGCTTGATAACTAACTTTTAAGCGCAGCTTTGAGCCAGGAATTTTGTTACTCTTAAGTCAATTCTTAGCAGTGTTCTTGTGAGTAATTCTAAGATGTTTGATAAATACGAGCCCAGAAGTGGAAAATATTGGTAAAAAAAACATGCATTTACACACAAACTCACCAGCAAATGCAACTTTCGGACGCCATCTTTTTCCTCAACTGTCACTGAATAGAAAGCACAGGATTATGGGATACCAAAGGCAACGAAGGATACATGTATGCTGCCTTCAAAAATCGATCAGATGAAGGTCTCTCAGGAGAGAGGCAATGTTAAGGAGATTTAACCAATCAGTGACAAACTTATCGGTGACGTCAAAAGGACGCTAGGTGGCGAGCTAGAAACTTCCCGAACAGTCAAGCAGAGTTAAGAGAAGAACACACATCACATGTTCCTGTACACAAACTTCAAAGTTTACCTTCTGTGTGTGCGTTCATGATAAAATGTAAGTCTATTTACTTAAAGATGTTTGTTAGTATAGTAATCTGCAGTGTTACAGCAATGATTAGTGTAAATGATCGAATTGTTTATCTCCGTCGTATTCACGTCGTACTGACTGCCATAAATATAGCAGATACAGAGTTATTTAAGTTACTTAAGTTGTTGATTTGTATTATATCATGCTTGTGGTTACCTAGTGCAATGTTAACACCTTTAATGGGTATCAAGTATACAATATTGGTCGTATATTTCCGTAATCCTGTCGATATATATGATGACTAAGCATTTACTCAGATACACGGATAATCCGCGATCCTCGTTATATGTAGTGATGGGCAGACCGAGGCTTCGTGAAGCACTGAAACAGTTGAAGCAAATGTGCAGAAGCTTCGAAACAACACCAGACACCTGTCTCCATGACGCCATCTAGTGGACACTTGCGTGTATTGCTCTGAAATAACCTTGACAGTGATCTACTGTTTGTAAACATAAAAATATATGTGTGCCACGCGCCATCTAGCGGCGAAGATTGGTAGTGCAGTCCAGACCCTGATAATTGTATTGATTGCAGAATGTAGACATGTATATTACTTTTATGTATGTATATTGTAATTATTTATTGTAATATGTCATTCATTTGTTTATTTCAGACCACACTCATGCTAATAGAAAGTAAAGACGAGTATTTTCAATCCTGTGATGTGTTTTGATTGACACCCTGTGGCGAGCACAATCTCCTGATCAGCTGATTAGTACAAACTCCTTTACAGGCGAAGTGAAGCAAACAATAGATTCGGACATTGCTTGAGGCCTTCCTGCCTTCAAATGTGTCCTCCGAAGGCAGCATTTTCCAGGTTTAGGACGCAGCCAAGATATCAGACCGATATACCCAGAGCTCTTCACCACACTTCGAAACTCTGTCTGAACCTCGCCAAAGAAAACTTCCTGGAGTCCGCGCAGCTGCGTCTCAGAGACTCCCGTCATGTAGCAACCAGCTAACGCTATCCAGGATCCGGGCAAAACCAACTATCCGTCCCTCTGAACACAACAACTTACTACCATCCTAAGAGGAACCCATGCTCGTAGGAGCATTCAAATGCAAGTACATGACTCTTCATTCTGGCTGAACTGGTAAAAAACGTATATCTAAGCAAGCAAACTAAGGTTGACCTGGTAGTATATTGATTCTCAGGTTGTGGCTAAGAAATCATGTCTAAACAAGACATTCAATGAGACATTAGGACTTCACTCCTTTCCATTAATAAACATCCCTTTCCCATTTTTGAATGTGTGTTTTCGTTAGTTTGTGTGTTTAGAATAGTTCAATAAACTTGTGTTTACCTTTTTCATCTATACAGGTGTCTTGGGCTATGTGTTTATAAATTACTGCCTTAAACTGATCAATTTTCTTACCTAAGCTCACAAACAGTGAACATAACATTTAAAATTTTAAACAAAATAAGTGTTAAATATTAATTTTGAATCATTTAATATGTATTATGGTTCCTTTCACTGTAATTCAATACCCCTTTGAGTTATTTGACCTGAATCAATCCCTTACAATAGTAAATCTGGCAAAGACGACTGATTTCTTGGTAGAGGAAATTAAGTCGCTATCTGCAAGGGTCAAGAGTAACGAGAATAAGGTGTCGCAAATTGAGCAGGTGGCTCGGATGGATCAAGGCAAGTGTGATCAAGCCGAGATCTAAAGTAGGAGTTGAAATTTAAGGTTAAAAAACCTCAAAGAAACAGAAGGAGAAGATATCAGAACCAAAGAGCTCAAAATCCTAAAAATTCTTACTCCAGACGCGGTAGAAAAACGGAGTAATTCTTACTCCGTTTTTGCGTTGACACAATCCATAGAGTTGGACGTCCTGGGACGGGTCATCATCCAGTTCGCACTCCGGACCTACAGAGAGAAAGTCTGGAAAGCTGCGCGGGATCATCCTGCACTCAAGGAATGAGGTGTTTGCCTTGCAGAGGATCTGACATTTGCAGAAAGACAACAGAGAAAGTGCCTATGGCCAAGGGTAAAAGCGGCGAGAGAAAAGGGGAAGAGACAAGACAAGTTGCAAGGGTAAAAGACAAGTTGACGAATATCAAGATGAATACTGAAATAGGCTAACAATAACTAAATAGGCATTATTAAGGACTGTGCTGGCTAGGCAGTCGAACTGAAATAATAAATGTTCAAGAGTGGCTTGTGTGTCAAGCCACTCTTGAACAACAGACAGCATCAGAAGCGTGTTGCCTGGGCTAAAGACAAAAAGGACTGCTGAGTGGGCCAAAGGTATGTTCTTTGATGAAAGTAAATTTTGCATTACCTTTGGAAATCAAGTTTTCTGGAGGAAGAGGAGAGGCACACAATCCTAGTTCCTTGAGCTCCAGTGTAAAGTTTCTAGAGTCAGTGATGGTTTGGGGTGTCATGTCAAATGCTGGTGTTGGTCAACTGTGTTTTCTTAGGTCCAAGGTCAATGCAGGCATATACCAGGAAGTTTTAGTGCACTTCATGCTTCCTGCTGCTGACCAACTTTATGGAGATGCAGATTTAATCTGTAATAAGGTAAACCATGCCTTTGAGACTGGTATAATTGGGGTGGTAATTTTGTGTTAGTTAGTGCTGGCTTGCAACCTCCTCCTCCTCCTCCTCCTCCTCCTCCTCGAGAGAGAGAGAGACTTTTACGCTGGCTCTATCGGTAAAAGTGCAAACTATTCTTCAGTAAAATCTCTTCATTTGATTGATCATCCTGACTCCTGGTCTTCCTTTCTACATATCTGGTCTCTGGGTCTAAACTGTTAGCCCAACAGAAGTTAAAGACGTTGGAAGTTTTTTTGGATCGAGTGTACCATGTCTATGTATAATTTAATGTTTGGAAGTAAACATTTGGAAAAAAAAGTAGACCGTTTGTTTGCTTGCGTTTCAAATACTGGTTGTAGTTAGACAGACTACCAAAGGTGGAACAGAAGAATTAGAAGCAACTGCCATTACAATAACTTCATATGAGAAACAATACAGAATGAACAAAACATACTTTATCATCTGATCGCAGAGAAAGAAACATTAGCACAATGCTTAACCAGTAATAACGGAACTGACACAACAATACACTCAATTTTCTAAAGTTTTTATTGAATTAACTGTTCCATTGGAATATATTGAATAAATGTAAAGAGATGAACACATATGTCTTTATGTCACAAACACAAGTCTGCCAGGCATTCACGTGTGAATCGCTTCTGGGCATTTGAGGATTTCGAAACATTTCTTGCGTCAAACCGTCCAGACAAATCCACAGATAGGTGGACCAAGGTCAATGAAGACTGAAACTAAGACGAAAGCGATTCATCAAAAAACATCATCCGGCCATTCGCCCCTAGCCGTGTGCAACAGACACTGTACTCTTTTTCTCTGTAAACCATATTTTTTCTTCACTGACGAAAAAAGAAAAAACTATATCATTCTAAGCTTAGAGTTGTGGGGGGAAGAGACAGGGCAAGATAAAACCGAGAAAAAGAGAGATGTGGAGATAAGAAAGAAAAATAATCTACTGCCCAGTGATATGGTTTTCAAGCTGTTATCAATTTTTTTTGGCCTTCAAAACATCTTAAAATGCACATATGTAGATCATAGAAATAAAAATGTTCTCAGGGGAGCATGCCCCCCAACCGCCCTAAAATTTGGGATTATAGATTATAAACCTGTCAACATTATTGGGTAATATTAATGCATGTAGGCTACAATATGGCCATGCAATAAGGTATTAATATTAGCTTTATATGTAATTATTAACAGCCAATATCCTATGCGTATGAATGTTAGTAAGCTACTAGTTAATAGCACAATTTGGACCCTTAAGTGTCAACATTTTTTTTTTCATAGGCTACCCTCACTGGGGGCTAAGGCCCCCGTAAAATGAAAATCCTAGAAATGCCCCTGATATCAACAGCCGTCGTCAGCAGGGGCACTAATACGATCACTTATATACTGCTACGTGCAACAACAAACAAAAAAAAAAAAAACTGAGGAAGACGAGAGTACATTCACAGTGTCTGTTGCACACGGCTAGGGGTGAATGGAAGGATGATGGGCCATGATGGGATTTGGGAGAAAGTCCAGGGCTGTTTTTTAGCCCCATTCCGTCCCTGGGTTGAACTACTCATAGGACATTTAGGGGTAACGTGGAGGCAGGGTGGGGAGGTGCAATGACAGTAGTACAAGCTGTGCACACTCGGCATGCGTGCAAGGCAGATCTGGCCGCGCTGCTTATAGCAGGAGCAGAGGCAGCGTGACAATGGGCAGAGGGGGCTATTATGCATAATATATATATATATATATATATATATATATATATATATATATATATATATATATATATATATATATATTATATGTAGTGTAATAAATATAAAACTGACTACGCAACCTCCTTATTTAAGGCAGGAGGAGCCTTCCAAAAATAATGGGATTATAAACAACAAATGTAGTTTGTCAATAATCACAATTTTATTGGTACAACACAAGCCATATCAAAAGGTTAAAACCAATTACAATTTGTGTCTGCAATAAGATTCATAGAATCAGGAAATGGCTCTCCTCGAGAATGCAAGAAGGGTCCGGCCTGCTCTTTTACACCGCCTACCACCTGCAGAGGGAAAAAAAAGAAACCCAGAGCATATACCACAAATAAGTAACCTTTAAAATCACCATTTATAGTGCCAACCTTCTAATGCACACCACACAGAAGTGCCACACACCACCCAGATCAATTATTAGTATGATTGGATTAAACACATGTAGTAAATCAAAATCAAATATAACCCAAAAAGAAACTTAAATACACAAGAAACAGTGGCTAGTCTGCCCCTTTAACAGGAAAACAAATACACGCTAATACAAGTCAATGCAAAAAAAATAAAAAATAAATACAGAATAAACAAAAAACAAACAAAACATACTTTAGCGAAAGTCATTGCTGGCTAGTCTCCTCTCACATATTACGCATAATATATGTGCCCCATACATGGAACCTGAAATTTACCTGAGTGTTGCATTTTATAATTTAAACATTTGACTTTATGAAAATTCTATAATCCAAGATGACCACCATATGACATATGCAAATTAGATCCCTAAATAAACTTTGGTTCACCCAAGATTTCTAATTTACATAAAGTCTTAAGATTAGCCTTTTGAAATTAATGTCAAAAACATTATAGAAAAACCTCAGATTCCTAAAGGGTTAAGTCAGTATAAATCAAATATACAGTGACTATTTAAGTTTGCTTAAGTAAATGAAGTATTTGAGAAGGACAAGTAAACTGAAATGGTAAGGGTAGCATGCCTCCCATAAAGTTAATGCATTGTCAGTAGGTGTTTGTGGCCATTTGAATGCATTTGACCACATCAGCAGTTACACTATGAAAGCAATCTGGAAGTGGTTGAAAGTATTTTAGACCCCATTTACACCGATCAGCATAAGCCACTATTTGGATCAGAGCAACCATTTCTCCAGGTGTAAATGGGGCTTAAGCAAGAACAAAGCAGAGCACGTCAATCAAAGATGAGGTCATGCAAACGCAGCACAAACAATACTTGAAACTTCCATGGGTCAAAGACTTCCCTGTAGACACTTGGTTACAAATCTTTAACCCCAACCTCCCCATACACAACAAAACTACTGAACTGGTTTTAGAAATATTTATTTTTTCAAAAGCAAACTCTTGAGTAGACAAAGTATGCAGCTATGACTTCACTTGTTGCAACAACCTCAATATGCCTGGAGAGAGACGTTTGTTTTGAGTAGTCTGCAGAGGTGTTAAATCTTGGAAGTCAGGCTGGACAGACTGCAGACTCATAGCGTGAAGAGGTACATTGCTGGGCTGTCCCAGAGGTTTGGAACCAAGGCTAGATTGCTCTGGGATAGGAAAGACATGGAAACCAGGGCTCCGGAACACAGATTGGTAACGGGCGTGCGCAGATGGCAGGCTACCTGACTGGACGACAGACTGGTAACGGACTTGGGCTGTTTGTTGCATGTTAGACTGGTCCACAAACTGTGAGGTGGCTTGTGCCAGCTTCAGGCCACTGGGCTGGGACAGAGACTGGTAACGGGCTTGGGCTGATGACAGGCTACCTGAGTGGACCACAGATTGGGAACTGGCTTGGGCAGGTTGTTGAGGTTTGGACTGGTCCACAGACAGTGAGCTGGCTTGTGCCACCTTCAGGCCACTGGGTTTAGATACAGACTGGTAGCGGACATGGGCTTGTTGTTGCATGTTAGACTGGTCCACAAACTGCGAGGTGGCTTGTGCCAGCTTCAGGCCACTGGGCTGGGACAGAGACTGGTAACGGGCTTGTGATGACTGCAGACTGCTGGGCTGAGATATGGACTGGTAGCGGGCTTGTGCTGACTGCAGACCACTGGGCTGGGACACATACTGGTTACGGGCTTGGGCTGATGACAGGCTACCTGACTGGACCACAGATTGGGAACTGGCTTGGGCAGGTTGTTGAGGTTTGGACTGGTCCACAGACAGTGAGCTGGCTTGTGCCACCTTCAGGCCACTGGGCTGGGACAGAGACTGGTAACGGGCTTGTGATGACTGCAGACTGCTGGGCTGATATATAGACTGGTAGCGGGCTTGTGCTGACTGCAGACCACTGGGCTGGGACACATACTGGTTACGGGCTTGGGCTGATGACAGGCTACCTGACTGGACCACAGATTGGGTACTGACTTGGGCAGGTTGTTGAGGTTTGGACTGGTCCACAGACAGGGAGCTGGCTTGTGCCACCTTCAGGCCACTGGGCTGGGACAGAGACTGGTAACGGGCTTGTGCTGACTGCAGACTGCTGGGCTGAGATATGGACTGGTAGCGGGCTTGTGCTGACTGCAGACCACTAGGCTGGGATATGGACTGGTAACGGACTTGTGGCAGCTTCAGGCCACTGGGTTTAGATACAGACTGGTAGCGGGCTTGTGCTGACAGCAAGCCACTGGGCTTGGACACATACTGGTAAGGGGCTTGGGCTGATGACAGGCTACCTGAGTGGGCCACAGATTGAAAACTTGCTAGGGCAGTTTGTTGAGGTTTGGACTGGTACACAGACGGTGAGCTGGCTTGTGCCACCTTCAGGCCACTGGGCTGGGATATGGACTGGTAACGGGCTTGTGCTGACTGCAGACTGCTGGGCAGAGATATGGACTGGTAACGGACTTGTGGCAGCTTCAGGCCACTGGGTTTAGATACAGACTGGTAGCGGGCTTGTGCTGACAGCAAGACACTGGGCTGGTCCACAGACTGGTAATGGGTTTGTGCTGACAGCAAGCCACTGGGCTTGGACACATACTGGTAAGGGGCTTGGTCTGATGACAGGCTACCTGACTGGATCACAGATTGTGAGCTGGCTTGGGCTGGTTGTGTGCTGGACTGGTCCACAGGCTGTGAGCTGGCTTGGGTAGGTTGCTGTGTGCTGGACTGGTCCACAGACTGTGAGCTGCCTTGTACTAGCAGCATGCCACTAGGCTGGGACACAGATAGTGAGCTGTCTTGGGCTGGTTGTTGGGTGATGGACTGGTCCAGAGGGTGTGAGCTGACTTCTACTAGCAGCAGGCCACTGGGCTGGGACACAGATTGTGAGCTGTCTTGGGCTGGTTGTTGGGTGATGGACTGGTCCAGAGGCTGTGAGCTGACTTCTAGCAGCGGGCCACTGGGCTGGGACACATACTGGTAAGGGGCTTGGGCTGATGACAGGCTACCTGACTGGACCTCAGATTGTGAGCTGTCTTGGGCTGGTTGTTGGGTGCTTGACTGATCCACAGACTGGGAGCTGGCTTGGTCTGGTTGTTGGGTGTTGGACTGGTCCACAGACTGGGAGCTGTCTTGTGCTAGCAGCAGGCCACTGGGCTGGTCCACAGACTGGTATTGGGCTTGGGCTGATGACAGGCTACCTGACTGGACCACAGATTGTGAGCTGTCTTGGGCTGGTTGTGTGCTGGAATGGTCCACAGGCTGGGAGCTGGCTTGGGCTGGTTGTTGGGTGCTGGATTGGTCCACAGACTGTGAGCTGGCTTGGGCTGGTTGTTGGGTGCTGGACTGATCCACAGACTGTGAGCTGCCTTGTACTAGCAGTAGGCCACTGGGCTTAGATACAGACTGGTAGCGGGCTTTTGCTGACAGCAAGCCACTGGGCCGAGACACATACTGGTAACGAGCTTGTGCCAGCTTCAGGCTACTGGGCTGGTCCACAGACTGGTAACGGGTATGTGCTGACAGCAGGCCACTCGGCTGGGATATGGACTGGTAACGGGCTTCTGCAAGCTTCAGGCCACTGGGCTGGTCCACAGACTGGTAACGGGTTTGTGCTGACAGCAGGCCACTGGGCTGGGATATGGACTGGTAACGGGCTTGTGCTGACTGCAGACTGCTGGGCTGAGATATGGACTGGTAACGGGCTTCTGCAAGCTTCAGGCCACTGGGCTGGTCCACAGACTGGTAACGGGTTTGTGCTGACAGCAGGCCACTGGGCTGGGATATGGACTGGTAACGGGCTTGTGCAAACTTCAGGCCACTGGGCTTAAACACAGACTGGTAGCGGGCTTGTGCTGGCTGCAAGACACTGGGCTGGTCCACAGACTGGTAATGGGTTTGTGCTGACAGCATGCCACTGGGCTGGGATATGGACTGGTAACGGGCTTGTGCAAGCGTCAGGCCACTGGGCTTAAATACAGACTGGTAGCGGGCTTGTGCTGGCAGCAAGCCACTGGGCTGGGACACATACTGGTAACGGACTTGGGCTGACGACAGGCTACCTGACTGGACCACAGATTGTGAGCTGGCTTGGGCTGGTTGGTGGGTGTTGGACTGGTCCACAGGCTGTGAGCTGCCTTGTACTAGCAGCAGGCCACTGGGCTGGGACACAGATTGTGAGCTGTCTTGGGCTGGTTGTTGGGTGCTAGACAGATCCACAGACTGGGAGCTGGCTTGGACTGGTTGTTGGGTGCTGGACTGGTCCACAGGCTGTGAGCTGCCTTGTACTAGCAGCAGGCCACTGGGCTGGGACACAGATTGTGAGCTGTCTTGGGCTGGTTGTTGGGTGCTAGACTGATCCACAGACTGGGAGCTGACTTGGGCTGGTTGTTGGGTGATGGACTGGTCTAGAGACTGTGAGCTGACTTGTGCTAGAGGTAGGCCACTGGACTGTTCCATGGAGTTTGAAATAACTTGCTCAGAGTTCTGGCTGCTTGCTTGACGTGATAGTTGGATGCTGGGCTGAGCCACAAGTTGGTTTAGTGCCTGTGCTTGTTGCACATCATTGGGCGGAACCATGGAACCATAGCCTGACTGCACTAGTTGCTGGCCACTGAGCAATGGCACAAGTCCAGACCCATAACTGACTTGTCCTAATTGATAGTTGGGTTGTGAGGTCTCATTTATTTGCTGCAAAGCCTTGACATAGGTAGCACTTGGAAAATGGACTGGCCTGGTATCAGAAAGCAAGTTGGCACCAAATTGAAGTCTACTTCTCTGAGGCTTTATAATGGGATGCGTTGCAGCCTGGTAGCGGACTTGCACTAATGGACCACTGGACTGGGAACCGTTCTGCAATAGTTGCTGGCTGCTAGATGCCACAGACTCATTACTGTGTACTACAGGCTGTTCTGCAGTTTGATAGTGGAGCTTTGCTGGCTCGGGTAGAGACTCACTGCTCATACTTGGGCCCACTGCAGTGGCCACAGAACCAGAAACAAGACTGCCACTACCAGCCAAAGATAGAGATCCATGAAGTTGGCTTCTAGCATCAGAGTCAGAACCAGGCTTATATAAATCAGTCACTGGTCCAAAACCAGAAGAGCCATTTTGAGGACTATAGCTTACACTGGTATAACCACCCTTAACTTCTTCAGCACTAGAAGTTAATTCCATGGAACTTTGAGGACTAATGGGACTTGGTACTTTAATGCCATACCAGGAACTGTAGGAACTTCGTGGTTTCACATCAGCCTGCATGGGAAAACCAGTACCAGCCCCATAGTATATGGGATAGCCACTCCTGACAAAGCCACTAACTAGAAAAGAGGGGGAAAAAAGGAGACAATTCAGACAGCCATGGTATCAAACCTAAATTATATAACTTGCCTGGATAAATCTTACCACTTCCAATATGGCTACAGACACAAAGACTGAGAAGTGCCAGAGAAAAACTGTAAGAGAAAACACCACTTGTTAATGCCACTTGTTGACAAATGCCAGATACTACAATTTATCATCATACCTTAATAGTCGGCTAGTGGTACCCTCCATGGCCAATCAGTAATACAACAACTTCCACCACCTCAATAAAACCACTACAAAAACATACTTGCAACCCAACACAGAATAGTGTTGCGGAACAGGACTTTTTATAGTGCCAGCAACTGCCATTTGCCAATCGGTTGTCATGGGAACATGTAGTATTTAATTATTTGGTTCAGGTGTCACAACTCTGATCATGACAACTAGAGCTTGCATTCATGATGATTGCTTTTTTTATACTATGATTACTGAACAGGGCCCGTATTTATCAAGATTCTCAAAGTGCTATTTTAGTCTTAAGGGCTGAGAATTCATGAAATTTACTCCTACTTTCAAACTTAAGAATAAAAGAAAGTTATCAAATTTCTTAAAGCTAAGAATCACTCTTACTCTCCCAGTTCTTTAAGACAGCTCGAGAGGTCTCTCAAGTGGTAAGGAGTTGCCAGTAGGGGCTTGAGATGGCGCTGAGGAGACAGAGACGAGCGCAAATCTTTCAATAGAGGGAGAATGTGTTCGAAATGTTTGACGACAAATAGTTAATCAAACGGTATCGTGTGGACAGAGCAGACATCATCTTTTTCAGCGCTGGTTCGAGTAATTCAGCAAGCAGTAGCGATCGCTTCTTCCTCCTGCCATTTCGGTTTTCCTTTGGAATCCATGGTGGCTGATTATATATATAAAAAAATCTAGGCTATATATAGGCAGGTCATTTAACAGCACACCAGTTTAAAAAATGTAATTAAATCGATGAAAACATGTTTATCTTTCATTTAAAATGTGTATATTTTAATGTATTCTCTTGAAAACTCTTTATTGTTAAATGTGTATTGGATGTAAACTCCTCTTAGGAATTTCACCATTCAATGTGAATTTATCTGAGAATATTCTTAAATAAGGACATCTATTCAGTGATTGGTTCATGCTTATGACATCATCCAAAATTCCATTTGTGGCACAGCAAAGTGTCGTGAATCCACTCTAAGACTAGCACTTAAGATTTAGTCCTACACTTTACTTAAAGTATGATTAGGATGCTTGATAACTAACTTTTAAGCGCAGCTTTGAGCCAAGAATTTTTTTACTCTTAAGTCAATTCTTAGCAGTGTTCTTGTGAGTAATTCTAAGATGTTTGATAAATACGGGCCCAGGGCCTGTATTTATCAAGCTTCTCAAAGTGCTATTTTAGTCTTAAGTGCTGAGAATTTATGAAATTTACTACTACTTTCAAACTTAAGTATAAAAGCAAGTTATCAAATTTCTTAAAGCTAAGAATCACTCTTACTCTCCCAGTTATTTGAGACAGCTCGAGAGGTCTCTCAAGTGGTTAGGAGTTGCCAGTAGGGGCTTGAGATGGCGCTGAGGAGACAGAGACGTGGGCAAATCTTTCAAGAGAGGGAGAATGTGTTCGAAATGTTTGACGACAAGCAGTTAATCAAACGGTATCGTTTGGACAGAGCAGGCATCATCTTTTTCAGCGCTGGTTAGTGTTGGGTTTTATAATAAATATATAAACACCGCTGTTCGGCTAATTCAGCAAGCAGTAGCGATCGCTTCTTCCTCCTGCCAGTTCGGTTTTCTTTTGGAATCCATGGTGGCTGATTATATTAAAAAAAATCTAGGCTATATATACGCGGGTCAGTTATCAGCACACCAGTGTAATAATTGTAATTAAGACATGGATGAAAACATGTTTATCTTTCATTTCAAATGTGTATATTATAATGTATTCTATTGAAAACTCTTTATTGTCAAAAGTGTGTTGGATGTAAACTCCTCTTAGGAACTTCACCATTCAATGTTAATTTATCTGAGAATATTCTTTACTAAGGACATCTTTTCAATGATTGGTTCATGCCTATGAAATCATCCAAAATCCAGTTTGTGGCACAGCAAAGTGTCGTAAATCAACTCTAAGACTGACACTTAAGATTTAGACTTGCACTTTACTTAAAGTATGATTGGGACGCTTGATAACTAACTTTTAAGCGCAGCTTTGAGCCAGGAATTTTGTTACTCTTAAGTCAATTCTTAGCAGTGTTCTTGTGAGTAATTCTAAGATGTTTGATAAATACGAGCCCAGAAGTGGAAAATATTGGTAAAAAAAACATGCATTTACACACAAACTGACCAGCAAATGCAACTTTCGGACGCCATCTTTTTCCTCAACTGTCACTGAATGGAAAGCACAGGATTATGGGATACCAAAGGCAACGAAGGATACATGTATGCTGCCTTCAAAAATCGATCAGATGAAGGTCTCTCAGGAGAGAGGCAATGTTAAGGAGATTTAACCAATCAGTGACAAACTTATCGGTGACGTCAAAAGGACGCTAGGTGGCGAGCTAGAAACTTCCCGAACAGTCAAGCAGAGTTAAGAGAAGAACACACATCACATGTTCCTGTACACAAACTTCAAAGTTTACCTTCTGTGTGTGCGTTCATGATAAAATGTAAGTCTATTTACTTAAAGATGTTTGTTAGTATAGTAATCTGCAGTGTTACAGCAATGATTAGTGTAAATGATCGAATTGTTTATCTCCGTCGTATTCACGTCGTACTGACTGCCATAAATATAGCAGATACAGAGTTATTTAAGTTACTTAAGTTGTTGATTTGTATTATATCATGCTTGTGGTTACCTAGTGCAATGTTAACACCTTTAATGGGTATCAAGTATACAATATTGGTCGTATATTTCCGTAATCCTGTCGATATATATGATGACTAAGCATTTACTCAGATACACGGATAATCCGCGATCCTCGTTATATGTAGTGATGGGCAGACCGAGGCTTCGTGAAGCACTGAAACAGTTGAAGCAAATGTGCAGAAGCTTCGAAACAACACCAGACACCCGTCTCCATGACGCCATCTAGTGGACACTTGCGTGTATTGCTCTGAAATAACCTTGACAGTGACCTACTGTTTGTAAACATAAAAATATATGTGTGCCACGCGCCATCTAGCGGCGAAGATTGGTAGTGCAGTCCAGACCCTGATAATTGTATTGATTGCAGAATGTAGACATGTATATTACTATTATGTATGTATATTGTAATTATTTATTGTAATATGTTATTCATTTGTTTATTTCAGACCACACTCATGCTAATAGAAAGTAAAGACGAGTATTTTCAATCCTGTGATGTGTTTTGATTGACACCCTGTGGCGAGCACAATCTCCTGATCAGCTGATTAGTACAAACTCCTTTACAGGCGAAGTGAAGCAAACAATAGATTCGGACATTGCTTGATGCCTTCCTGCCTTCAAATGTGTCCTCCGAAGGCAGCATTTTCCAGGTTTAGGACGCAGCCAAGATATCAGACCGATATACCCAGAGCTCTTCACCACACTTCGAAACTCTGTCTGAACCTCGCCAAAGAAAACTTCCTGGAGTCCGCGCAGCTGCGTCTCAGAGACTCCCGTCATGTAGCAACCAGCTAACGCTATCCAGGATCCGGGCAAAACCAACTATCCGTCCCTCTGAACACAACAACTTACTACCATCCTAAGAGGAACCCATGCTCGTAGGAGCATTCAAATGCAAGTACATGACTCTTCATTCTGGCTGAACTTGTTAAATACGTATATCTAAGCAAGCAAACTAAGGTTGACCTGGTAGTATATTGATTCTCAGGTTGTGGCTAAGAAATCATGTCTAAACAAGACATTCAATGAGACATTAGGACTTCACTCCTTTCCATTAATAAACATCCCTTTCCCATTTTTGAATGTGTGTTTTCGTTAGTTTGTGTGTTTAGAATAGTTCAATAAACTTGTGTTTACCTTTTTCATCTATACAGGTGTCTTGGGCTATGTGTTTATAAATTACTGCCTTAAACTGATCAATTTTCTTACCTAAGCTCACAAACAGTGAACATAACATTTAAAATTTTAAACAAAATAAGTGTTAAATATTACACTGCATGAAAAAAGGTGTATCCGGACCCGTATACTCCTGTATACACTGCTGAAATTCGGAAGAATCCGGGAGTATACTGGCCGGATAGGTCAAATTCCATGGATCGGTATATATCCGTATACATCCGGAATGATACCAAATCGGACGTATGTTGTGGCCGTATTCTTCCATGCTACAGCCATTTGTTGCCATGGCAAGTAATCCCATCAGGTTTTTTCAGGAGACATTTTCACACCTCTGAGCAGCTTTGCCTCCCATCCCCTATTGGCCTTTCAACTCAAACTGGATTGGTTGTTCTTTTAAAACCACTCCCAAAACCCAAACTGCTATTGGAGGACAGGGCACATTGAAAACCCAGTAAAGTGATTTTATTGGTTACTTTTAAAACTTAGCCCACCCCAGGCCTTATAGTTTAGTGATTTGATTGGTTATAGGTCAGCTATGCAGATACTGCTCATACACCATAAACCCCACCCCCCTCTCCCCCCAAAGGAAAAATACACACAAAAAACAATTTAGGAAAATATGGAATATTTATTAAGGTACATAAAACATTACCAAGAGCATTTTAAACAAGCAAAAGAATAGAATGGAGAAACAAAAACAAGTGAACAAAATGTATTTAAAAGGGATGAAAATGTAAAGAACAAAAAACAAAAATAAAGGCATTTAAAAGGAACAAATAAACAATATAACTATATAAAATAAACACAAGTTAAAATGAAAGGGTAAAAAAGGCATGAAAAATAAAATTAACACAACATATTTAAAAGTTGGCGATATAAAGAAATAAATACACAGTGTATCTAAAATGTAACATCATAAAATGAGACAATGCAAAAATGTAAACATTATAAAATTAGAACCAGAATGTTAAAAAAAGGTTATATAAGATACATAAATGTTCTAAGTAAACAATAAAAATAAGTGAAAAAAAAAAAAAACTCCCAAAGAGCATTGTAAACATATATTATAAAATGAATGGGGAAAAAAAGTGAGCAAATTCTATTTAAAGGACGGCGATGTAAAGGAATAAAAGAAAAAAATGCATATAATATATGTTTTAAGTAAACAATATATATAAGTGGAAACATTTCCAAAGAGCCTTGTAAAAATACATTATAATGATGCACTGATGATGTGACGTCTGTATCATCCCATTTAACAAGTCTGGTTCGTGGCACTTGGCAGAGCGCAGACAACCGTGGTTCTGTTTGGTGGAGACCTCATCATCCACACTGGCCTTCCATCAACAACATCATCTTTATCAAACATCTGCTCTATTGTTGCGGTCTCTCACAGGTCTCTTTCTGCGTTAGCTTGTACAACCCTGGACCTGGTCTCCAGCAACTGCAAAACATGACAGTAATTTAACCACTAAAACACAGACTGTGTTTACATGTGCAACAATAATGCAACTATGTATTCTAAGAGTAAGGTCTTAATCGCAGGAAGGTGCTCACATGACAAGCAGAACTCTTCACTCCAGTTTACATGCAATTTGCATTATTCACTAATGAGTATGGTTATGTAACACTCAGATTTGATCAAAGTATTGGGTTTACATGAGGTAAAGTTTAATCACAATATTGACAAAATCATATCTCCTAAAGAGAAAATAAATGCTTAGCAAGTGTCTTAACTTACCCTCCACTTTCTTTGACGGTTCTTTGCCATGTTCTTCATAGTGTGTCTTTTTTGGGCCTTTTCAGGCTGAGCCACAGAATACTTCCTCCGCGGAGTCTCAATGTCTTGCAACCTGATAAATAAATCATGAATAATTGTAATACCAATAAAAGTAAGCAAAACAAAGCACACATGGTAAATATTAATATAAAATTACTTTAAAAAAATAATACAATCTTTAAGATTACCTTTTACACATTCAGGGTCAACATCTGTAAAAGTTTTCCTTAATTCTTCAAAGGAAAATGGTCAAAGCGAGGTTGTGTGATGACTATTCTGGAGGGAAAAGTTGCAGTTATAATTAATGAAATTCAGTTTTGGCATTTCAAATCCATATGACGTTAGAAGTAGGTTAACCTAACATTTACAGTATACAATAAGCAGTCTTACCCAGTTTGTGGATCGTATTTGTGTGGGCTGTTCTCTGAATTGGGTTTCACACAAAGGCACCTTACAGATTCCTGTAAAGTTTGAAATTAAAATGCGTTTAAACGGATTCACAATCTGCAAGAACCACAATATTTTCAAGTTTGAATCAGATGGCCTTCAAAGTAACCGCTGGAGAAAAAACACATAACGTTATTAGGCTAACGTTAATTGTAAGCCAACTTTGGTTTACAGGCACATTATATAACAATAACTGAACTTACCTCACGTTACGTGCCCTTTTAAATCTTTTCAGTGTTGTTCGGCTCTTCCTGTAAGTTAGTCTGTGCTGCTCATACTTTTGCTCGAGAGAATAAAGATGCAGGAGAGCCTCTTGGAGAAGATCAGCCTGTTCATGCTGTGCAGATTTTAAAGTAGTAAGCTGACGAGATATAGCACTCTGGCCGGAGATCAGCTGCTTCATCAAGGCATTCACAGTGACTGGGCTTGAGCTTGAGGCTGCTTGTCCTCCTTTGTTCAGTGGAGTAGAAAAACTAAGGTTCCTTTTACTCTCCATATTAAATCTGTCGAAAATGATCGATTCCAAATCTCAACCAAACACCACAAAAAAAAAAAACAATCCGTTCTCTGTACTTCCGGAAACAATGCGGAGGTTTCAACTTTCGCGCGCTTGAAACAATACACTACTATTGGGTGCGCCTCCGTCCCCACCTTTATTGTGAGTGGTTGATTTCAAACCTCAAAACGCCCCCTCTTTGGCGCGTGTTGTTTGCTTGCTAATCCCCACTCAAACCACGCCCTCGGTATGACGCGTCGCAGGTGTATCTTTAATTTGGTGCAAAAATATAATGCTGGACATAGGGGGGAAGAGTGGCGACGTCATCGATGCGCGCCGAGGAGTTGTTTCTCGGAGAGTACGGCGGTTGACATAAACTGGTTTGTGACTGGATCAAATGATTTCTGAGGGAGTAAATGAGGATGAAATGGAGTTTGATGAATGGAATTTAGTAAGAAGTGGGAAAGGACGAGAAAAGAAGAAAGATGGGCGAAATGAAGGGAGTATGGCAGCAAGCCAATCCAGTAAACGGGGTTTAGAAGGAAACAGCTCTGATGAAGAAAATAGGGTTGTGCGAAAAAAGATTGTGAGAGAGGAATTTAAAATAATTCTTAAATTTAGAAAGGAAGATGAGCATGTTAATCTAAGTCCAATAGTGGTATCTAGAGAATTGAAGAAAAAGGTAGGAGACGTGGATATGGCTAAGATTTTGAGAGATGGAAGTTTGTTAGTAATATGTAAAACAGAAGATCAAAAAAACAAAGCTGTTCAAATCGACAGTATATGTAAGAAAAAAGTGAATGAAAGGAAAATTCTTGGTGAGGGAAGAATGAAACAGGGAGTGATAACAGGTATTCCAATCGACGAAGATCTAGAAAAACTCAAACGAAGTATATCTGGAGGTGAAGTGAGTAAAATAAAAAGGTTGCAAAAAACAGTGAATGGGGAAAGGATTGATAGTTTATCAGTTCTCTTGGAGTTTCAGGAAGCTATGCTCCCAGGAAAGGTCAAAATTGGATATATGAGTTTCTCAGTGAGGCCATATATACCTCCACCACTTCGCTGTTATAAATGTCAGAGATATGGACATATAGCAGCTGTGTGCAAAGGAAAACAGAGATGCCCCAGGTGTGGGGGTGATCATAGAATTGAAAACTGTGGAGAGGATGCACAGGATAAGTGTTGTAATTGTGGTGGACATCATAGAGTAACATTCAGTGGATGTGATGTAAGAAAGAGGGCTGTGGAAATTGAGAAAGTGAAAGCCGTAAACAACATCAGTTATGCAGAGGCAGTGAAGGAGGTACAAGAGCAAAGGAGAAACAGTGACAATGATAAAGACAAACACATCTTGAGAGAAGAGGTTGGTCAAACAGAGGAAACCAGTACAGCGCTAACAGTAGACAAGCTGATTTTGTTCATTGCTTATGTTATTAATTGTTCAGATCAAGTCAAACACAAAACAGAGAAAATTAAAATAATTGTGAAAGGAGCTGAAAGGTTTTTGGGAATAAAAAATATATCGTGGGAAGATATTAATAAAAGACTGGAAGTGGTGGGAAAGCTAGGAGGAGCAGGTGATAAGACAACTTGAATATTGTACAATGGAATGCAAGAAGTTTGCTAGCTAATGGGCAAGAGTTTAAAGGATTTATAAAAGGGCTTAAAAAGAAACCAGAAATTATATGTGTTCAGGAAACCTGGCTCAAGCCAGTATTAGATTTTAATATTAAAGGTTATAATGATATTCGGAGAGATAGGGAGGAGGATAGTGTAGGGGGAGGATGTGTAATATTTGTAAAACAAGGATTAAAATATAGGATTATTGGGAAAGGAAAGGAGTTGGAATTTATAATAATAGAAGTTTTTGTAAAAGATGGAAATATTAAAGTTATTAATTTTTATAATCCTTGTAAAAGATTTTCAATAGAGATAATGGATGAACTTATTGTACATTTAGAAGGAAAAATTGTATGTTGTGGAGATTTTAATGCACATAGCACATTGTGGGATAATTGTAATGATGGGAATGGGAAAGTGATTGAAGAATTAATGGAGATAAAAGATCTGGTATGTTTAAATGATGAAAGGGGCACAAGGATTAATGTCAGAACAGGTAAAGAGTCAGCCATTGATCTTACACTGGTTTCAAATTCACTTGCAGGTGTATGTTTATGGGAAGTCATTAGAGGAACTACTGTAGGAAGCGATCATTACCCTATAATAGTTGAAGTAAATTTAAGTATAGAAGAATGTAATACAGAAGGAGTGGATAGATGGTTATTTGAAAAAGCAGATTGGGAGACATTTAAATATATTAGTGAACAAGAATTAAATAAAATTGAGATTAAAGAAGATATTGATAATGTTAATAGTGCTGTTTGTAATGCAATAATATTAGCAGCAATTCAGTCTATCCCGAAGAAAGGAGACAGGAAAAAGAAGAAGATTGTACCATGGTGGACAAAGGATTGTGAAAATGCAATTAAAACTCGAAATAAAGCATTTAAAGTTTTGAAAAATAATCACAGTTTTCAGAATTTTATTGAATATAAAAGGATGCAAGCAAATGTAAGGAGAATTATTAAAAATACAAAAAAGGCTTATTGGAGGAAGTTTTGTAACACTGTGGGAAGGGAAACCGGAATTGATCAAATATGGGGAATGATAAAAAGGATGAATGGGATAAGAAGAGAATATGGGTATCCAATTTTAAGTGATGGAGAAAAAATAGCTGTAAAAGATAAGGAGAAAGCAGAAATGTTGGCAAACTTTTTTGCTAAAGTTCATAATGCAAACAATATTAGTGAAGAAGGAAAAAGAGGACGGGAAAGTACGTTAGAGCAGTATAAAGAGATATTACAGAATGAGGAGTATAGTAATGACCAATTAAACATGGCGTTTACCAAGACAGAGTTAAATCGATCCCTCAGGAAAAACAAGAAATCTGCACCAGGAATGGATCAGATTTGCTATATAATGATAAATCATCTTAGTGAATCATCCAAGGAGATATTATTAAGAATGTATAATAAAATTTGGGAAGAAGGGAAGTTACCACAAAGTTGGAAGGATGCGGTGATAGTTCCAATACGCAAACCAGGGAAAGACTGCACAAATCCAGGGAATTATAGACCAATTGCTTTGACCTCTAGTATCTGTAAAATAATGGAAAAAATGATAAATGAAAGGTTAATGTATTATGTGGAAAATAAAAAATATCTTTCTAGATATCAGAGTGGCTTCAGAAGAGGGAGAAATACTCTGGATCCAGCAGTGTGTTTAGAACATGAAATAAGAAAGGCACAAATAAACAGAGAGAGTGTAGTGGCTGTCTTTTTTGATATAGAGAAAGCATACGATATGATGTGGCGAGAAGGTCTGTTAATAAAATTATGCAAATTAGGTATCAAAGGGAATATGTATAGATGGATCAAGAATTTTTTAGTAGGGAGAGCAATAAAAGTTAGGATAGGAAATTGTTATTCAGAAAGGTTTGTGATTGAAAATGGAACTCCACAAGGAAGTATAGTAAGCCCTTTATTATTTTCTATAATGATAAATGATGTATTTGAGGATTTGGAGAATGGGTTGGGGATTTCACTTTTTGCTGACGATGGGGCTATTTGGAAAAGGGGAAGGAACATTGATTTTATAGTAAAAAAAAGTACAGGAGGCTATTATAATAATTGAAGAATGGTCTTATAAATGGGGTTTAAAATTTTCGGTTGATAAGTCAAAGGTAATGTTTTTTACAAGGAAAAAAATTGAAGGTAAGGTAAAATTAAAATTATATAACCAAGAACTAGAAAGAGTTAAATATTTTAAATTTTTAGGGTTGTGGTTTGATGAAAGAATTACATGGGCGATGCATATTCAGAAAATAGTAGATAACTGTAAGAAAGTAATAAATATAATGAGGTGTTTAGTTGGTAGTGAATGGGGGGCGGATAGGATAGCATTAAAGGCGATATATAATGGGTTGATTAGATCTCGCTTAGATTATGGTTGTGTGGTGTATGGATCAGCAGCAGAATCGTCGCTTAGAAAGCTAGATTGTATACAGCATCAGGTATTGAGATTATGTACAGGAGCTATAAAAACAACACCGATTGCAGCGCTACAGGTAGAAATGGGAGAAATGTTATTAGAAATGAGACGGGTACAGTTATCAGTGAGTTACTGGGC
Organism: Pseudorasbora parva; assembly: GCF_024679245.1. Taxonomy (NCBI): domain Eukaryota; kingdom Metazoa; phylum Chordata; class Actinopteri; order Cypriniformes; family Gobionidae; genus Pseudorasbora; species Pseudorasbora parva. The sequence continues at coordinate 6,281,276 of NC_090179.1, forward strand.
TAATTTACAAGGTCATAGTGAAGAGCATCCTACGTTAGAAGTGTTAAAGCCATGTTGGGAAAAAGAGAGGAGGAAAACGAAAAGCTTTGGATGGACAGTGAAACAGAAAGCAACAGAACTTAAAATTGATCAGTTAAACGTCAGTCCGACTGTACCACTACCAGTAATAAAACCTTGGTTACTAGGAGAAACTACTGTAGATTTTACCTTTTTAGAAAAGAAAAATAAGGATATGGAATATAATTCATATAATGTGCAGACATATATTAATGAGTATTACAACTATGTTCAGATATACACGGATGCATCAAGGAGTTCAGATAATAAAATAGGAGTAGCATTCATTGTGCCAGAGTTTCAATTATCTGTAGGGAAAAGGATCAGTGATGAATTATCTGTTTATACAGGGGAAATGATAGCAATATTATTAGCAACACAGTGGATAGAGGAGATAAGACCTATGAAATCAATCATTTGTTCAGATTCAAGTTCATCTTTGGCCAGCTTGCATTATAGTCACTCAGAAAGTAGACCAGACATTTTATTAGAAATACAACAAACATTATACAGAATTCAAATGATGGGTATCACAGTGGTTTTTTTATGGGTTCCGGCTCATGTTGGTGTTCAAGGAAATGAATTAGCAGACAAGGAAGCAAAGGACGCCATTAAAAACAAAGACATTAGTTTATCAGTTAATCTGAGTAAGAATGAAATCAAGAGTATTATTAAGAAAAGGTTGAAGGAAAGATGGCAAAAACAGTGGGATCAGGAGAAGAAAGGTCGATGGTTTTACAGGATTCAAAGGAAAGTAGGAGAGATGAGAAGTGCAGGGAAAAATAGAAGAGAAGAGATGATAATATCAAGGATGAGATTTGGACACACAAGTCTAAACAGCACACTTTATAAAATGAATAAACATGATACAGGAAAGTGTGAATTTTGCGGGCAAGAAGAAACCGTGGAACGTTATTATATACTGTCAGAAATATGAGACTGAAAGAAGGGTTTTAATACAAAATCTAGAAAGAATAAAAATGTGATTTATATTGGGAGATATTTTACAAAATAAATCAGGAAATGAATGCTATAATTGCCTTTTTCAATATCTAAAAGTGACCAATTTATGGAATAGAATATAAAGGAGAGCATGTCATTTTGTTCCACACTCCATACCAGTCGGTGGCGGTAATACACCATGTCGTTGTTTGTCAACCGCCAATAAACTTGAAGAAGAAGAAGAAGAAGAATGCTGGACATAATTATCTATCAACATGGAAGGACAACCACCTGTTGATAATAATACGAGAAAGAGAGCTCAGCGGTTTTGCGACCACTGCAACGAGAATGTTTCACATGCATATTTTTATCTTCACAAAAAAAAGTTTTTTTTTCACAATGGAGCGATTACAGCTGAGACAAATCACAACACAGAGCTGGAAGAGGGTGCATGTGATGAACTTCATCCAGCCGAAATGAGACCTGTGGACTGGGATGATGCTGGTATTCATTTTGGTAAGTTACTGAAATTTTTTTTTTAATGTAAAACCAAATGACAAGTAAAATAAGATGGTGATCATCAGCATTTGTTTTATATATTTACTGATGTTGTGCAACATTACACTGATGTTCATGATCTGCTTTGGTTAGAGTTGACACACAATAGTGATTTGCTTGTTTTCAGAATGTAGTAAGTTTGTGTTTTTTCCAGTAAAGGCATAAGTCTTGTTAATACATTGTAACTTTTATTTATTACAAATTTGGTCATAGCTGTATTTGCTGAACATTTAAATCATGACGGGCCATTCATAACAATAACTAAAGTTATTTGGATAAACTATTACGAATGGCCCATTAACATTTCTATGGCCCATCATGACCTGTACACATGCTGTACTGTAAAGTGCATATGTGATTCTAAGGGATTTTAGTAAACAGCTGCTAACTTTAAGATAATGCTAGACAAATGCTTAGCTCCAGCCATTAATCAATTGGTATTGTGATGTTTCACTGTTTAAACTAAATCTTTGTATTTAGCTTGTGTATGTAAATTTGTGTGTAGCTAAAATCGTTGTATTGTTCTTTAATTGTTACAGAGGACATTGGAGACCAAGAGCAAGTTGATTTCTGCATATTTGAAGAAACCAAGCATTTACATGAGAACCAAGATTCGGCAGATCTTCTTGATTTATCCATTACTGAAGGCAAGGCTCCTTACATTTAAATTGATGCACACAGACAGATGTGTATTGTTACACTTACACTTCTATTAATTTTTTCTAAAAAAAAAAAACTCTAACAAATGTCTTTTTTTTGAAGAAGAAGAAGAAGAAGAAGAAGAAGAACGCAATGAGCTGCTCAGGCTTTCCTTGGAGCTCAGTGAAACGTCTTCAGATGATGACAGTGACCATGAAGAGCAACATGTCTTTACAGATGGTCAGCACTGAACATTTGGATTATAAAGATGACAAACCTGAAGAAGACAATGACAATAGAGACAGCTCTGCTTTATTACTTGTAAAGCTATTAGCAATAATGCTTTTAACCTGGCAAGCATTGTTCAACATTTCAGACAATGCCATCACTGCACTGCTGCTATGCCTCAGACAAATGATGGCTCATTGGAAATATTCTCAGTGTTGATTGGTGTCTCCTCTGGGTTTGCCACTGTGGCCTTTGGCTTACTCGGTTGGGGACACACAAACTATAACACTAAATTTATGATCGAAGTTATTCAACTAAATATACAAATAAAATTAATTAATTAGGTCTTATTTAATTCTATAAACTATAATATTAATCTGCCAACATTTTTGACCCTACAGCCAACTAAAATTTTGTTGCAATACTGTCTCGTTTGACACTGTGAGGCTACTTTGAAACAATCGTCATTGTAAAAGCGCTATATAAATAAAGTTGATTGATTAATGCAATTTGCTGGTATGATTCCCAAGACTTTATATTAACTAAGAAAATATACTAGTACGACAACTTCACTGAATATGTTGTCTGTCCAAAAACATGATAAGCTTCAATGGCAAGGAATATCTGTACCCCAAACTAACCTATTGTTACAAGAAAGTAACTCAGTCATTAGAGACCTTGGTAAAAAAGACCTGGGTTTTTTAAAAAGAGAGGCGTGGAGAGAAATACAAATTCTTGGACGAACCAGTCCTCGACCCAAATGCAGAGCTGCGTGCTGGAGTCATTAAGAGATTTCTTATAATCAGTGTTAAAAACTAACACACGTCCTATACGCCATGTTGTTGCAAAGGTTTCGTGGTTGCACCCTCATCCAGACAGATGTTTCTTTGGGAACCCTGTGGAGGTATGGCACACAGACATATTTTGAGCATATCTGGGGTTTTTTGTGTTTTTAAAGCCATGTTTTCATTATTTCACATTAATGTACATTCCTTTTTATTAAATGTTATTGTTATTAACTGCATTTTGTAAAACTTCACAATAAATGTGTGTTATTCTAAAATGGTTGGTTAATTTTCCTTTATTTGTTCCATTCAATTCCTTAATTTAAATACTCTGTTTTTGTGACTATATGTTCGGGGTGTTTATTTTGTAGTGTTTTTATAAAAACTTTGATTAAGAATCATAATCCTCAATCCTGAAGTCCTCCCCTGCCACCCCTCCCTCTGAGAACAGACAACACCTCAGTGTCATTAACATATGAAAGGCCTTCTTCACACCTAACAGTCACCAGTCCTAGCACCCAGCAGTGTTTCAGCTGTATATTTCCGTGAAATTTCACGGTTGCCTGTATATGTCCGCATATGTGAGGTTTCCGGGTGTATCTTGAAATATACTGTTCCGTGTTACTCTGATCTGCTTTTTCCCACATACGTCCGGTAAACCTCAAATTACACAGGAGTTAACCATGCCCGGATAATGCCGTATTCCAGGGTTTTCATGCAGTGTTAATTTTGAATCATTTAATATGTATTATGGTTCCTTTCACTGTAATTCAATACCCCTTTGAGTTATTTGACCTGAATCAATCCCTTACAATAGTAAATCTGGCAAAGACGACTGATTTCTTGGTAGAGGAAATTAAGTCGCTATCTGCAAGGGTCAAGAGTAACGAGAATAAGGTGTCGCAAATTGAGCAGGTGGCTCGGATGGATCAAGGCAAGTGTGATCAAGCCGAGATCTAAAGTAGGAGTTGAAATTTAAGGTTAAAAAACCTCAAAGAAACAGAAGGAGAAGATATCAGAACCAAAGAGCTCAAAATCCTAAAAATTCTTACTCCAGACGCGGTAGAAAAACGGAGTAATTCTTACTCCGTTTTTGCGTTGACACAATCCATAGAGTTGGACGTCCTGGGACGGGTCATCATCCAGTTCGCACTCCGGACCTACAGAGAGAAAGTCTGGAAAGCTGCGCGGGATCATCCTGCACTCAAGGAATGAGGTGTTTGCCTTGCAGAGGATCTGACATTTGCAGAAAGACAACAGAGAAAGTGCCTATGGCCAAGGGTAAAAGCGGCGAGAGAAAAGGGGAAGAGACAAGACAAGTTGCAAGGGTAAAAGACAAGTTGACGAATATCAAGATGAATACTGAAATAGGCTAACAATAACTAAATAGGCATTATTAAGGACTGTGCTGGCTAGGCAGTCGAACTGAAATAATAAATGTTCAAGAGTGGCTTGTGTGTCAAGCCACTCTTGAACAACAGACAGCATCAGAAGCGTGTTGCCTGGGCTAAAGACAAAAAGGACTGCTGAGTGGGCCAAAGGTATGTTCTTTGATGAAAGTAAATTTTGCATTACCTTTGGAAATCAAGTTTTCTGGAGGAAGAGGAGAGGCACACAATCCTAGTTCCTTGAGCTCCAGTGTAAAGTTTCTAGAGTCAGTGATGGTTTGGGGTGTCATGTCAAATGCTGGTGTTGGTCAACTGTGTTTTCTTAGGTCCAAGGTCAATGCAGCCATATACCAGGAAGTTTTAGTGCACTTCATGCTTCCTGCTGCTGACCAACTTTATGGAGATGCAGATTTAATCTGTAATAAGGTAAACCATGCCTTTGAGACTGGTATAATTGGGGTGGTAATTTTGTGTTAGTTAGTGCTGGCTTGCAACCTCCTCCTCCTCCTCCTCCTCCTCCTCCTCCTCCTCCTCCTCGAGAGAGAGAGAGAGACTTTTACGCTGGCTCTATCGGTAAAAGTGCAAACTATTCTTCAGTAAAATCTCTTCATTTGATTGATCATCCTGACTCCTGGTCTTCCTTTCTACATATCTGGTCTCTGGGTCTAAACTGTTAGCCCAACAGAAGTTAAAGACGTTGGAAGGTTTTTTGGATCGAGTGTACCATGTCTATGTATAATTTAATGTTTGGAAGTAAACATTTGGAAAAAAAAGTAGACCGTTTGTTTGCTTGCGTTTCAAATACTGGTTGTAGTTAGACAGACTACCAAAGGTGGAACAGAAGAATTAGAAGCAACTGCCATTACAATAACTTCATATGAGAAACAATACAGAATGAACAAAACATACTTTATCATCTGATCGCAGAGAAAGAAACATTAGCACAATGCTTAACCAGTAATAACGGAACTGACACAACAATACACTCAATTTTCTAAAGTTTTTATTGAATTAACTGTTCCATCTGAATATATTGAATAAATGTAAAGAGATGAACACATATGTCTTTATGTCACAAACACAAGTCTGCCAGGCATTCACGTGTGAATCGCTTCTGGGCATTTGTGGATTTCGAAACATTTCTTGCGTCAAACCGTCCAGACAAATCCACAGATAGGTGGACCAAGGTCAATGAAGACTGAAACTAAGACGAAAGCGATTCATCAAAAAACATCATCCGGCCATTCGCCCCTAGCCGTGTGCAACAGACACTGTACTCTTTTTCTCTGTAAACCATATTTTTTCTTCACTGACGAAAAAAGAAAAAACTATATCATTCTATGATTAGAGTTGTGGGGGGAAGAGACAGGGCAAGATAAAACCGAGAAAAAGAGAGATGTGGAGATAAGAAAGACAAATAATCTACTGCCCAGTGATATGGTTTTCAAGCTGTTATCAATTTTTTTTGGCCTTCAAAACATCTTAAAATGCACATATGTAGATCATAGAAATAAAAATGTTCTCAGGGGAGCATGCCCCCCAACCGCCCTAAAATTTGGGATTATAGATTATAAACCTGTCAACATTATTGGGTAATATTAATGCATGTAGGCTACAATATGGCCATGCAATAAGGTATTAATATTAGCTTTATATGTAATTATTAACAGCCAATATCCTATGCGTATGAATGTTAGTAAGCTACTAGTTAATAGCACAATTTGGACCCTTAAGTGTGTAACGGTGGCAAGCCCACAACCAACTTAAATAAACAGTTTAGTTTAACAAAACAGTTCGGGCGCCAGACAAGCTTAAACTTGTCAAGATACAAAAAAATCGGGTTGTTGCGTTTGTCACCCCGGAGTAGCTCTATTAGCCACCGATTACAAACAAAAGAATCAGATCACACACAAAGGAGTCATATTCACAGGTATATATATTTTTTTCCACCCAAATTCACAAGAAACAAACAAACCAAAAAAAAAAAAAAATGAACAACAACAACAAAAAAAAAATAGGATATAGAAATAAGAAAATGTAATTAAAGAACCTAAAGTTCCTTCTATTATTTCCAAAAAAAACTTTCACAGTTGGTTAAATGTAGTTACAATGGGAACACAAAAATAAATACAGACAAAAATAAATAACCAAAGAGGACAATAACTTACATGACTTAAACCTACAATGACTGTGCTTTTAAGTAACTCTGTAGATTAACGTCATACAATAGCCTCATCTCCCACGAGCAATCGAGAGAAAATAAAATAAAAATAATAATAGATGAAAACATCAATACAGTCAGTTACGGCATGACCAGAAAACAAAAAGAGAAAAAAATGTGTCCACACACAGTCGTGCAAATCAACCACCAGGAATGGGAAAAATCTTTGCCTAGGCGTGATGAATTTGCGTGCGTGAATGTTCAGGTATGTTCGCGTAATGGGTGGGTGTGTGTGTGTGTGTGTGTGTGTGTGTGTGTGTGTGTGTGTGTGTGTGTGTGTGTGTGTGTGTGTGTGTGTCCACAGCGCTCCCCGCTGCGCTCAGGCTGATGATGGCAGTGAGGAAAACACTGGTTTTAGTCAGAGGGAGTCGGTGAAAACTAAGGGAGTTTTTAAACAGGAGTTCGTTCACCTGCGCAGCTCTCGCGCCGCTCGTCAGCCACCAAGACTTCGTCACCCTGCCACCAGCTGCCGAAAGTGCATGCCGCACTACAGAGATCGCCTCGGAAACGCACGTCCGCTTTAGCGACCCAGCCTGGCTCAAACAGCAGTGATGCGTTCAATCTCACCAACCCAGCGGTTTGTCTCAGGTCATCCGTTTTCTCTCTCTCTTTATTTCATTCTTTCTTTCTCCCCCTTTTCTTTTGCATTTGCCTCCTTATATACCCACGTTTCCTATTTCCGGTTAATTTATTTCCCTCCTCCATCCGGCCACACAACAGGAAAACATACCTATTTTTCCTCGTACTGCCACACTCTCCCTCCCTAGAGAAAACAACCCATGGTTGTAAGGGAAAAGGTGGAAAATGGGGATTAAAAGCCCAAGAAATCCTCATCCTCACTGGCGGATTCTTGAAATATCTCAAGGATTCGTTGCCTCTCTTGAATTTCAACCTCCTCAGATATGGGGTAACATGGTTTTAAATTAGTCACATGCACATTGCGAACATCTTCCCCCGTGGACTCCAACGCCACTTGATAATTCAACGGACCCTGCTGCTTTATTATACGGTAAGGACCCTTCCATCTTGGAGCAAATTTTGCACTGAAGTGATGTTGGGCACTGGACTGGGGAAAATTCCTTACCCACACCCGGTCCTTTTCCTTAAAGAATACCTCCCGTCTGTTTTTATTGTAGTTCCTGAGCTGTCTTTTCTGTGCTTTTTTGCAGCATTCCTTGGCCTTTGATTGAAGTTGGACAAGATTATTGACAACATCATATGAAGGTAGATCGGGAGAGAGATTCTTACCGTGCAACAGTTTGTCCATTGGACCTTGCAACTTTCTCCCCAGGTGGAGTTCTGCTGGACTCATGCGAATGGACTCCTGGACAGCTGAGTTAACTGCAAATCGTAGTTCAGGTAAGTATTGATCCCATTTCTTATGGTTATCATCTACATAAGCGGCAATCATATACTTTAGGGTCCTGTTTACTCTCTCTGTCATATTGGTTTGTGGGTGGTAGGCTGTAGTGAGTTTTTGTGAGACACTCCACTTACCACATAACTCCTTAAATACAGCAGAAAGGAACTGGGTACCTCTATCTGATACGATGAAGTCCGGAACACCCCATCGTGTCAGAATCTCTCTCCTGAAAATCATTGCCACAGTTTGTGCATTGGCCTTCCTCATGGGAAACAGCTCCACCCAGCGGGTAAAGTAGTCCACAAAGACAAGAAGGTACTCATTCTGTTGGGTACTGCGGGGCATTGGTCCCATGATGTCTACCCCTATCATTTCGTTGGGATGTGAGGTGCTAATTTGTTGTATTTTCCCTGCAGGTTTACGATTCTCGCTTTTGAGGGTTTGGCATTTCACACACCTTTTGACGTAATTCTTTACGTCCGCCCACATCCCTGGCCAAAAAGCCACCTCATGCAGCCTCTGGTAAGTTTTGTAAATACCCATATGACCACTTAACGGATTTGCATGATAGTGTTGCAGGGCTGTCAAAATCAGACTGTTGGGCATGTATATCCGGTAATGACATTGGCCACTCTTCAACTGGGTTGTGTGGTACAATTTATCCTCCACTACCGTATATTGATCTTTTAGACGATCGTCATGTCCTGCCATTTTTTGGAATATTCTGATGACTTCAGGATCTTTGTGTTGTTCCTCCCATATGCCAGCCGCAGTGATTGGAAGGTCTGGTTCCTCAGTTCGACTGGCATATACACTACATGCAGGTTGGGTGTGGATCCGGGAGAGAGCATCAGGTGCTACATTTAGCCTACCCTTCCGGTACTCAACTACAAAATCAAACTTCTGCAGTCGAAGAACCCATCTGATCAGTCGGCTGGTGGTTTTTGTAGAGCTCATTACCCACTGCAGGGCTGAGTGATCGGTCACGACAGTGAAGAGTTTGGGCTCTAAATAATGCTGCCACCTTTCTAGAGCCCACACGACAGCAAGACATTCCTTCTCTGTCGCGGAGTAATTAGTTTCTGCTTTGTTCAGGGTCCTACTGGCATAAGCAATCACCTGCTCTGAGCCCTGGTCCCGGCGCTGCGTCAGCACAGCACCCAGTCCGGTGTCACTGGCGTCAGTATACACAATAAATGGTCGTTCAAGGTCAGGATGTCCAAGGATGGGAGGTGAGGTGAGACATGCTTTTAGTAATTCGAAAGCCTGTTGACATTGGGGTGACCAATTAAATGCATGACCCTTTTTTTTAAGGCATTAATGGGTTCTGCGATCCGCGAGAAATTTGGCACAAACCGGTGGTACCACCCGGAGAGTCCAAGGAAACGCTGAACCTCTTTGATGTTTCGTGGTACAGGGTATGCCCGTATAGCTTCCACCTTACTCTGGTCTGTGGAGATACCATGAATATTCACTACATGCCCGAGGAATGTCAACTCCTGAAGACAAAACCTGCTCTTCTTTAGATTTACAGTCAACCCCGCTGTCTGCAATCGATGGAGAATTGTCTGGAGATCAAGGAAGTGTTGGTCCACACATTGTGAGTACACTATAATATCATCAATATAGACAAAACAGATGTTACCTCGTAATTCTCCTAAAACGGTCTCCATCAATCTTTGAAAGGTTGCTGGGGCATTTTTTAATCCAAAGGGCATGACTTTAAATTGATATAACCCTGATGGAGTGATGAAGGCAGTCATGGGTTTGCTATCTGGGTCCATTGTTACCTGCCAGTATCCACTGTTGAGGTCGATGGTCGAAAAGATGGATGCACCCGAGAGGGATTCAAGAATCTCATTGATGTTTGGAAGAGGGTATGCATCACTCTCGGTTATAGCATTAACCTTTCGGTAATCAACACAGAATCTCATTTTACCATCTTTTTTGGGAACTAGAACCACAGGTGAAGCCCAGGCAGAATGAGATGGTTCTACGATACCTGCTTTTAACATTTCTTCTAACTGCTCCCTCACAACTGCTTGTTTTGAAGGATTCATGCGATACGGTCGCTGTTTAATGGGCACTGGATGAGTGATATAGAGGTGGTGTTGAAGAACATCCGTCCGTCCCGGACGAAGGGTACACACCTCATAGTTGGACTCTAAGATTTGCTGCAGTTGTTGTTTTCCATCTGGCGGTAAGTGAGCACCATTTACCGCAATGTTGATCAACTCCTGGTCATCCAAATTGTCAAGTGGGCAGGATAGCAATGGGTGTTTAGGTGGAGGAACGGAACTAAGCAGGGACATGCTTTGCTTAACGCTCTTTTGATTATGTTTCTTTTCCAGGTGTGGTGGTTTCACGACAGGTATACTGGCCTGACCTGGTTGAAAAGGGTAGTCTTCATTAGGGGCAGACTTGAAGGAGTATTTCTGGTCTGTCACATTAATCTGCAGTCCACTAGAGAATATAAAGTTCAAACCTAGAATCACTGCATAAGCAAGGGCTTTGGAGGTGAGGACAGCCACCCACACTGAGAAAGTCTTATCATGAATAATAATAGGCAGATTTATCCAGCCTAATGGAACTTCTGCAACACCATTAGCTAAATATAGAGGACCAAGGGTCCAAGGCTGCAATTTGACTCGGGGATTAAGCTCTGACCAAAGGTTTTCATGTAGGAGGGTGTAACTTGCGCCTGTATCCAGTATAGCCTTTCCTCTCCAAGTGCCAATACTAATGGGTATTACTAATTGTTGTGGTACCGCAGTCGGCTGATTTGTGGGGGTATTGAAACCTGTGGTGGTACTCTCTTCCATCGTCATAGATGGCCAAGGAGTGGCTGCTGCTGACACCGCATTGCTAGAAGGGGTATTTGGCTGGCGAGGCGGAACCCCAGACTTCAGAGGTTGGAAGGAACGTTTATTAGTGTTGGCACGATGCTGATCAGATGGCTGGTTGGAAGAAGCAGATGTAAAATGTGGGCAGTTTCCAGGTGAGTGGTAACCTTTACACCTCCAGCACTGTACTTGAGGCTTCTCCATGGGTTGGTTAGACATTGGTCTTTGGGGCATTGTAGGTGGTTTCATAGCCTTACGTCCCTCATTTTGGATGTGCTGCGCATAATCCTTTTCCAGCTGGTGACCCAACTTCACTAGATCTTCAACAGTGCTTACTCTGCTGCGTAGCTGACTGGCTAGATAGGGCTTGATATTTTTAAGGATCAATTTTACCATGTCACTCTCTGTTAGGGCCGGCTTCCACCTTTTGCAGAGAGCTCGATACGAAAATGCAAAATCCCTAATGGATTCTTTCTCTCCTTGGATTCTATTTCTGACCCGATCAGCCAGCTCATCTTCATAATCCTCCGAGAGGAAAGCCGAGAGGAAGGCGGATTCAAACTCACCCCATGTCATTATAGAGGATCTGGCAACCTCCCACCAGTCACGGGCAGTTCCATACAGGACAGTTCGGAAGGTGGCCAGCAGGTCTGCATCAACCAAAGTATGTATTGCTAGAAAATCTTGACAACGGGCCAGATATAGCAAAGGATCTGGGTCATCGGAGGGTCTTCCAAAAGTGGGAAACGTTAATTTCAGGTAGTCACTTCTTACCCCTGTAGTAGCAGATGAATATGCAAGTGCAGGTGCAGTCACTGAGGGAGAGGGAGGAAGGGAAGCGAGTGACGTAGACTCAGGAGGGGATGGTAGCCTTTCCTTAAGTAGATCCACTATCTTCTTTTCTTGTGTTTTGCAACGGTCCGTCATCTCAGTCTCAAACTTCCTTAAGTTGGTACAAAGCATAGCAGTTTGACTGTGGCATTGCTGTATTTCTGTTGTCAGCTGGTCATGGCTTTTTTGAAAGTGCTGTTGCATGGTTTTTAGGTCTTGCTGAACTTCCAGCTGGAGCTGATCCACCATGAAGCGTACCTCAGATACAACAGTAGATTCTACTTTTTGCAGTTCCCCTGATATCATGAGTTTCATAGCTTTCGTTAACTGATCAGCCTCAGACTCCTCCTGTTTTCTGCTCGTGGCCAACAGGGTAAGAACTTGCTGCTGGTTGTCCCTCATTTTGGTAGAAAGGTTATCAATTTGGTCACAGTGCTGAGACGAAGCTGCTTTCAGCCCCTGGGTAAGTTCACAAACTGCTTTCGTCTGGGTTTTAACAAAATCCATTAGTGTATCCCAATTACCTTGAACCTGTGAAGTAAGTTGTTGCATTTCTCTTCCAGGAGTGGGGAGTCCACCAGGCAAATCCTGCTGAGTCACAGAGAAAGAAGACGAGAGGTCAGGTGATGTGCATAGCCGCATGGGGCCTGGGCCCCGTTCCCAGGAAAGGGTGTGTACTGGAGTGCTGAACTGGACATGTGATTCTGGATATCTAGTTCTAAAGGGCACTTGGGTGTATGGGACTGAGGCATGGGGAACTTGTGGTGAAGGATGCCCAGGGGAAACCTGTGGTGATGGGACAATTGGCCATATTGGGGTTGCAACATCTGGAGGAGCTTCAATATCAACAAAAGTGGACATAGGGGATGGTGTAGTGGTCATGTCTGCAAGTACAATAAAGTGTGTACAATGTTATGTAAAATGAAATGTGTACGTGTGTCAGTATTAGGCAGCAAAAAACAGCAACAACATTACAATGTTGTACCAGGATTAATTAAACAAATCTAACCCCCATACACTGATTTGCACTCTCTTCACAAGCATGCAACCGCAAGGTGACACTTCAAATCTTCCTCATTAATTGTTACCTCCTTAACTACAACAAGCAAGCTATTCCACAGTTCAAAAGACACAGGTTACCAAAATACAATTTCCCCCAAAGAAACAACAGCAATGTACATCACATTCTTTAGAGGGTGTTTCACAAAGGAAAAAAAATGTTTTTCATTTCAAGTTCATAACAAATTTTCAAAAAAGTTTTTTTTTTTTAAGTTCAGGGTCCCTGTTCGGGCGCCACTTCTGTAACGGTGGCAAGCCCACAACCAACTTAAATAAACAGTTTAGTTTAACAAAACAGTTCGGGCGCCAGACAAGCTTAAACTTGTCAAGATACAAAAAAATCGGGTTGTTGCGTTTGTCACCCCGGAGTAGCTCTATTAGCCACCGATTACAAACAAAAGAATCAGATCACACACAAAGGAGTCATATTCACAGGTATATATATTTTTTTCCACCCAAATTCACAAGAAACAAACAAACCAAAAAAAAAAAAAAAATGAACAACAACAACAACAAAAAAAATAGGATATAGAAATAAGAAAATGTAATTAAAGAACCTAAAGTTCCTTCTATTATTTCCAAAAAAAACTTTCACAGTTGGTTAAATGTAGTTACAATGGGAACACAAAAATAAATACAGACAAAAATAAATAACCAAAGAGGACAATAACTTACATGACTTAAACCTACATCGACTGTGCTTTTAAGTAACTCTGTAGATTAACGTCATACAATAGCCTCATCTCCCACGAGCAATCGAGAGAAAATAAAATAAAAATAATAATAGATGAAAACATCAATACAGTCAGTTACGGCATGACCAGAAAACAAAAAGAGAAAAAAATGTGTCCACACACAGTCGTGCAAATCAACCACCAGGAATGGGAAAAATCTTTGCCTAGGCGTGATGAATTTGCGTGCGTGAATGTTCAGGTATGTTCGCGTAATGGGTGGGTGCGTGTGTGTGTGTGTGTGTGTGTGTGTGTGTGTCCACAGCGCTCCGCGCTGCGCTCAGGCTGATGATGGCAGTGAGGAAAACACTGGTTTTAGTCAGAGGGAGTCGGTGAAAACTAAGGGAGTTTTTAAACAGGAGTTCGTTCACCTGCGCAGCTCTCGCGCCGCTCGTCAGCCACCAAGACTTCGTCACCCTGCCGCCAGCTGCCGAAAGTGCATGCCGCACTACAGAGATCGCCTCGGAAACGCACGTCCGCTTTAGCGACCCAGCCTGGCTCAAACAGCAGTGATGCGTTCAATGTCACCAACCCAGCGGTTTGTCTCTGGTCATCCGTTTTCTCTCTCTCTTTATTTCATTCTTTCTTTCTCACCCTTTTCTTTTGCATTTGCCTCCTTATATACCCACGTTTCCTATTTCCGGTTAATTTATTTCCCTCCTCCATCCGGCCACACAACAGGAAAACACACCTATTTTTCCTCGTACTGCCACAAGTGTCAACATTTTTTTTTCATAGGCTACCCTCACTGGGGGCTAAGGCCCCCGTAAAATGAAAATCCTAGAAATGCCCCTGATATCAACAGCCGTCGTCAGCAGGGGCACTAATACGATCACTTATATACTGCTACGTGCAACAACAAACAAAAACAAAAAACTGAGGAAGACGAGAGTACATTCACAGTGTTTGTTGCACACGGCTAGGGGTGAATGGCAGGATGATGGGCCATGATGGGATTTGGGAGAAAGTCCAGGGCTGTATTTTAGCCCCAGTCCGTCCCTGGGTTTAACTACTCATAGGACATTTAGGGGTAACGTGGAGGCAGGGTGGGGAGGTGCAATGACAGTAGTACAAGCTGTGCACACTCGGCACGCGTGCAAGGCAGATCTGGCCGCGCTGCTTATAGCAGGAGCAGAGGCAGCATGACAATGGGCAGAGGGGGCTATTATGCATAATATATATATATATATATATATATATATATATATATATATATATATATATATATATAATATGTAGTGTAATAAATATAAAACTGACTAGGCAACCTCCTTATTTAAGGCAGGAGGAGCCTTCCAAAATTAATGGGATTATAAACAACAAATGTAGTTTGTCAATAATCACAATTTTATTGGTACAACACAAGCCATATCAAAAGGTTAAAACCAATTACAATTTGTGTCTGCAATAAGATTCATAGAATCGGGAAATGGCTCTCCTCGAGAATGCAAGAAGGGTCCGGCCTGCTCTTTTACACCGCCTACCACCTGCAGAGGGAAAAAAAAGAAACCCAGAGCATATACCACAAATAAGTAACCTTTAAAATCACCATTTATAGTGCCAACCTTCTAATGCACACCACCCAGATCAATTATTAGTATGATTGGATTAAACACATGTAGTAAATCAAAATCAAATATAACCCAAAAAGAAACTTAAATACACAAGAAACAGTGGCTGGTCTGCCCCTTTAACAGGAAAACAAATACACGCTAATACAAGTCAATGCAAAAAAAAATAAAAAATAAATACAGAATAAACAAAAAACAAACAAAACATACTTTAGCGAAAGTCATTGCTGGCTAGTCTCCTCTCACATATTACGCATAATATATGTGCCCCATACATGGAACCTGAAATTTACCTGAGTGTTGCATTTTATAATTTAAACATTTGACTTTATGAAAATTCTATAATCCAAGATGACCACCATATGACATATGCAAATTAGATCCCTAAATAAACTTTGGTTCACCCAAGATTTCTAATTTACATAAAGTCTTAAGATTAGCCTTTTGAAATTAATGTCAAAAACATTATAGAAAAACCTCAGATTCCTAAAGGGTTAAGTCAGTATAAATCAAATATACAGTGACTATTTAAGTTTGCTTAAGTAAATGAAGTATTTGAGAAGGACAAGTAAACTGAAATGGTAAGGGTAGCATGCCTCCCATAAAGTTAATGCATTGTCAGTAGGTGTTTGTGGCCATTTGAATGCATTTGACCACATCAGCAGTTACACTATGAAAGCAATCTGGAAGTGGTTGAAAGTATTTTAGACCCCATTTACACCGATCAGCATAAGCCACTATTTGGATCAGAGCAACCATTTCTCCAGGTGTAAATGGGGCTTAAGCAAGAACAAAGCAGAGCACGTCAATCAAAGATGAGGTCATGCAAACGCAGCACAAACAATACTTGAAACTTCCATGGGTCAAAGACTTCCCTGTAGACACTTGGTTACAAATCTTTAACCCCAACCTCCCCATACACAACAAAACTACTGAACTGGTTTTAGAAATATTTATTTTTTCAAAAGCAAACTCTTGAGTAGACAAAGTATGCAGCTATGACTTCACTTGTTGCAACAACCTCAATATGCCTGGAGAGAGACGTTGGTTTTGAGTAGTCTGCAGAGGTGTTAAATCTTGGAAGTCAGGCTGGACAGACTGCAGACTCATAGCGTGAAGAGGTACATTGCTGGGCTGTCCCAGAGGTTTGGAACCAAGGCTAGATTGCTCTGGGATAGGAAAGACATGGAAACCAGGGCTCCGGAACACAGATTGGTAACGGGCGTGCGCAGATGGCAGGCTACCTGACTGGACGACAGACTGGTAACGGACTTGGGCTGTTTGTTGCATGTTAGACTGGTCCACAAACTGTGAGGTGGCTTGTGCCAGCTTCAGGCCACTGGGCTGGGACAGAGACTGGTAACGGGCTTGGGCTGATGACAGGCTACCTGAGTGGACCACAGATTGGGAACTGGCTTGGGCAGGTTGTTGAGGTTTGGACTGGTCCACAGACAGTGAGCTGGCTTGTGCCACCTTCAGGCCACTGGGTTTAGATACAGACTGGTAGCGGACATGGGCTTGTTGTTGCATGTTAGACTGGTCCACAAACTGCGAGGTGGCTTGTGCCAGCTTCAGGCCACTGGGCTGGGACAGAGACTGGTAACGGGCTTGTGATGACTGCAGACTGCTGGGCTGAGATATGGACTGGTAGCGGGCTTGTGCTGACTGCAGACCACTGGGCTGGGACACATACTGGTTACGGGCTTGGGCTGATGACAGGCTACCTGACTGGACCACAGATTGGGAACTGGCTTGGGCAGGTTGTTGAGGTTCGGACTGGTCCACAGACAGTGAGCTGGCTTGTGCCACCTTCAGGCCACTCGGCTGGGATATGGACTGGTAACGGGCTTCTGCAAGCTTCAGGCCACTGGGCTGGTCCACAGACTGGTAACGGGTTTGTGCTGACTGCAGACCACTGGGCTGGGACACATACTGGTTACGGGCTTGGGCTGATGACAGGCTACCTGACTGGACCACAGATTGGGTACTGACTTGGGCAGGTTGTTGAGGTTTGGACTGGTCCACAGACAGTGAGCTGGCTTG
Source organism: Pseudorasbora parva (assembly GCF_024679245.1). Lineage (NCBI taxonomy): Eukaryota > Metazoa > Chordata > Actinopteri > Cypriniformes > Gobionidae > Pseudorasbora > Pseudorasbora parva. Next base: position 6,298,535 of record NC_090179.1, read on the forward strand.
TGCCACCTTCAGGCCACTGGGCTGGGACAGAGACTGGTAACGGGCTTGTGCTGACTGCAGACTGCTGGGCTGAGATATGGACTGGTAGCGGGCTTGTGCTGACTGCAGACCACTAGGCTGGGATATGGACTGGTAACGGACTTGTGGCAGCTTCAGGCCACTGGGTTTAGATACAGACTGGTAGCGGGCTTGTGCTGACAGCAAGCCACTGGGCTTGGACACATACTGGTAAGGGGCTTGGGCTGATGACAGGCTACCTGAGTGGGCCACAGATTGAAAACTTGCTAGGGCAGTTTGTTGAGGTTTGGACTGGTACACAGACGGTGAGCTGGCTTGTGCCACCTTCAGGCCACTGGGCTGGGATATGGACTGGTAACGGGCTTGTGCTGACTGCAGACTGCTGGGCAGAGATATGGACTGGTAACGGACTTGTGGCAGCTTCAGGCCACTGGGTTTAGATACAGCCTGGTAGCGGGCTTGTGCTGACAGCAAGACACTGGGCTGGTCCACAGACTGGTAATGGGTTTGTGCTGACAGCAAGCCACTGGGCTTGGACACATACTGGTAAGGGGCTTGGTCTGATGACAGGCTACCTGACTGGATCACAGATTGTGAGCTGGCTTGGGCTGGTTGTGTGCTGGACTGGTCCACAGGCTGTGAGCTGGCTTGGGTAGGTTGCTGTGTGCTGGACTGGTCCACAGACTGTGAGCTGCCTTGTACTAGCAGCATGCCACTAGGCTGGGACACAGATAGTGAGCTGTCTTGGGCCGGTTGTTGGGTGATGGACTGGTCCAGAGGGTGTGAGCTGACTTCTACTAGCAGCAGGCCACTGGGCTGGGACACAGATTGTGAGCTGTCTTGGGCTGGTTGTTGGGTGATGGACTGGTCCAGAGGCTGTGAGCTGACTTCTAGCAGCGGGCCACTGGGCTGGGACACATACTGGTAAGGGGCTTGGGCTGATGACAGGCTACCTGACTGGACCTCAGATTGTGAGCTGTCTTGGGCTGGTTGTTGGGTGCTTGACTGATCCACAGACTGGGAGCTGGCTTGGTCTGGTTGTTGGGTGTTGGACTGGTCCACAGACTGGGAGCTGTCTTGTGCTAGCAGCAGGCCACTGGGCTGGTCCACAGACTGGTATTGGGCTTGGGCTGATGACAGGCTACCTGACTGGACCACAGATTGTGAGCTGTCTTGGGCTGGTTGTGTGCTGGAATGGTCCACAGGCTGGGAGCTGGCTTGGGCTGGTTGTTGGGTGCTGGATTGGTCCACAGACTGTGAGCTGCCTTGTACTAGCAGTAGGCCACTGGGCTTAGATACAGACTGGTAGCGGGCTTTTGCTGACAGCAAGCCACTGGGCCGAGACACATACTGGTAACGAGCTTGTGCCAGCTTCAGGCTACTGGGCTGGTCCACAGACTGGTAACGGGTATGTGCTGACAGCAGGCCACTCGGCTGGGATATGGACTGGTAACGGGCTTCTGCAAGCTTCAGGCCACTGGGCTGGTCCACAGACTGGTAACGGGTTTGTGCTGACAGCAGGCCACTGGGCTGGGATATGGACTGGTAACGGGCTTGTGCTGACTGCAGACTGCTGGGCTGAGATATGGACTGGTAACGGGCTTCTGCAAGCTTCAGGCCACTGGGCTGGTCCACAGACTGGTAACGGGTTTGTGCTGACAGCAGGCCACTGGGCTGGGATATGGACTGGTAACGGGCTTGTGCAAACTTCAGGCCACTGGGCTTAAACACAGACTGGTAGCGGGCTTGTGCTGGCTGCAAGACACTGGGCTGGTCCACAGACTGGTAATGGGTTTGTGCTGACAGCATGCCACTGGGCTGGGATATGGACTGGTAACGGGCTTGTGCAAGCGTCAGGCCACTGGGCTTAAATACAGACTGGTAGCGGGCTTGTGCTGGCAGCAAGCCACTGGGCTGGGACACATACTGGTAACGGACTTGGGCTGACGACAGGCTACCTGACTGGACCACAGATTGTGAGCTGGCTTGGGCTGGTTGGTGGGTGTTGGACTGGTCCACAGGCTGTGAGCTGCCTTGTACTAGCAGCAGGCCAATGGGCTGGGACACAGATTGTGAGCTGTCTTGGGCTGGTTGTTGGGTGCTAGACAGATCCACAGACTGGGAGCTGGCTTGGACTGGTTGTTGGGTGCTGGACTGGTCCACAGGCTGTGAGCTGCCTTGTAATAGCAGCAGGCCACTGGGCTGGGACACAGATTGTGAGCTGTCTTGGGCTGGTTGTTGGGTGCTAGACTGATCCACAGACTGGGAGCTGACTTGTGCTAGAGGTAGGCCACTGGACTGTTCCATGGAGTTTGAAATAACTTGCTCAGAGTTCTGGCTGCTTGCTTGACGTGATAGTTGGATGCTGGGCTGAGCCACAAGTTGGTTTAGTGCCTGTGCTTGTTGCACATCATTGGGCGGAACCATGGAACCATAGCCTGACTGCACTAGTTGCTGGCCACTGAGCAATGGCACAAGTCCAGACCCATAACTGACTTGTCCTAATTGATAGTTGGGTTGTGAGGTCTCATTTATTTGCTGCAAAGCCTTGACATAGGTAGCACTTGGAAAATGGACTGGCCTGGTATCAGAAAGCAAGTTGGCACCAAATTGAAGTCTACTTCTCTGAGGCTTTATAATGGGATGCGTTGCAGCCTGGTAGCGGACTTGCACTAATGGACCACTGGACTGGGAACCGTTCTGCAATAGTTGCTGGCTGCTAGATGCCACAGACTCATTACTGTGTACTACAGGCTGTTCTGCAGTTTGATAGTGGAGCTTTGCTGGCTCGGGTAGAGACTCACTGCTCATACTTGGGCCCACTGCAGTGGCCACAGAACCAGAAACAAGACTGCCACTACCAGCCAAAGATAGAGATCCATGAAGTTGGCTTCTAGCATCAGAGTCAGAACCAGGCTTATATAAATCAGTCACTGGTCCAAAACCAGAAGAGCCATTTTGAGGACTATAGCTTACACTGGTATAACCACCCTTAACTTCTTCAGCACTAGAAGTTAATTCCATGGAACTTTGAGGACTAATGGGACTTGGTACTTTAATGCCATACCAGGAACTGTAGGAACTTCGTGGTTTCACATCAGCCTGCATGGGAAAACCAGTACCAGCCCCATAGTATATGGGATAGCCACTCCTGACAAAGCCACTAACTAGAAAAGAGGGGGAAAAAAGGAGACAATTCAGACAGCCATGGTATCAAACCTAAATTATATAACTTGCCTGGATAAATCTTACCACTTCCAATATGGCTACAGACACAAAGACTGAGAAGTGCCAGAGAAAAACTGTAAGAGAAAACACCACTTGTTAATGCCACTTGTTGACAAATGCCAGATACTACAATTTATCATCATACCTTAATAGTCGGCTAGTGGTACCCTCCATGGCCAATCAGTAATACAACAACTTCCACCACCTCAATAAAACCACTACAAAAACATACTTGCAACCCAACACAGAATAGTGTTGCGGAACAGGACTTTTTATAGTGCCAGCAACTGCCATTTGCCAATCGGTTGTCATGGGAACATGTAGTATTTAATTATTTGGCTCAGGTGTCACAACTCTGATCATGACAACTAGAGCTTGCATTCATGATGATTGGTTTTTTTATACTATGATTACTGAACAGGGCCCGTATTTATCAAGATTCTCAAAGTGCTATTTTAGTCTTAAGGGCTGAGAATTCATGAAATTTACTCCTACTTTCAAACTTAAGAATAAAAGAAAGTTATCAAATTTCTTAAAGCTAAGAATCACTCTTACTCTCCCAGTTCTTTAAGACAGCTCGAGAGGTCTCTCAAGTGGTAAGGAGTTGCCAGTAGGGGCTTGAGATGGCGCTGAGGAGACAGAGACGAGCGCAAATCTTTCAATAGAGGGAGAATGTGTTCGAAATGTTTGACGACAAATAGTTAATCAAACGGTATCGTGTGGAAAGAGCAGACATCATCTTTTTCAGTGCTGGTTCGAGTAATTCAGCAAGCAGTAGCGATCGCTTCTTCCTCCTGCCATTTCGGTTTTCCTTTGGAATCCATGGTGGCTGATTATATATATAAAAAAATCTAGGCTATATATAGGCAGGTCATTTAACAGCACACCAGTTTAAAAAATGTAATTAAATCGATGAAAACATGTTTATCTTTCATTTAAAATGTGTATATTTTAATGTATTCTCTTGAAAACTCTTTATTGTTAAATGTGTATTGGATGTAAACTCCTCTTAGGAATTTCACCATTCAATGTGAATTTATCTGAGAATATTCTTAAATAAGGACATCTATTCAGTGATTGGTTCATGCTTATGACATCATCCAAAATTCCATTTGTGGCACAGCAAAGTGTCGTAAATCCACTCTAAGACTAGCACTTAAGATTTAGTCCTACACTTTACTTAAAGTATGATTAGGATGCTTGATAACTAACTTTTAAGCGCAGCTTTGAGCCAAGAATTTTTTTACTCTTAAGTCAATTCTTAGCAGTGTTCTTGTGAGTAATTCTAAGATGTTTGATAAATACGGGCCCAGGGCCTGTATTTATCAAGCTTCTCAAAGTGCTATTTTAGTCTTAAGTGCTGAGAATTTATGAAATTTACTACTACTTTCAAACTTAAGTATAAAAGCAAGTTATCAAATTTCTTAAAGCTAAGAATCACTCTTACTCTCCCAGTTATTTGAGACAGCTCGAGAGGTCTCTCAAGTGGTTAGGAGTTGCCAGTAGGGGCTTGAGATGGCGCTGAGGAGACAGAGACGTGGGCAAATCTTTCAAGAGAGGGAGAATGTGTTCGAAATGTTTGACGACAAGCAGTTAATTAAACGGTATCGTTTGGACAGAGCAGGCATCATCTTTTTCAGCGCTGGTTAGTGTTGGGTTTTATAATAAATATATAAACACCGCTGTTCGGCTAATTCAGCAAGCAGTAGCGATCGCTTCTTCCTCCTGCCAGTTCGGTTTTCTTTTGGAATCCATGGTGGCTGATTATATTAAAAAAAATCTAGGCTATATATACGCGGGTCAGTTATCAGCACACCAGTGTAATAATTGTAATTAAGACATGGATGAAAACATGTTTATCTTTCATTTCAAATGTGTATATTATAATGTATTCTATTGAAAACTCTTTATTGTCAAAAGTGTGTTGGATGTAAACTCCTCTTAGGAACTTCACCATTCAATGTTAATTTATCTGAGAATATTCTTTACTAAGGACATCTTTTCAATGATTGGTTCATGCCTATGAAATCATCCAAAATCCAGTTTGTGGCACAGCAAAGTGTCGTAAATCAACTCTAAGACTGACACTTAAGATTTAGACTTGCACTTTACTTAAAGTATGATTGGGACGCTTGATAACTAACTTTTAAGCGCAGCTTTGAGCCAGGAATTTTGTTACTCTTAAGTCAATTCTTAGCAGTGTTCTTGTGAGTAATTCTAAGATGTTTGATAAATACGAGCCCAGAAGTGGAAAATATTGGTAAAAAAAACATGCATTTACACACAAACTGACCAGCAAATGCAACTTTCGGACGCCATCTTTTTCCTCAACTGTCACTGAATGGAAAGCACAGGATTATGGGATACCAAAGGCAACGAAGGATACATGTATGCTGCCTTCAAAAATCGATCAGATGAAGGTCTCTCAGGAGAGAGGCAATGTTAAGGAGATTTAACCAATCAGTGACAAACTTATCGGTGACATCAAAAGGACGCTAGGTGGCGAGCTAGAAACTTCCCGAACAGTCAAGCAGAGTTAAGAGAAGAACACACATCACATGTTCCTGTACACAAACTTCAAAGTTTACCTTCTGTGTGTGCGTTCATGATAAAATGTAAGTCTATTTACTTAAAGATGTTTGTTAGTATAGTAATCTGCAGTGTTACAGCAATGATTAGTGTAAATGATCGAATTGTTTATCTCCGTCGTATTCACGTCGTACTGACTGCCATAAATATAGCAGATACAGAGTTATTTAAGTTACTTAAGTTGTTGATTTGTATTATATCATGCTTGTGGTTACCTAGTGCAATGTTAACACCTTTAATGGGTATCAAGTATACAATATTGGTCGTATATTTCCGTAATCCTGTCGATATATATGATGACTAAGCATTTACTCAGATACACGGATAATCCGCGATCCTCGTTATATGTAGTGATGGGCAGACCGAGGCTTCGTGAAGCACTGAAACAGTTGAAGCAAATGTGCAGAAGCTTCGAAACAACACCAGACACCCGTCTCCATGACGCCATCTAGTGGACACTTGCGTGTATTGCTCTGAAATAACCTTGACAGTGACCTACTGTTTGTAAACATAAAAATATATGTGTGCCACGCGCCATCTAGCGGCGAAGATTGGTAGTGCAGTCCAGACCCTGATAATTGTATTGATTGCAGAATGTAGACATGTATATTACTATTATGTATGTATATTGTAATTATTTATTGTAATATGTTATTCATTTGTTTATTTCAGACCACACTCATGCTAATAGAAAGTAAAGACGAGTATTTTCAATCCTGTGATGTGTTTTGATTGACACCCTGTGGCGAGCACAATCTCCTGATCAGCTGATTAGTACAAACTCCTTTACAGGCGAAGTGAAGCAAACAATAGATTCGGACATTGCTTGATGCCTTCCTGCCTTCAAATGTGTCCTCCGAAGGCAGCATTTTCCAGGTTTAGGACGCAGCCAAGATATCAGACCGATATACCCAGAGCTCTTCACCACACTTCGAAACTCTGTCTGAACCTCGCCAAAGAAAACTTCCTGGAGTCCGCGCAGCTGCGTCTCAGAGACTCCCGTCATGTAGCAACCAGCTAACGCTATCCAGGATCCGGGCAAAACCAACTATCCGTCCCTCTGAACACAACAACTTACTACCATCCTAAGAGGAACCCATGCTCGTAGGAGCATTCAAATGCAAGTACATGACTCTTCATTCTGGCTGAACTGGTAAAAAACGTATATCTAAGCAAGCAAACTAAGGTTGACCTGGTAGTATATTGATTCTCAGGTTGTGGCTAAGAAATCATGTCTAAACAAGACATTCAATGAGACATTAGGACTTCACTCCTTTCCATTAATAAACATCCCTTTCCCATTATTGAATGTGTGTTTTCGTTAGTTTGTGTGTTTAGAATAGTTCAATAAACTTGTGTTTACCTTTTTCATCTATACATATATACCCAATTATGACGGAAGATCATTGCCGTTGTTTATCGTTTGCGATAATATGTGAAATTCTGATTTCTTATGACTTTATAATTATTTATTACTTGTACAAATTGTTATATGTTGATGTCATATGTTATATGTTTTTATGTCTGAAACCTTGTTAAATGTGCTGCTGCCTCTCTTGGCCAGGACACTCTTGGAAAAGAGATTTTTAATCTCAATGAGTCTTTTCTGGTTAAATAAAGGTATAATACAGGTGTCTTGGGCTATGTGTTTATAAATTACTGCCTTAAACTGATCAATTTTCTTACCTAAGCTCACAAACAGTGAACATAACATTTAAAATTTTAAACAAAATAAGTGTTAAATATTAATTTTGAATCATTTAATATGTATTATGGTTCCTTTCACTGTAATTCAATACCCCTTTGAGTTATTTGACCTGAATCAATCCCTTACAATAGTAAATCTGGCAAAGACGACTGATTTCTTGGTAGAGGAAATTAAGTCGCTATCTGCAAGGGTCAAGAGTAACGAGAATAAGGTGTCGCAAATTGAGCAGGTGGCTCGGATTGATCAAGGCAAGTGTGATCAAGCCGAGATCTAAAGTAGGAGTTGAAATTTAGGGTTAAAAAACCTCAAAGAAACAGAAGGAGAAGATATCAGAACCAAAGAGCTCAAAATCCTAAAAATTCTTACTCCAGACGCGGTAGATGACATCCGTTTTTGCGTTGACACAATCCATAGAGTTGGACGTCCTGGGACGGGTCATCATCCAGTTCGCACTCCGGACCTACAGAGAGAAAGTCTGGAAAGCTGCGCGGGATCATCCTGCACTCAAGGAATGAGGTGTTTGCCTTGCAGAGGATCTGACATTTGCAGAAAGACAACAGAGAAAGTGCCTATGGCCAAGGGTAAAAGCGGCGAGAGAAAAGGGGAAGAGACAAGACAAGTTGCAAGGGTAAAAGACAAGTTGACGAATATCAAGATGAATACTGAAATAGGATAACAATAACTAAATAGGCATTATTAAGGACTGTGCTGGCTAGGCAGTCGAACTGAAATAATAAATGTTCAAGAGTGGCTTGTGTGTCAAGCCACTCTTGAACAACAGACAGCATCAGAAGCGTGTTGCCTGGGCTAAAGACAAAAAGGACTGCTGAGTGGGCCAAAGGTATGTTCTTTGATGAAAGTAAAGTTTGCATTACCTTTGGAAATCAAGTTTTCTGGAGGAAGAGGAGAGGCACACAATCCTAGTTCCTTGAGCTCCAGTGTAAAGTTTCTAGAGTCAGTGATGGTTTGGGGTGTCATGTCAAATGCTGGTGTTGGTCAACTGTGTTTTCTTAGGTCCAAGGTCAATGCAGCCATATGCCAGGAAGTTTTAGTGCACTTCATGCTTCCTGCTGCTGACCAACTTTATGGAGATGCAGATTTAATCTGTAATAAAGTAAACCATGCCTTTGAGACTGGTATAATTGGGGTGGTAATTTTGTGTTAGTTAGTGCTGGCTTGCAACCTCCTCCTTATCCTCCTCCTCCTCCTCCTCCTCCTCCTCCTCGAGAGAGAGAGAGAGAGAGACTTTTACGCTGGCTCTATCGGTAAAAGTGCAAACTATTCTTCAGTAAATTCTCTTCATTTGATTGATCATCCTGACTCCTGGTCTTCCTTTCTACATATCTGGTCTCTGGGTCTAAACTGTTAGCCCAACAGAAGTTAAAGACGTTGGAAGGTTTTTTGGATCGAGTGTACCATGTCTATCCCAGATAGCAGACAAACAGTGAATCAGCGTTGAATCAATGTTAATGCATCAACTAAAATATCATTGAATCAATGTTGAGATCTCAAGGTTGAGACTGTTGATTTTTCAACAGGTTTGCACCCTGAAATAATGTTATTTCAACGATGAAAAATAGATCAAGATGGGCTTAAAATCAATAGTTTTCCAACTAAAATTAAACCACTTATTAAAGTGAATCAATGTTGAATCAATGTTAATGCATCAATCAAAATATCATTGAATCAATATTGAAATATATCATTGATTTTTCATCAGGTTTGCACCGTGAAATAATGTTATTTCAACAATGAAAAATAGATCAATCTTGCTTTATGTACAGCAGGATTCTATGCCAGTTAATTTGTCTCTTTATTTTTTTCATTTTAATCAGACCATGTGTGGCTGCAGTCGAGATGATTTTGCATCAAAAAGTCACTCAAAGTAAACAACATCCTTCAGTTTACATGCAAATGTCTTTATTTATGCCCCCACAGTTACAACAGGAAATCTCACATTGACTTAAAACAATTACATCTGAATTTATGACACAAATGAGAAGAGCCTGGAAAAACATGACAACGTGCATCTGCAAAATGGAAGTAAATACAAATGTAAACTTGCCAATAAATACAGAAATGACACAGTACTACTGAAAGAAAGAAGGTAGAAGAAAGAATAAAATACTCCAAACTCAGGGGGTTCCACCATGAGCAATGTCCCGAAGCCTTTCAGGGGCGTAATGGAGCCAGTTCTGCACCGTCCCAGCAAAGATAAACTCTGATGCCTCTGATTATCAGCATTCACGGCATCTAAAACAACAAGAAGTTAGTAAACATTTGGAAATGTGATTAATTATACATTACAAATATAGCATACTACAAAATGAAGTGAAACTTGAAATTTTATCAAAATCTTGATATCCCAGTTAAAACACGGTAACATTAAATTCAGGACTATTTAATGCATTTTAGTATAGACTTTAAAGGACTTGCAGACACACAATGAATGAAAAAGCAAAGTGAATATATCCAGTGTTTTAGCTAATAATATTATTGTATTTAATAGTAAATAAATAAAGTGTGAAAATGAAACAAGTAAATGAATGACCAAATAGCTAAATTAAGAAAACAAAAGAGGAGCTGTATAGGCTACATGGTGGTTTGGAAGAGATTTTCTTTCCATTTACAACACGAACTGGAGGCACAACTGTTTACTAAATTTCTGTAGTTTGATATAGCTGCCTACAGAACTTAAAGATCTCACTCTTTTCTTTTTTCTTGCTGCATTAAAGATTAAACTGTAATGATGTAATTGTGATCTGCTCTCGTGATGAAATCGTACAGCTGAAGCAGAGCTACCAGCTGATTGTATTTCCCCTCACCGCGCTGACAGGTCAATCAGTTCTAGTTCTGCTTCAGCTGTGAGACAATCTCACGAGTGGCGAACACAATTACTGACAAGCCAGAATTCGGACGCAATTCACAGTGTATATGCCAATCTTAAGAAAAAAAATGAATACAAATATGATATGGTTTGGTGAAAAACAAACTGAAACTCAATGTATTAAGATTATCCTGGCCGTTGGTTGTGTAACTTACGAGGGCGTAAGTACTGAGGAGAAGTACACAAGTTGTAAAACATAAAGATGAATAAAAACACTAAATTAAAATTGAGATGAATTTTATAAATATATTTTTGTAGGCCACTTACCTCTAAAAAACACGGTCGTTGTCCTGTGTCTCTTTTTCGCGTTTGAAGTCTGTTCAGCTGCGCTTGCTTTGGTTGATTGGTGGATGTCTTGAAGGTGCATTACCGCCACCTGCTGGATTGGATTGTGGCGCATTCGATAGGGACACATATTCTAAATTCTTTATTAACTCTGTATTCTTTAGATAAATAATGAAATGCATGTACATTCTACATGATTTAAATAATAATAATAGCCTACATTTTTATTTATTTAAAACTGATAGACTAAATTTATGGTAGAAGTTCTTTGTTTTTGTTTTATTTGTTTTTTTTACATTTTTTATTATAATAACATGAAATGTTATTAATGACAACATTACATGCCAGTAAGCAGGAAAATAATATACCTTTTAAAAAGATTCATAGTTTTTACAGGTTTCTTATTGGAAGAGTCAGAAATCAAACACGCATACAATTTTAACTCTTCCAGAAAAATTTAAAGAAAGGCTTACAATTACAAAATTTACTATTATGTATTCTTTGTTAATCCACACACTCGTTGGTGTACTCATTGTATCCTTTGAGGATAATACATGTGCTCACATTCACACAAATGTAGCCAATTGATTTGGACTTGCCTTAACATGTTGAATAATGGGACAGATAGATTGACCGTAAGCCTCACCGGTGGATAAATAAGATGACCAAACATCAGCATTGATTCAATGTTTGTCTTTTCAACACTGAAAAGCATGGAATTATCAACATTGATCCAATATTATTTAGCAGTGAATTTTCAACATTGGTCCAGTATGGTGTTAGCATTGAATTTTCAACATTGATCCAATATTACTTAGCATTGAAATTTCAACCTCAACCAAAATGATGATTCTGATGGAATTTCAACATTGAATCAATGTCACCATGCTATCTGGGATGTATAATTTAATGTTTGGAAGTAAACATTTGGAAAAAAAAGTAGACCGTTTGTTTGCTTGCGTTTCAAATACTGGTTGTAGTTAGACAGACTACCAAAGGTGGAACAGAAGAATTAGAAGCAACTGCCATTACAATAACTTCATATGAGAAACAATACAGAATGAACAAAACATACTTTATCATCTGATCGCAGAGTAAGTAACATTAGCACAACGCTTAACCAGTAATAACGGAACTGACACAACAATACACTCAATTTTCTAAAGTTTTTATTGAATTAACTGTTCCATTGGAATTTATTGAATAAATGTAAAGAGATGAACACATATGTCTTTATGTCACAAACACAAGTCTGCCAGGCATTCACGTGTGAATCGCTTCTGGGCATTTGTGGATTTCGAAACATTTCTAGCGTCAAACCGTCCAGACAAATCCACAGATAGGTGGACCAAGGTCAATGAAGACTGAAACTAAGACAAAAGCGATTCATCAAAAAATATTTTATTTAATTTCAAACATGAAATTAAATAAAAATGTCATAACTAGATTTAAAAACTTTGATGTTGGCTTGAGAAAGCTTAGCCAGAAAGTTTGACGTAGTTTTAACTGCTTTAAGTTTAAAGGTTAGAAGCACAACAGCGCTGTGTTTTTCACGAGTTTGTGTGCCCATATAATCTTAGTGAAAGTGGTAAACAGATTTGGCTTGCTGTCTGCTATAGAGGGGCTCGGAGAGGATATTCTACCCGAGCTCCGATTGCCCCCCTATAACAGGCAAAATGAATTAATAAAATAATGAATAATAATAATAATAATAATAATAATAATAATAATAATAATAATAATAATAATAATAATGCGTTCCACCTGGTATGTTTTGTTCATTCTGTATTGTTTCTCATATAAAGTTATTGTAATGGCAGTTGCTTCTAATTCTTCTGTTCCACCTTTGGAAGTCTGTCTAAATACAACCAGTATTAATGAATGAGTTATTTATATAGCGCTTTCATATGTACTACTGTACACCCAAAGCGCTTTACACTCGTGTCAGGGATCTCTCCTCAACCAACACCAATGTGGTGTACAAAATTGTACAAAAGGGAGGAGCAGGGGAGGAGGAGGGATGCTTCAGGAACTAAAAAGGGGAAGAGGTAAGCTGCTGGTTTTATACCTTGGTATTAATTGAAAGATTAGATGGGCGTACTCCTCCCGAAATTACGTTTATTAACTTCACTTCACGAGTTTGTGTGCCCATATAATCTTAGTGAAAGTGGTAAACAGATTTGGCTTGCTGTCTGCTACAGAGGGGCTCGGAGAGGATATTCTACCCAAGCTCCGATTGCCCCCCAAAAACATAATGCAGAAATAGACAGCAAGCAAGAATCATGGAAATTTGAACAGCTCATGATTACGGGAGGAGTCTGCATAATTATACCAGAAGACCCCCCAAAATTGTTAAATAGACTGAATGGAAGATGGCACTGTAGCAGTATTGAGGTAGGTAACTGCTGTGGCAGTTTATAAAATAGGTGAGGTGTTGCAGCAGCAGTCAGGCATTGAGCAGGGCACTGCAGCAGCATCAAGCAAAGCACTGCAGCAGCATTTTCAAATTGGCGAGGCACTGCAGCAGCCTCAAGCAAAGCACTGCAGCAACATTCTCGAATTGGCGGGGCACTGCAGCAGCAGTCTCAAAATGGCGGGGCACAGCAGCAGCATTCTCAAACTGACGGAGCACTGCAGCAGCATCAAGCAAAGCACTGCAGCAGCAGTTTCAAAATGGTGGGGCACTGCAGCAGCAGAGTAAACACTGCAACAGCAGTCTCAAATTGGTAGGCCACTGCAGTGGCAGTCTCAAAATGGCGGGCACTGCAGCAGCCTCCAGCATTCTCGAATTGGTGGGGCACTGCAGCAGCATTCTCAAACTGACGGGGAACTGCAGCAGCCTCCAGCATTCTCAAATTGGCGGGGCACTGCAGCGGCAGTCTCAAAATGGCGGGGCAATGCAGCAGCATTGAGCAAAACACTGCAGCGGCAGTCTCAAGATGGCGGGGCACTGCAGCGGCAGTCTGAAGATGGCAGGGCACTGCGGCGGCAGTCTCAAAATGGCATGGCACTGCTGCGGCAGTCTCAAATTGGCAGGGCACTGTAGCAGCAGTCTCAAATTAGCGGGGCACTGCAGCGGCAGTATCAAGCAAAGCATGGCAATGGCAGTCACAAAATAACGAAGCACTGCAGTGGCAGTATCAAACTGAGAAGCACTGCAGCGGCTGCATCAAATTGGAGGAGCGCTACAGCGGCAATATTAAATTGTGGAGCACTGGGCACTGCAGCGGCAGTATCAAGCAAAGGATTGCAGCGGCAGTCATGAATTAGCGAAGCACTGCAGTGTCAGCATGAAATAGGAGAAGCACTGCAGCATCAAATTAGCGGAGTACTGCGGTGGCAGCATCAAAATGAGAAGCACGTCGCATAAAATTGGTGCAGCACTGCAGTGGCAGAATCAAATTGCAAAGCTCTGTAGCATCAAATTGCGAAGTGCAGCGGCTACATCAAATGGTGGAGCACTGCAGTGGCAGCATCAAATAGGAGAAGCACTGCAGTGACAGTATCAAATTGTGGAGCACTGGAGGGGCAGCATCAAAATGGAGGAGCAGCGCAGTGGCAACATAAAATTGGAGGAGCATTGCAGCGGCGGTATCGAATTGCAACTCACTGCAGCATCGAAAAAGGAGGAGCATTGCAGTGGCAGCATCAAATAGGAGGAGCACTGCAGAGGTAGCATTAAATCGGAGCACTGCAGCTGCAGCATTAAATAGGAGGAGTACTGCAGTGGCAGTATTAAATAGGAGGTGCACTGCAGTGGCAGCATTAAACTGGAGGAGCACTGCAGCATCAAATTGGTGGAGCACTGCAGCAGCAGCAGCGTCAAATTGCGGAGCACTGTAGCGCCAAATTGTGGAGCACTGCAGCAGCAGCGTCAAATTGCTGAGCACTGCAGCGGCAGCATCAAAATGGCGGAGCACTGCAGCAGCAGCGTCAAATTGCGGAGCACTGCAGCATCAAATTGCGGAGCACTGCAGCAGCAGCGTCAAATTGCAGAGCACTGCAGCGGCAGCATCAAAATGGCGGAGCACTGCAGCGGCAGCATTAAATAGGAGGTGCACTGCAGCGGCAGCATTAAATAGGAGGTGCACTGCAGCGGCAACATCAAATTGGTGGAGCACTGTAGCAGCAGCGTTAAATTGCGGAGCACTGCAGCGCTTGCTTCAAAATGGCGGAGCACTGCAGTGGCAGCATCAAATAGAAGGAGCACTGCAGTGGCAGCATTTAAAAAGAAGGAGCCCTGCAGTGGCAGCATTAAACAGGAGGAGCCCTGCAGTGGCAGCATTAAACTGGAGGAGCACTGTAGCGGCAGCATCAATTAGAAGGAGCATTGCAGCGGCAGTGTCAAATTGTAGGAGAAACACTGCAGCGGCAGCATCAAAATAGGAGGAGAACTGCAGTGGCAGTATCAAATAGGAGGAACACTGCAGCGGCAGCATCAAATTGGAGGAGAACTGCAATGGCAGTGTCAAAATGGCGGAGAACTGCAGCGGCAGTATCAAATAGGAGGAACACTGCAGCGGCAGCATCAAATTGGAGGAGAACTGCAATGGCAGTGTCAAAATGGCGGAGAACTGCAGCGGCAGTATCAAAATGGCGGAGCACAGCAGCGGCAGCATTAAATAGGAAGAGCACTGCAGCGGCAGCATCAAATTGGTGGAGCACTGCAGCAGCAGCGTTAAATTGCGGAGCACTGCAGCGGTTGCGTCAAAATGGCAGAGCACTGCAGTGGCAGCATCCAATAGGAGGAGCACTGCAGCGGCAGCATTAAAAGGGAGGAGCCCTGCAAGTGGCAGCATTAAACTGGAGGAGCACTGTAGCGGCAGCATCAAATAGGAGGAGAACTGCAGTGGCAGTATCAAATAGGAGGAGCACTGCAGCTGCAGCATCAAATAGGAGGAGAACTGCAGTGGCAGTATCAAATAGGAGGAACACTGCAGCGGCAGCATCAAATAGGAGGAGAACTGCAATGGCAGTGTCAAAATGGCGGAGCACTGCAGCGGCAGCATTAAATAGGAAGAGCACTGCAGCGACAGCATTAAATAGGAGGTGCACTGCATCGGCAGCATCAAATTGGTGGAGCACTGCAGCAGGAGCGTTAAATTGCGGAGCACTGCAGCGGTTGCGTCAAAATGGCGGAGCACTGCAGTGACAACATCAAATAGAAGGAGCACTGCAGCGGCAACATTAAAAAAGGAGGAGCCCTGCAAGTGGCAGCATTAAACTGGAGGAGCACTATAGTGGCAGCATCAAATAGGAGGAGCACTGCAGTGGCAGCATCAAATAGGAGGAGAACTGCAGTGGCAGTATCAAATAGGAGGAGCACTGCAGCGGCAGCATTAAACTGGAGGAGCACTGCAGCGGCAGCATCAAACTGGAGGAGCAATGCAGCGGCAGCATCAAATAGGAGGAGCACTGCAGTGGCAGCGGCAAAATGACGGATTACTGCAGTGGCAGCATTAAATAGTAGGGGCACTGCAGTGGCAGCAATAAACTGCAGGAGCACTGCAGTGGCAGCATCAAATAAGAGGAGCACTGCAGAGGCAGCATTAAATAGTAGGAGCACTGCAGTGGCAGCATCAAAATGACGGAGCACTGCAGTGTCAGCATTAAATAATAAGGGCACTGCAGTGGCAGCATTAAACTGAAGGAGCACTGTAGTGGCAAGCGAAGCCCTGGAGCATCAAGCGAGGGACAGTGGCATTAAGTGAAGGACTACAACGGTGATATCTAGTAAAGCAAAGTACTGCAGCGGCAGTATCAAATTGGCAGAGCAGTGCAGCATCAAGCGAAGATGGCTTGTTTGATGAGGCTGAGGTCCGAACAGAGTAAAATCAAAAGGCCTCTGAGGACCACCAACCCAGTAGTTTAATTGATGGTGTGGCAGTCCTTTTTTGGCCTGCGGTGGTGTCTGCTCCATTGCGGAAGAAGTGAGGTGAATATAAGTAAGCCTAAATACCAGAGTGGTGGGGATTTGCTGAAGCTTTTTTAAATGAACTTCACTGTCTGGTGACAGGAAGGTTGTTCTCATCAAAAAACAGCGGGTCGAGATGTGAGGAGATCTGCACCTCCATGTGGCAAGGGAGAAGGAAAGATATTTATATTGCTGGATGGGTGTCGGGAGATTGAAGATAGGAATGAAAAGGCAGTTTTTTTAAATTGATCTGTTCATTGCTTTTGATGAGGAAACGGATGGTGTTCTTGTTTAAAACTTAGAGATCATAGATGGTTGGATGGATGGTTGTAGATTAGAAATTGAAAGCAGCCGAGATAGACTTTGATGGTACTAGATTGGGTGGACATCTCATATGACATCAAAAAATTAAAAAAGAGGGAGAATTTGGGAAAACAAGTTGGTTGTAGGAATTGTTTGAAAGCTCTCCAAGTTGTCCAGTAGGATTGCAATGCTGGGGTTGGAACGGTGTCCACCTTCGGGCTAATGCTCTTAATATTTATGCCCAAATCTGGGAAATATAGAAATTAAGATAAAAACTCCACTCTTCTCCTGAAAAAGTCTGCTGGTTCCTCAGTGACAACTTTTATAGCGTCAAACTACTAACTAAGCTAAACTTATTAAAAACAAATACTTGAAATAAAATCATAGTGATAAAACTGCCTTAAAAGACAGAAAACATCTTGTAAAATATAAAGTGTAATTTGATTGTTTAGTTTAACTCATATCCATTAGAAACCACGGAGGTGCGGGGCTTATGAGCTATACTGGGACCAACCACCTGGGGCGATTGAGGTGCGGAGGCTTGATGGAGACAGGTGATGATCCATAGTAATGATGTAGTAGGAACTGTAAGAGCGATTCAGTTGAGAAGGAGGCAAGGAACTGTAGAGGAAGCAGAAGCTGGATGGAATAAGGTTGAAGAATAGAAAGCTTGGGGAGCAACCCCATGCTTGGATCAGCTCCAATGGCGGCGGAGAAAGGAAAGAGAGGGAGGGGCATGACCATCTGCGGAGGCAGCCTCACGCTTGGGTCTGCTCTGATAGTAGAGGCAAAAATTAGTGGGGGTGGGGTGGGGCAGGAACGTTTGCAGAGGCAGCCTTACTCTTGGGTCTGCGCTGATAGCAGAGGAGAAATTATAGGGGGTGGGGGGGCAGGACCATTTGCGGAGGCAGCCTCACGCTTGGGTCTGCACCTTGGGTCTGCGCCTATAGCAAAAAAGAAATTATAGGGGGGGCAGGACCGTTTGCGGAGGCAGCCTCACGCTTTGGGTCTGCACCTATAGCAGAGGAGAAATTAAGGGGGGGGGGGGGGCAGGACCGTTTGCGGAGGCAGCCTCACGCTTTGGGTCTGCACCTATAGCAGAGGAGAAATTAGGGGGGGGGGGGGGGCAGGACCGTTTGCGGAGGCAGCCTCACACACTGCATGAAAAGTGGGATTTTCGTCAGTAAGCGGCACTGTAGATTGTCGTGGAAGATCAGGTTTACGACTGTACACGGCAGTTTGCAGGCGACACCGAAAACTGCCGTGAATTGTCAGAAATTGACGTGGGCCTTGCTTGGCAGTTGTCCTATGGTTGTCCCCCCCAAGACCCCCCTTCCCTTAACTCCAGGGGAGGCTTTAACATGTAAATGAACATGCTGTGAGCTATACAAATGCAAATCAGGGTAGCAGGAGTTTTAACCCATGTGACATTTAAAAGGTATTAACTTCCTTCTAAGAAAATCTCTTAGATAGATCAGGCTCAGTATAGCCTAATTGTAAAATCTTAACCTTAAGCTTGAATTTATATATTTGATGAAAGTATTCTAGATTATTTATTGTGTGTCATTTGCAATCAGTCCCCGTGAATTCAGTGCGACTCGCAATTTTGACCAATCACCGCAACTTTTACCAATCATTGCGGTCTCCTGCTAATAAGCGGCGTCATACATCAGCAAACTTTATATATCATATATCATTGCCTGTCAAAATTAACGTGTTAACGCAAATTAATTTTAATGGCACTATATATATATATATATATATATATATATATATATACACACACACACACACACACACACACACACACATACATACATACATATGTATGTATGTGTGTGTGTGCGTGTGTGTGTGTGTGTGTGCGTGTGTGTGTGTGTGTGTGTGTGTGTGTGTGTGTGTGTGTGTATATATATATATATATATATATATATATATATATATATATATATATATATATATATATATATATATATATACATACAGGGGTTGACATTGACTTTTTTGCTCACCGGCCACTGTGGCTAGTGGTTTTCCAAAGTTACTAGCCACTCAGCATTTTCACTGGCCACAATTTTGCTGTTTGGAAATTACATTGTATATGTTTAAAGTTGACTTTGGCATATATAAATTACTTGATTTTGAATCCTTTTACTTTATTTAGAAGATTTAAAACCCTTTCAAACTTTCAAATGCAGAATGACCCCCCAAATCTTGTATATCAGCTGGGATGTGCAGGTGGGCAAGGGGTGGGCAATATAATAGATTATAATAGAATATAATAGGCTAATATGAGAAAGGTAATATGACAGGCTATGAGTTATTTTAGTTAGGATATATATATATATATATATATATATATATATATATATATATATATATATATATATATATATATATATATATATATATATATATATATAATTTAAAAAATACCCTAAGCAAATTACAAAAACAATAGTTATTAAAAATAAAATAAAAATTCCGATACTAATACGACACAATGTAATTTATTGAATGTAATTGTCATTGGATACGACTTTCATCGAAAAGAATGTAACAAAATGTGGGCGTGGTCTGTGTTGTGAAATGAAACCACATTAAAAAATTCCCTTAAACTGCGTTTGAAACATACAGCAAAGCAGCGACAGAGGAAAACACAGAGCCTGATATTATGCAAACATTTACCAATAATGTGGAAAGCGTTTTAAATCTGTTCAGTGGAAAATCCGCTGTGACGAATCTGTCCTCGTCTAACATCTGCTGTAAATCCAGGTAAAACTAGCTGCGTGCACGCGCCCGTCCCCAGATAACATGATCCCCAGTTGATCTGTAACACCGGCGGGAAGAAACAGCTGAATGCAATCAGTGGGCTATCTCGTCAGCTTGCTCAGTTTGCTGCCGATTTTAACGAGCAGTTAACTTTAGTAATCTCCAGGTTGCTGTCCATAGACGATAGGTCCCATACGGAAATGTAATATATGTCTATATATGAAATATCAATATATGCGATATATGTGATATATAAAGTAAAAACATATATGAAACATATTAGAAATTGGAACAATTCCATATATTGACATATATATGTATCCCATATATTATATATGTTAATGTATGTATAAAACATATTTTGACATATAGGTCTTATATATGAAATATCCTAATATGCTCATATAGAGTAAAAACATAAATGCACATGTATGCACAGCATCAGAAATTCCATATATTGACATATATCTTTAGTCCACATATTACATATGTTTAAATTATATATGTGACAAATCATTATCACTGTCAAATGCCGTAGAGTCTTAAAATCTATACTATGTATAAAACAAATGACATTTAAAATATAAAATATTTATAATGTTACTTATTGTCAGGTGAGGCAAGAGATGAAGGACTCAAGGGTGCAGAGGTCAATGGGCTTTTTATTAGACTTCAAAAATAAACAATCGAAACAAACAAACCCCTTCATGCTTGTAACTGGCTCGTCTTAGTTTTTTATACAATAAGAAATACTCAAAAAAACGGGAATTCACTTTTGCCAATAGTTTGTGTTCAAACTAACTGTAAGATTCTCAATGAGGGAGTGAAAATAAATTGTATCTATTTAACCACTGAATGAGATAACATAGTAACAATTAGCACATGGATGGAAATCCAAGAGAGCATTGTGAATATCAAAGCTCAACACTATAAGTAAACAAATAAACAGTAAATCAATTCTAAACCCAAAATACTAGTGATACACAAACAAAAAACAGTACCAAACAATTCAAAATGCCGTAGAGGGAAAAAGGATATACAGTCTGCAATGCAAGTCTCTTGAGTGTTGTAGAAGGCCCAGTCCAAGCAGGCAATGAAGATATACAATCCTAAATCCTAGATTAGGCACTGGCACAATCCAACACAGGTCAGAAGTAGGTATCAGTGCATTTAAGCCCCATAACAGAGTCCTCTGCGAACTTCTCTGCAAACTTCCAAACACTATGAATTAACATTTTTATGGGTACATCAAAATGTGCATTTGAACAAGATTGTAAAGCATTAGAATGTACAATTCACTTAACTCTCAAACACAATGTGATTCCAGGCATTTTCACATAGACAGTAAAAGAAATGGACACAGCGACCCCATTGACGTCTACGGCGAAATAATGAAGTCAACCTAGGGGCACTCACTTCCTGATGGCTGAGCGAACTGCGCAGGCTCAGACTGAGCTTGACGACGTAGATGTGACGTGAGCCTCCTGTCTGACAGCTGTGAGTCTTCTAGTAGATGTGGAAAGCGAAATCTGAATCACGTTGTTTAAATATTTTCTCCCGTTGCTTTTGGCTCACTATGGGCTTCTCCCCATTCTTCCCCCTTGACTTTATCAGACTAGTCTCCAGGACATGTCTCCACGTCCCCCCGACTGCCTCATAGACAGTAAAAGATTGCCTGGGAGTGTCTCCTCAGGTCTATACGGTAATTTCTCAACTGTGCGACAGGGTCGCGTTGGTTATGACGCAATCGTTAGCCTATTTTTACAAAAACAGCTTCTGCGGGGCGATAGTGTAAGATACAAGGTAATGGAGCCTTTTATACATTGTCGTGTTTCTTTAGAAATAAACAATGGACAAATGGAGTCTTTAAACGTCTCAGATGTAAAGTTATTCACTGTCAAAGTGACTCAAAAATGAATGGGAGTCAATGGGATGCTAACAGCAGGTGATGGCTTGGTTAGCAATGGCAGCCCCTAGGGGTGGAACGCTTTCCGAGCGCTAGATTACCCCCTTGCATTTTCACCCCTGCTCCATTCCCATGCCTCTCCTCTATGCTACTCGTAACCTTAAAACCACTTCCTCCCTCTGTTGCCCTCTAGAGGACAGGATGAAAAATGTCACCCATGTACCAGGGTAACCATTACATGCTACACAGAACAAAACATGAAAGTACACGCCATGGCTATGATGAGCACAAGCAGCATGCTAAACAAACAACCCTAAACACATGGACAAAAGAGTG
Organism: Pseudorasbora parva; assembly: GCF_024679245.1. Lineage (NCBI taxonomy): Eukaryota > Metazoa > Chordata > Actinopteri > Cypriniformes > Gobionidae > Pseudorasbora > Pseudorasbora parva. The sequence goes on from NC_090179.1 coordinate 6,320,481, forward strand.
TATACTGCCCAAGCAAAACTAGATGCTCACACGAGACCAAGCGAATGCTCAAACTGTACACTTACAACGGGGAGGAAAACACACATGGAGCTTTTAATGTCCGAAGCCTGAACCAAAACCAAATTATGAAATGCCAGGATTCAAACACCACTATATAAATCCATATAAAATCCAAAACAAGCATACTGAATGTTTGCATATATTATGTTTAAATAAACTTACATATATAAATTCAACATATATTGTTTACATATATGGCATTAACATACAGTACCATATAAAAAATCATCATATAAATAATTTTAATATATGTATATATAATAATTATTCTATGGGTATTTCATACATGGTATAAACCTATATCTTCATATATCGTGAGAATGTATATATGCGCTAATAATGTATTGCCTTATATGAAACATATATGACATCACTACTCGGATATAGGGACATATATGTACATATATTACATTTCCGTATGGGGTTGCTTGCTTTGGAGTCGAAAAACTGTGTGGAAGATACTAACTTTAAGAAGAGAAGACCAGTCCTAAGATTGCGGTAAGACTGTTATCTAAGCTAAAGTAACCTAAAGCAAAGCTTTTTAAGTAGCACAAGCTGAAATTAGCCTAGTAAAAGAACAAATGTAAGTTGCTTTATAAAAGTGTTTTCTTTTTCTGGTCATTTTACAGGAAGCAGTACGCCGTCTTCACAACTTCGTCATAACACTGATTTAATTGTTTTCCAGCTGCATGTAAGACAGAGACAGTACGCAGGAGGTACAAACATCCGGTTCTTGCATCGCACGCAGAAGCTGTGAAGACCGGAGTCGATTGAGAAGAAAGAGGGTAAGATTTATTAGATTAGATCCGTTTTTGGTCAGTGTGACTATTTTTCAGGTGCAGTACATCGCGCAATACTGATTGTCTTTATTGTTTGTTTTTACAGCTGCTACAAGCAAGAAAGAGCGTGTTAGCTGAGGATGAGGTGGGCCTTTGGAAGTGCGCTACCATAGACCTGATGTCTGATGAGGAAGACGGCATCGTTCGCGCGGTGTTTGGATGGACTGTTCGACCAGCCAGGAGCTCGCCGAGCTCTGTGCCACGCTGCAATCGAGATTAGAGGCGATTCCAAAGAACAGGGCAACGCACGACAGACGTCTGAAAAATGGACTGAAATCAGACAGAATGGCGCTAGTTACCTACAGCTCTGAAGCGGAAAACAGAGACTTCATGTTGCTGTAGGATTTTGGGCTTCTCGTGAGCTTCCTATTGTTGTGTGGGCAGATCTCAAACGTTTTGCATTTGGTTGTGTGTTTGTGTTTGTTCTAATAAAGCTCTTTCTTTGAATAAACTGCACGTCCCTGGCATATTTTCCTTTCCTCAATAAATGAATGTCCTTGATGGTTATAATAGCGTAGTCCATAGGATAACAATGACATGAATATAAAACATAATAGCATATCACATGAATATGAATATATACAATTAAAAATTAATATGCAAATCATAATTTTATATATATATGTGTGTAAAATTATTATAATTTGGGGGTTTAAATTTATTAATTTATTACCCAGGTTGACCAATAGTAACAGATCTGCCAACCAATCACGAGTGATATTTCTTGTTTCAATGTATTAGTTTCAACCAATACTGAGTGAGGAAATTCAAGCCATTCCGGCAAGGCGCCGCCCAGAGCTGCTATTCATATGCTAATTAGAGCCATTAGCGCCGGCGCCAGCATGCCTCGGCAAGCTCCACATACGTCATGGTTCGTTTCCGTCAATATGTGGCACAGACGAACGCGACGTTCACAGGCTGTAAACTGACGTTAATTGTCGAAAATCAGGGAGATTTCCGGCCGTTTACGGGGACGAAAATCCCACTTTTCATGCAGTGACACTTTGGGTCTGCACCTATAGCAGAGAAGAAATTAAGGGAGGGGGGGCAGGACCGTTTGCGGAGGCAGCCTCACGCTTTGGGCCTGCTCCAATAGCAGAGCAGAAATGTATTATATAGCTTTTCTCGATTTAACAGAGAATAAAAGCCAGAAAGCACAGAAATATTGGAAGCGTGGAAAGAAGAACAGAAGAAGCTATACTTACCTGTGGGAGGGTGGAAGGTAACAGTCACTGTCGAAGAGGCCGTGGAACTATTGCGAGCAGACGCGGAACTAATGTCTGCGGCCGCGATAGTGCCGGCCGAATTAAGGGGCGGACGTGAAAGCGTCGGCAGCTGCGGCTGTTTGTGTTGTTTGTGTTGATGTTTGCATGTTGCTGCGAGAACGCTGAATGCGGCGTGAGAGTGAGAGTTTTTGGTGAAAACACACGAGCAGATCGTGAAGTTGCGCTTTTGAATTCCTCTGGGTGAAATGGAAAACCCGCGCTGGATAACGCTTGCCTGAGCGCGTTGACGTACCATTTCTCAGCAGGAGGTATGAGGCTTAACGTTACTGCTGAAGAGGATGATGTTGATGATGATGAAGGCCTCGATGCATCACGATGAGGATCGACCGAGCCCTGTGATGATTCTAGATGGAAGAAGAGAGAGGTTTTCTTGAGCGAGGTGTTATGTGGAGCGGAGAGACCGGCGATCTGGAGATCAACAGGTGAAATGAGCAGCGCAGCCAGTCAAGCAGAGTTGGGCAGGCCAAATGCTTCAGGAACTAAAAAGGGGAAGAGGTAAGCTGCTGGTTTTATACCTTGGTATTAATTGAAAGATTAGATGGGCGTACTCCTCCCGAAATTACGTTTATTAACTTCACTAGTTATCATCTCGTTTTTGTCTGTGAAAAAAAGCTTGTTGACGAAAACTATGATGAAAATTATTCATCAGCGGATTTATGGAGCGCAGCTTGAGCAGATTTAAAGGTGCAGTAAGCCCATTCTGGTTAACGTTGTTGATGTTTGAAATCACCAAAACAAACACAGCCCTACCCAAAAGCATCACACCGCTATCATCATGGCCATCACTAAAAGGGGAACCAAAAAAAAAATACATATTTTAAGAGCCTGTTCTCACTTTTCAGAGCCGATGCTAGAAATGGTCGGGTGGAGGTGGTGTACACATTCCAGGCTAATAATGATGATGATGATGATGATGATGATGATGATGATGAGGCAGAACAAACAAGAGAAGATGACACAATTAGGGAAGCACCAATATGAACATCTTGGCCAATAATGGGCTGATAAATCTAAACACAAATTTTGCCCATTCGGACAGTGAGCGGCTCAGATATTTATGTGGCTGTTACATCTTGTCTGATCGTAAGCCTTCTTTATAAAGTTATATTCCCCTGGCCATCTCTCTCTTTCTATAGTCGTTCTGCTAATGTGTGTGTTGTGCTCTGAGCTCTCTCTCTTCCCACATCATGAGTGGATACGGCCCTAAAATCACTTACTGCACCTTTAAGGAGGTTTTACGGCTTCATTGACAAAATAAAACTAAACTAAATCTAACAAACTCATTAATAAACTAGACGAAAATGATATTTAACTAAAAACGTATTTTAAAATAAAACTATAATAACCTTGAGGTTGACTCCACCCACTGTCTACTACAAATGGCTGTTATCTGATTGGCTTGAGTAGAAGGCGACTGGAGTCCCCATCTGTGGATTTGTGTGCACGTCTTGATGCTGGAAAATGTTTCGAAATCCACAAACGCACAGAAAGCGATTCACAAATGAGAAATGAATGGCATGCAGAGTTGTGTAAGTGACAAACACAATTATTGTGAACACTCCTAACGTATTTGTGAATCTCTTTCCACTGGAATAAAGGAACAGTTCTCAGCCCATATCTGAAAGAGCTGAGGCTGAAGAGGCTGAAAAGAGCAGCTTTTGGCTCTGGATGAGGAGAAAGCAGAAGTGCAGGGATGGAAGGGAGACGTCCCGGGGTCAAAGGTGAGAGGTCCCCGGCTGATGACCCTGCACAGCAAAAACTCCAGTGTTAAATTAACTCTCCTCAGAGTTTATTTGACTCCACACTCAAGAGTGTTAAAAGTAACTCTGAAGAAGTGTTAAAGGTAATGAGATAATTAAGAGATTAATTAAGTGATGATTGGCCATTAGTGAAGACACCTGATGATAACAAGCAGAATCACTGAAGGACAGAGTCACCATTTTTAAGTCACCATTATGGAGATCAGTGTTTGCTTTAGTTGGGCTCTTGACCCTTGGCTTTTTAACATTAGTTATTTTTTTTCTGGCTGCTTTAACTGTGTGTTTGGAACACACATTTTGGCAAAGAAAGCACAGAGAAACTCTGTTCAGGAGTTAGTGATGTTTTGATTAAGAATATTAACATAATCATCATTTAGTGACTGGATCAACTAATATCATACTGAGAAAGATTTCTAGCTATATGGGGCATGTTGATTTTACGTTATTAAATACAACAGCTCTGTGAAGTTATTAGGATGAGATTCTGCACACAAAAAAAAATTTCAAACTACTTAGTTGCGTTAGACACTCATAGACATCAATAATCAGTGTATGAATCTCAACAATGGTGACAAACAGCATATCAGATACACAGATCAACTCTGAACATCACAAAACAAGCTACTAAAAAGTCACATAAAACAGCAAAAATAAAATGGTGAGAATAGAAAGAAATCAGTAAATCAGTTCATCTTATAATTTATGCATGCTGCAATGCATGCTGGGAGCCATGGGCGAGTTTTGATTGGTGCACCCAGAATGCACTGCAAAAGCTTTTGATGGCCACCATTGTTGAGATTCATACGCTGATTATTGATATCTCTGTGTGGCTGAATGACAAGAGATTCAAACCTTATCTTTTTTTCTTTTTTTTTTAGAACAGAATCATTTTTAAAATCCCTCTGATTATATTGTAAACATCAGCTCTTATACTGTAGAATCACAGAGCTGTTGTAATCAATAAAGTAAACCTAACTCAAAGATTAGGCTCTAAATGACACCAGTGATTCAGCTCATGATGATTATGTCAAAACATAACCATCAACACTTGATCACTTTTTCTCTGGACTTGTATGGCTGCTTTAAAACATCCACATAAAGACTAATGTTATAAAGTCAAGAGCCCAACTAAAGCAAACACTGATCTCCATAATGGTGACTCTTTCCTTCAGTGGTTCTGCTTGTTATCATCAGGTGTCTTCACTAATGGACAATCATCACTTAATTAATCTCTTAATTATCTCATTACCTTTAACACTTCTTCAGAGTTACTTTTAACACTCTTGAGTGTGGAGCCAAATAAACTCTGAGGAGAGTTAATTTAACACTGGAGTTTTTGCTGTGTGCAGCTGAGCTACAGGCCCCGGTGGAGGAGATGCAGATCTACCAGACAAAACATCCATTTTGTCTACTTTCCTTGACTTCTTTAATCAAGGCATGATCTAAAATGGCATCTAAGGTGATCTGTGACTGCTTGTCACACAGTTTCATGAGAAGATCCAGGGATACTGTAAAAGTTTACAGAAGAGAAGCGATTAATCAAGTTTATAGTTATTGACCCTCAGAAACAGATTTTGAGAAGGTAATGTTACCATGAAACACACGGCTTTTGCTGCTGTTACTATGACATTCTCTGGATGCCCATGAACATTTACTCATTGCTAAACACTGTGTCAATCCGCTGTGTTTTACACTTTTCTCCTCATGGTTTGACACTAAATGTTTTGCTGCCACTTGAGTCAGAACTTGTGTTCTTGTACTTGTGTTATTTCTATTTTGTTCTTGTTATTGGTCTCACCTTTGGACATTCTTTATGTGTTATTTTGTTCTTTAGTCTCACCTTCGGACAGATTTATTTTCCGATAGGAAATTCTTTCGACCAGCTTTTCCAGCAGTAGGCACAAGAGATCAGTCACAGTCTGAACAATGGCCTCTGCAGTTAAAACAGGTTCATCATCTACTGTGAGCAACACATGTTCAGCGCAGGGCCGGACTGGGACACAATTTCAGGCCGGGAAATGCTACACCCATCCGGGCCAATATGCACCTAAAATAAAATGTAGAAACACAGACAACCCTATTTTTTATCTAAATAATTAAAGGCTTTATTTCGAACGGTACCCACACTTCCCTTTTCCTTTTCTTAATTTTCCCTAATATCTCTCTGTCTCCCATCTATTTTTGTACAAATCAGCGTATTATATTTAAGGCAAAATATTGTTTTTATGTTTTTAACTTAAAAATTGTTTTATTAAATATCCAAAATTTAGCAACACTATATTACATACAATATGTAAAAAAGAAAAAGTTTCTTATTTTGCTTCTACACCTCACAAATGGGCAGACATAGGTCTCAATCAGCTCCCTAGTTCAGTAGTCACCCCACGGACTAAATCCCTGATCAGTGCTCTGCCTACCAAACTAGTTAGCTGATTGAGACGCACCCATAATTTTCTAAATAAATGTCAAAATGTATTCAATAATAAACTACATTTCCCTTTCGGGGAACTCGAGCTGCGTCGAAACGCTGTGAGAACGCCTCTGTGTTAATGCGTCGTGAAGCGCCTGTAGAACCATTCCATCGGAAAAAAGATCGATCGTCGGCGCGATGACGTCATCGACCGGAAGCTATAAAGCGTCCGTGAAAACAAACAGGAACTAGCTTCTGAGCCTTCAGCAAGCGATCTGTGTGAACCTGTCTGTCTATTTGGTGTTTTTGTCTGTCTATATTCAGAGATTTTCCACCCTTTTTGTTAAATATCCATATATTAACAAGAAGAAGAGAAAATAAAATAGATAGAAATGGCGAGTGAGAGCAGCAATTTCAGAAAGTGTGTTCCTCCCTGCCCACGCTACATCACGGGTGGGGACACACACTCTCTCTGTGTTGCATGCTTGGAAGCGCAGCATGCCCAGGCAGCCCTCGAGGGGGCTGCTTGCGAGCATTGCGAGAGATTACCGCTGAGAACGCTGCGCTCCCGCCGGGCACTCTTCGAGGAGGGTGCCTCGGCTCGTGTTCCCCGCGGCTCTGGTCCCGCTGCCGCCGAGGCGGAACGGAGGCTGCAGTCGTGGGGATCACAATTGGATGTTGCAGAGGGGTTAGAGACGGGCGCTGCCTTATCTCTGCCCTCACCTGCACCATCCAGCGGCTCTTCTCGGGGCATGGAAGCACGCATGGCGGTTTCTTCCCCCCCGAGAGAGTCGCCGGTGCTTCAATTGTCCAGCTCTGAGGAGGTGGACATTGAAAGCATCGAGACTGAAGACTCGCCACTTCAGTCCCCTGCATGCGAGGAGCTCGTTGAGGTTCTGACGCGAGCTGTGGCCAGGCTTAATATCGACTGGCCAGCTGAGAGATTTGAGGCAGGAAGAAAGCGTGTAAGCAAGCTAGACGAAAGATTCCTGCCTTCTCGAGCTTCAGAACCTCAGCGACGGGGCCTGCCGTTCTTCCATGATCTGCACACTGAGGTGGCGAGATCATGGAGGAGACCGGCATCATATCGAGTTTTCAGCCCGCAGACTTCGGTCTACAGCAACATCGCCGGGCTGAAACAGTATGGTTATGGGGCGATGCCAAAGGTTGAAGAGACGCTCGCGAGCCATCTCTCGCCTTCCTCGGCGTCGTCCCTTAAGGCCCCGACTTTGCCCACCAGACCCCTTAAAACAACGTTGGCGCTGGTGGGTAAAGCGTACTCGGCAGCGGGTCAAGCTGCTGCATGCCTGCACACTATGGCTATCGTGCAGGCATATCAGGCTGACCTGCTGAGGGATTTGGACAGTAGTGATGTCGTGGGGGGAGATATAGTAGCCGAATTACGTACATCTGCGGATTTAGCTCTCCGGGCCACCAAAGAGACGGCCAGATGTGTTGGCCGCTCTATGGCAGCATTGGTGGCCACGGAGAGGCATTTATGGCCAAACCCCACAGACATCAAGGAGAGGGAGAAAGCTTTCCTGCTTGATGCGCCGCTTTCTCCTGGAGGCCTCTTCGGTGACGCAGTTCACACTGTCACCGAGAGGTTCCAGGAGTCGAAAAAGCAAGCTGCGGCGCTTAGGCAGTTCCTCCCTCTCCGTGTCCAGGTCCCTGGGGCTGCTGCTGACATCAAGCAGCCCAAACCGAGTACGAGCGCCTCGCACAGGGCAAAACAAAAGCAGAGCGTCGCTACCCGAACTCCCCCTCAGCGCGGGGACGAGGGGCGGCGCTCTCAGACGAGGCCTTCGAGGGGCAGGGCTGATCTGAGGACAGTCCTGATCGCCAAGAAGGCCTCGTCGAAGCGTTCCTGACGCCAGAAGCGTCAGGACGCTGAGGGTGGTTCCCCCCGTAGGGAAACGGTGTTTACCCCTGCCAACGGTACCCGTTTCCCTGCGGCACCCTCGGGGGGCCGCGCTGTCAACCCTGCCGCAATGCCGGGGCGCAGTCGGTCTCCGCGCGCAACACCCGAGGGTGGTCCGCGCCCCCCTCGGGGGGCCCCCGAGCAGTCAAGTCAGTCGTTCCCTGCCGGTCCGCCGCTTCAGGGCACTGTGCTTGTTGCTCAAAGTACACCAGAGGCCAGCCTCGAGAGGCTGGTTCCCTTAGTAGATTTTCTAGACGAGTGGAAACGTCTATCAAATATATCTCATTGGGTCCTGCAGATAATAGAAAAGGGGTACGCCATTCAATTCAAAAGTCGGCCACCTCCTTTCAGCGGTGTCCTACCTACAGAGGTGGGCCCGGAGCAGGCTCTGGTTATGGCACAGGAAGTACAGACACTCCTGCAAAAAGGGGCTATAGAGAGGGTTCCCCCTCCCAGCAGGGAGTGTGGGTTTTACAGCCGTTACTTCATCGTGCCGAAGAAGGATGGGGGCTTACGGCCGATATTAGATCTGCGTCTACTAAATCACTCGGTGGCCAAGCTCAAGTTCAAGATGCTCACACTCAGACAGATTGTGTCGCAGATCAAACTAGAGGATTGGTTTGTCACCATAGACCTCAAAGATGCGTATTTTCATGTCTCCATCCTTCCACATCACAGGAAGTTTCTCAGGTTTGCCTTCGGGGGAGAGGCATACCAATATCGAGTACTTCCTTTCGGTCTAGCACTGTCACCCCGCACATTCACCAAGTGTGTGGATGCAGCTCTGGCGCCGTTGCGTCTGCAGGGCATCCGCATACTGAATTATATCGACGACTGGCTGATTCTAGCGAATACAGAGCAGATGGCGGTTCAGCATCGAGATGCTGTTCTCGCGCATATGTCGAAGTTGGGGTTGAGGCTGAACGCCAAGAAGAGTGTGCTTTCTCCGGCTCAGAGAACCACTTTTCTAGGTGTGAACTGGGATTCGGTAATAATGTGGGCGCAATTATCGCCAACACGCATAGCATCGATCCTGGCAGCAGTCAAAGAACAGAAGCTAGGCCGGGCCGTCACTGTGAAACAGTTCCAGAAACTGTTAGGTCTCATGGCAGCAGCGTCCAATGTAATACCTCTTGGCCTACTGTACATGAGGCCACTGCAGTGGTGGCTCAAAACAAAGGGATTCTCCCCGAGGGGAAATCCGCTCCGCACGATCACAGTCACGCGGCGATGCCTACGTGCTCTGGTCATGTGGAAAAACCCGGGGTTTCTATCTCAGGGTCCCGTGTTAGGGGCTCATGTTCGTCGCGTAACGCTAACGACAGATGCCTCTCTCACGGGCTGGGGGGCGACCATGAGTGGTCGCTCATCCCAGGGTCTATGGCAGGAACATCAGCGGCACTGGCACATAAATCGGCTAGAGATGCTCGCAGTGTTTCTTGCATTGAAACAGTTCCTGCCCGACCTCAGGGGCCACCATGTGCTAGTCAGGACAGACAACACGTCGGTGGTCGCCTATATAAATCACCAGGGGGGTCTGAGGTCTCGTCCATTGGACAAATTGGCACATCGGATCCTCCTGTGGGCCCAAGGGAAATTGCTGTCAATCTGGGCAGTATATATCCCGGGGGTCCTGAATCAGGAATCAGCCATGGTACAGGAGTGGCCGAGGCTACCTCTGTAAGCCTTCCAAGGTTATTTTCGTAAACGAAAACTGAAACTAAGACTAAAACTATTGGTCAAAAAACATTTTCGTAAACTGATATAAAATTTAAAAATCTGAATAAATAAAAAACTAAAACTAAACGAAACTAACTACTCTTACTAAAAAACTAACTGAAATAAAATAATAATTAGCAAAAATAAATATTCGTTTTCGTTATTAATAAGCTCTCTTTAATGTGGTGGAAAATCTGACTGTGGCGGTTGAGGGAGTGTCTATTGCGCAACTGCGCGTGAAGTGAGTTGAGGAGATTAACCGCTGTCCTGTGACGGACGCGTGCAGACGGTGCAGAGAGTCAACACATCGCTAGTCTTAAACGGCAGTTCACAAAGAATCAACGCGTCCGTGGCAGTGAAATGGGAAATAACACAAGGTGAGATGCACGTTGAACTTCTTTTAAGCTCACTGTTTTAGAATGCCGTTTCTTACGTGACGAGAGATGCAGGCGCAAAAGTCAGCAACTATATTAGCAAATAACGTTACTAGCCTACTGTGCGTTTGAGATTTCATGTTTGCATAATATTGACAGGCTCAAAGGTGTTATCATAATCATTTACTACTAATAATATTATTATCTGTGTGGAGACATTTCCCCACAAAGTAGGGAATACCAGGACACACACACACACAGGTTTGTTTCACTATATAAGTGAGGACATTGTATGGACTTCCATTGATTTTATATCAGGTTAATGATATTTTCTATCCCCTAACCCAACCCCTATCCCTAAGCCTACCCATCACAAGAACGTGCAAAACAATAGATTTAAATAAAAACATGTTTTGGCCGATTTATAAGCCTTTTTAACTAGTGAGGACCAGTCAAATGTCCTTATTAGTCAGTTATCATAATATTTTACTAGATAAGTGAGGACATTGGTCCCCTTTACAATTATAGCACAACAAACACACACGCACACACACACATGTCTGGTGCGTGTGGGGACTTGCCATATAGACGTAATGGTTTTTATACCATACAGACCATATTTTCTATCCCCCTACACTGCCCCTGCCCCTAAACCTACCCATCACAGGAAACTTTCTACATTTTTACATTTTCAATAGAACTCATTATGTATGATTTATAAGCTTTTGTACCCATGGGGACCTCAATTTAGGTCCCCACGGTGACACGAGTCCCCATGAGTCTGTGTGCATTCAGGTTGAAGTCCTCACCAGGCTAGAAAAACATGTACACACACACACACACACACACACTCTCACACACACACACACACACTCTCACACACACACACACACACAGAGCAAAACTGCTAGCCTACATTGTACTACTGAAGAAATTAAAATAAGCTTTTAATTGTTTAACAATATTTCATCTGCTATGAGTGAGTTTGTCTGGAATTTATAATTTTTACTTTTATATTTGACGTTGCATCTATTTTGTTCTTTAAGATAGATCCTCTGAGTATTAGCCTATGTCAAAAATATCAAATATAATTTTTTAATATCAAAATATAATTTCTTTCATTTTTAATCTCCAGATCGTTGTTTGTATAGGTCATAGTTTGACTCAAGCTTTTTTGCTCAAAGGTGAAGACCCAACTTTATGCATGTTTTGTAAGACCTTCCTGGGTTTAAACAATAATGCTTGTTTATCAAGTTATTTCACTTAAGGATGTTTAGTAAGATTAAACTCTAATATGTGCAAACATTAAACTTTGCTGAAATTAAAAACCTTGATTTGGTCTCTACACTTCATTATGGTAACTCTGCTAAACTATAATTACTAAAACTAAAACTGAAACTAAATAAATAAAAACTAAATAGAAATGTATTTGCAAAATAAAAACTAAACTAAAACTAGCAAAACCATTTGTAAAACTAACTAAAACTAAACTGAAATTTGTAGCAAAATTGAAAACGATAATAAAATAAAAACTAATTTAAAAAAGCGAAACTATAATAACCTTGACGCCTTCCCCCCGATTGTCTTGCTTCCAGGAGTTCTGGAGAGGGTACACCGGGACGGGGCCCAGGTACTTCTAGTGGCTCCGTACTGGCCGACCCGAGTATGGTTTTCGGACCTGATATCTCTCCTGGAAGGCTCTCCGATGGAGATTCCGACCAGGAGGGATCTACTCTCTCAGGCGGGTGGGAGATTCCTGCACCCACGGCCGGAGATGTGGAAACTGTGGGCCTGGCCTCTGAGGGGGCTAGGCTCATAGAGGAAGGTCTCTCGGCTGAGGTTGTAGAGACCATCCTTCACTCCAGAGCTCCATCCACGAGGAAGCTGTACGCTCTGAAATGGAAACTTTTCTCAGCATGGTGCAGAGAACGCCAGTGGGACCCAGTTAACTGCCCGGTTGGTACAGTGCTGGAGTTCCTGCAGGCAAGGTTCTCGGCAGGGTTGACCCCCTCCACAATAAAGGTGTACGTGGCGGCCTTGGGTGCCTTCCACGTCCCTTTCGGTGGAGTGTCTTTGGGAAGACACCCTCTAATTACACGCTTCCTCCGTGGCACTTTGAGGTTAAGGCCGGCTATGCACTCGAGGGTCCCAGCATGGGACTTGGCCATTGTCTTGAGGGGCTTGTCTGGGCCACCGTTCGAACCTTTAGAGGAGGTCTCGGACAAGTTCCTCACCCTAAAAACCATCTTTCTTTTGGCCATTTCATCTCTCAAAAGAATAGGAGATATTCAGTCCCTGTCTGTAGCACCCTCATGTTTAGAGTTTGCGCCTGGGATGGTGAAAGCCTTTCTGCATCCCAGGCCGGGTTATGTCCCCAAGGTTCCTACAAGCCCACGGGGCCCCATCACTCTCCAAGCCTTCTGTCCTCCTCCGTTCTCGACATCAGACCAGGAAAGATTAAATCTGCTGTGCCCTGTTAGGGCGTTGGATACTTATGTCCACAGAGCTGCCCTGTGGAGAAAGACTGATCAGTTATTTGTCTGTTTCGGGCCCCCTAAGAAAGGGGCCCCTGTATCTAAGCAGAGGATGAGCAAGTGGGTGGTCGAGGCCATTTCACTTGCTTACGAGGCGGCCGGGCAGCCGTCTCCACTGGCTGTCCGGGCGCATTCTACCAGGGGTATGGCTGCTTCGAAAGCACTCTTGTCGGGGGCTTCCCTCCACGATATTTGCAACGCGGCCGGATGGTCGTCTCCATTAACCTTCGTCAGGTTCTACGAACTAGACCTGGCATCTACTGTTGGGGCGCAGGTACTCTCGTAACCGTGTGCGCTTCGGCTTCACACATACAAGACACTTGGTCCTATGGCGATGTGGGTATAAGCGTTCTCACAGCGTTTCGACGCAGCTCGAGTTCCCCGAAAGGGAACGTCTCAGGTTACGTATGTAACCCTAGTTCCCTGAGGGAACGAGACGCTGCGTCGCTCTGCCATACTCCCGGCGTGTCCGTGATCACTTACTTCAGGCTTTATCAGAAGTTAGTTCCTGTTTGTTTTCACGGACGCTTTATAGCTTCCGGTCGATGACGTCATCACGCCGACGATCGATCTTTTTTCCAATGGAATGGTTCTACAGGCGCTTCACGACGCATTAACGCAGAGGCGTTCTCACAGCGTTTCGACGCAGCGTCTCGTTCCCTCAGGGAACTAGGGTTACATACGTAACCTGAGACGTTTGACAGTATCCGGGCCCTATGCACTGGCAGTCTTTATGAGCCCTCATGTTCCCAAAATAAAATAGCTGTAGATACTATTTACAAAGTGAAATAGCTTTACTGGGTGAAAATATACTCTATTTACACCATATAAAAGTAGCAGTTCTTTGCAATATGTGTAAATAACATGCAATTTATACTTTTTGACAGATACAATATTTGCACCACCTAAATTAACAGGATTCACTAAAATAAATGTAAATGATTAAATTTATTCAAATTATTAAATGGATGCAGCCTTTAATGGGACAACTATCCCTAATTATTTTCACTGACAAATATTGCAAATCATGTGGTGCATTTCAGTCTTTAAGTATTTGTGTTTAGGTTGTACACTTTGTGTGTACTATTGAGAAAATTATTATCTAATTTTACATTGAATATGTTGCATGTTAAAATTGATACACTGGCCCTTTAAGAATTGCGACTGTAAATCACGCAAAAGAGTGGAGTCGCATGTTTTTTTTTTTTACTGCATCCATGATATTTAGGAAGATTTAGGATAATATTTATTTATTTTATTGTATTTGCTTAATTTATTAACAAATCAAGATTTAAGGAAGATTTTTTCATGCAGAAGACGGATTATGAGTATTGTTTTTAATGGACACTTAGCGAGTTGACTGGAAACTTATGCGATGCGAACACTACCCAATAAATGCTTTTATTATTATTAAACATTTCGTTAGACACTGTATTTCCACTTTTAGAACATTTGTTAATTTTTATTCAAAGTAAATACCTTTCCGATGTGATGGGAAAAGCATTGTTTTTGTGTTGTCTGGACTATTTCTCCTCCCGGTTCCCAGTAAGTTACATATTCAGTATCATATAAATGTGAATATTTGACAGCTAAATTACTAATGTAACTTTACAATAATATTAATCTCCTTTAGCATACAGTATTTTAAGTGATGATATAGCCTACTAGAGATGCTACCGCTAACGTTCACTAGCAGTAAATTTAATACTAATTTAACAAAGAAAAAAAGTACAGTGTTTACAGATGAAACTGACCCGCACTTGAAGCCCCGAACAGGTCAGTGAGTTTGCAACGTTTTGCTGCTTCTTCTTTGAGTGTTTTTTTTTTTTCTTTGCGCTTTCCCTCTGCATGACCTGCTGCTTTCTCCATCATCGGTGGTGCCCGTGTTTGGCTGAGGCAAAAAGTCGATCAAGACTAACAGATTTGTGATTTATTTTTTTATTAGTATTAATAATTGTATTGAACGCCGAATTCGAAAATTATCACTTTAGTAAAGGTAATATTATAAAATAAGAATTATAAAAAAAAAAAACACTGGCTGGCAGCAGGCCAAATTAGTTGCCAGGCCACCGGGGGTGCTCCCGATGGCCAGTCCGTGCCTGGTTCAGCGTTCAGTAAACCGTCATCAAACACATCAACAGTGAATGTGTTCAGAAAGCCAACTCACATCTTTCTTCAATGAGCAGTGGCCCTCTGAAGTCCACCAGCTTAACATGTAGGGTGAATGTTTGGATGAGGACTTTCTTCATATTAATCTCAGGATAAACTCCACAATCCATGCAGTATTTCAGGACAAGAATGCGCTCCTGAATTATGTGTCTAACTGAATCCTACGCTTGGAAAGAACTATTGAAAAAAGTGAATTTGTGTACGTCATAGATTGAAATCATATATGGTTAGTATATGCAGAGATGTTGTAATATTCATGTATGATAATTATATGTATTGTGACAAGTCTCCCGAGCTCTCATCAGCGTTGCCCTGGCAACTGAGTACAAACACCTGCACGCGATCAGCACGGCCGGATCGTCACAGCTGCAGGCCATCAGGCCCGGGCATAAAAGCCTTCACTCTGGGACACCAGTTTGAGCATGATCTCCATGCAGCAATACGCTAATTTCTGTTTCTCTCTCTCACCCAGAAAGCAGCCTGTGACGCTCCGGCCACCCCGCCGCACCTACGTCACCGCTAGCACCAGGGCACCCGGAAGGAGGACACCTATAGCGCACCTGCACCTTAAATTCACACGTCTGTAACTGTTTCCCCAAATAAATCCACCCTCTGGGGGTTTTGCACCAATTTCATTGTTGCGTGATCCTTCACCCTGCCACACTGGTGGAGAATGCAGGCAAGAGCGTGAAGGATCACCAACCACCCCCTGAACACTGGCATTGTTTTTTTTTCTCTCACCCACGCAGTCAACCGGATCGGAGAAAAAGGACGACCTGATCAAGTGCCTTACCGAAGTGAGTTTGAGACAGCAACAGATCACCGAACACCTGATGGCCTGTCAGGAAAAGGTTGAAGAGGAAGTCGCCGCTCTCCGCCTCACCCCTGCCCAGTGCGTTCCGCTGCCTGATCCGCGCGTCCGCGCAACCCAGCTGCTGCCGAAATTAACCAGCCATGATGACATCGAGTTGTTCCTTCAGCTATTCGAGACCACGGCGGTTCAGGAGAACTGGGACCGGAGCGAATGGGCGCGGTTGCTGGGACCCCTGCTGACCGGGGAGGCACAACGAGCCTACTTTTCACTGCCCACTGAGAGGGTTGACAACTATGATGCATTAAAAAGAGAAATCCTCGGACGCCTTGGGCTGTCGTCCATTTCAGCAGCCCAATTGTTTCACGAATGGGAGTACAAGCCTCGTCGCCCAGGCCGCGCCCAGGCCGCTGAACTCTCCAGACTGTCCCGACACTGGCTGCTCGAGGGAGCTCAACCACCGCGGGTCAGGTGTCGGAGCGCGTAACGATCGACCGTTTGCTCCGAGCTCTCCCGCCGCCCACCGGGAGGGCGGTGGGAATGACGAACCCAACCACCATCGGCGAGCTCGTCGAAGCCATCAAGTTGGCGGAGGCGGCGATGCACCGCGACCCTGGGGAGCGAGCGCCGTTTTTCTGGCCGGGCTTCGAAGAACTGCTTCGGACCTCCGCCCAGCCAGCCAGCCAGGCCGGGAGCCGCCCCTGAGAGCGGCGCGGTCGGAGAAGGAGGACGACCCAGGCTGCTCTATTGGCATCGGACAGCGGGAGAGATGGTGAGTCCCCCTCCCAAACTCCTAACGTCTTCTTTGATGTGTTCCAACAGGCTCCTTCGCGAAGGCCCAGCTGGAAGATGACCGCCTCAAGAACTGCTGGACTCAGGTCCGGACAGTCGACGGCCAGGACCATCACCCAGCGCCCCATCCTCTCCCGCATTTCATCGTTCGGAACGGCCTGTTGTACTGTGTCGCCCAGCGGAGGGGGGAGGTCAAAGAGCTCCTTGTGGTGCAGAGGACCAAGACAGAGATGATCATGGAACAAGCCCACGGCCATCCGATGGCCGGCCACCTGGGAGTCGCCAACACCATCCAGCGGATCCGGGACCGGTTCCACTGGCCAGGCTTGGACGGAGAAGTGAAGCGCTTCTGTCAGGCCTGTCCGACCTGCCAACGGACCGCACCACGAGCTCCTCCCCCCAGCCCGCTCATTCCGCTTCCCATCATCGGGGTACCTTTCGAGCGAATCGGAATGGACCTGGTGGGGCCGTTGCCTAAGTCTGCCCGGGGACACCAACACATCCTGGTGATCGTCGTCTACGCCACCCGGTATCCAGAGGCAGTTCCCCTGAGGAAGGCCACGGCCAAAAACATCGCCCAAGAGCTGTTCCTACTCTGCACCCGAGTCGGCATCCTAGCGGAGATACTGACGGACCAAGGGACCCCCTTCATGTCCCGGCTGATGGCGGACCTCTGCCGGGTGCTGAAGGTAAAGCAACTCCGCACCACGGTGTACCACCCACAGACGGACGGCCTCGTCGAACGGTTTAATCAAACCCTGAAGCAGATGCTCCGGCGTGTGGCAGCGGAAGACAAGAGAGACTGGGACCTGATGTTCCCATACGTCCTGTTTGGCATCAGGGAAGTGCCTCAAGCATCCACAGGATTCACCCCATTCGAATTGCTCTTTGGCAAAATGAAGTGGGATGACGCGCTGGAGAAGACCTTCCGGGACATCAAGACCTCGCTGACCACGGAACCGGTCTTGAGGGCGCCCGACTTCAACTGCCCCTTCCTGCTGCAGACAGACGCCTCTGACACGGGCCTCGGAGCGGTCCTCTCCCAAGTCCAGGAGGGTGAGGAGCACCCCGTCACCTACATCAGCCGTAAGCTGACCCAGCCGAAACCAGGTATGCGGCGATGGAGAAGGAAGCCCTGGCCATTAAGTGGGCAGTCCTGTAGCTCCGCTACTACCTGCTGGGACGCCACTTCACTCTGATGACGCATCACGCCCCGCTTCAGGACGAGCTCTCATCAGCGTTGCCCTGGTAACTGAGTACAAACACCTGCACGTGATCAGCACGGGCCGGATCGTCACAGCTGCAGGCCATCAGGCCCGGGCATAAAAGCCTTCACTCTGGGACACCAGTTTGAGCATGATCTCCATGCAGCAATACGCTAATGTCTGTTTCTCTCTCTCATCCAGAAAGCAGTCTGTGATGCTCCGGCCACCCCGCCGCACCTACGTCACCGCTAGCACCAGGGCACCCGGAAGGAGGACACCTACAGCGCACCTGCACCTTAAATTCACACGTCTGTCACTGTTTCCCCAAATAAATCCACCCTCTGGGGGTTTTGCACCAATTTCATTGTTGCGTGATCCTTCACCCTGCCATAGTATATTATATAAACTTGAAGAGCCAACACACCATTTCCCTATTAAAAAAAATATGAAATCTGTATGAAATGCATATAAACAAATGGCACAAAATGTAAATAAATCCTATATGACTTTTTTTGACTAGCATATGATTTAATATAAGACCTTTAAATGATTTGTATATGAATATCAGGCATTTTCTACTAATACCATTGCATACTGTTTACATGTAATACTCATATAAGATTTTTGCAGTATTCATATATGACCCGAAAATCCCCTACAAGTTTTGTGTGCTTTTTAGTATGAAATTGCCATAAACGGTCTGATTTTGTGTATGACATATGGGACTTACATTAAACATATAAGATAATTCTGGCTGATTTAAGTAAGGAAGATATATGGTTGCTGTATATGAAACATATAGGTTTTTTCATATGGGTGGAACCAGCCCCAGGTAAGCGATGCGCGCACACACACCCAACCATCCACGTGATGTAAAAGAAAACATGATTAATCAGACCAGGTCACCTTCTTCCATTGCTCTGTGGTCCAGTTCTGATGCTCACGTGCCACTGTTGGTGCTTTCGGTGGTGGACAGGGGTCAGCATGGGCACCCTGACTGTCTGTCTAGCTATACACACAACAATACACAGCCCCAAACACAACAAACTACGGTGCTACAATTCTGAAACCTAACTTTTTGAGCAATTTGAGCTCCAGTAGCTCGTCTGTTTGATCGGACCACATGGGCCAGCCTTCTTCGCTCCTCACGTGCATCAATGAGCCTTGGCCACCCTTGACCCTGTCACCGGTTCAGCACTGTTCCTTCCTTGGAGAACTTTTGATAGATACTGACCACTGCAGACCGGGAACAGCCCACAAGAGCTGCAGTTCTGGAGATGCTCTGACCATCGTCCTCTAGCCATCACAATTTGGCCCTTGTCAAACTCACTCAAATCCTTGTGCTTGCAAAAGGTTTAAAATGTTCACTTGGTGCCTAATATATCCTACCCACTAACAGGTGCTGTGATGAAGAGATAATCACCCAGATAGCATTGTGACATTGAGTCAATGTTGAAATTCCACCAGAATCATCATTTTGGTTGAGGTTGAAATTGCAATGCTAAGTAATATTGAATCAATGTTGAAAATTCAATGCTAAAGCCATATTGGACCGATGTTGAAAATTCACTGCTAAATAATATTGGATCAATGTTGATAATTCCATGCTTTTCAGTGTTGAAAAGACAAACATTGAATCAATGCTGATGTTTGGTCATCTTATTTATCCACCGACGAGGCTTACGGTCAATCTATCTGTCAGATTATTCAACATGTTAAGGCAAGTCCAAATCAATTGGGTACATTTCTGTGAATGTGAGCACATTTATCCTCAAAAGGATATCCTTCACACAGCTGGAGTTTGAATCGCCGACAGGTCCAGATATTTAGCATGCCAAATATCTCACCGGCGTCTGCGACTTGTCGGCGATTCTCTTTGATCGCGTCTTTGATTATTCACACTGTGTGATTGTCACTCGCGTGCACAAGCACCGATTTGCCTATGATCTCGGGCATTTGTCGGTGATTTCACAAAACCTGTCTGCGACTCAAATCGGGGCAAAAATCGGGCAGTGTGAACTAGGCTTTAGCGTGGTGAGGGGAAATACAATCAGTTCGTAGCTCTGCTTCAGCTGTGAGATATCATCACGAGAGCAGATCACAATGACATCATTACAATTTAAGCTTTAATGCAGCAAGAAAGAAAATGAAAAGAGTGAGATCTTTAAGTTCTGTAGGCAGCTATATCAAACTGCAGAAATTTAGTAAACAGTTGTGCCTCCAGTTTGTGTTGTAAATGGAAAAAATCTCTCCCAAACCACCATGTAGCCTATACAGCTTCTCTTTTATTACTTAATTTAGCTATTTGGTCATTCATTTACTTGTTTCATTTTCACACTTCATGTACTATTAAATAGAATAATATTATTAGATCAAACACCAGATATATTCACTTTGCTTTTTCGTTCATTGTGCGTCTGCAGGTCCTTTAAAGTCTATACTAAAATGAATTAAATAGTCCTGAATATAATGTTACCATGTTTTAACTGGGATATCAAGATTTTGATAAAATTTCAAGCTTCACTTGATTTTGTAGTAGGCTATATTTGTAATGTATAATTAATCACATTTCCAAATATTTACTAACTTCTTGTTGTTTTAGATGCCGTGAATGCTGATAAAAAGAGGCATCAGAGTTTATCTTTGCTGGGACGGTGCAAAACTGGCTCTGTTACACCCCTGAAAGGCTTCGGGGCATTGCTCATGGTGGAACCCCCTGAGTTTGGAGTATTTCATTCTTTCTTCTACCTTCTTTCTTACAGTTGTACTCATTTCTGTATTTATTGGCAAGTTTACATTTGTATTTACTTCCATTTTGCAGATGCAGTTTGTCATGTTTTTCCAGGCTCTTCTCATTTGTGTCATAAATTCAGATGTAATTGTTTTAAGTCAATGTGAGATTTCCTGTTGTAACTGTGGGGGCATAAATAAATACATTTGCATGTAAACTGAAGGATGTTGTTTACTTCGAGTGACTTTTTGATGCAAAATCATATCGACTGCAGCCATACATGGTCTCTGATTAAAATGAAAAAAATAAAGAGACAAATTAACTGGCATAGAATCCTGCTGTACATAAAGCAAGTGTAGTGGGGTGGGAAACCCCCTATATCTCCCCCTGGTGGAGAATTTGAATTAGCTGCCCAGTAGATGCGGCTGTGTAAGGTAATCGACTGGTGACTAATTACCATGTTTGCACTCTAAATAAAAATGCAGCATTCCAAATGGCTGGCTAGGTGTTACTCTTTGCATCCAGCTCCTGTTGGAGTCGTGTGGTTCGGGGCATTGATTTTGTTGATTGATTGATTGATTGATTGATTGATTGATTGATTGTTTGATCAGTCACTACACAATTTGAGTGCCGCAAGAACCTGTACTGTCATGATAGAATCATTGTGAACGCAGTCGGAGGGACGCGCAGAACAGGCTTGCTTGCAGCTTTGAGCAAGACGCACTGCCCCGGATCACGCTGCTGTTTTGTTTCTATTGTTGAATGTTCTATTTTTATTGATGGTTTTTTGTGTTGTGGTATTTGCTTTTATTAACCATTGTTACAATTGGGGTGATTAGACTGGTTCTTCTTTGTACAATTTGTATTTTGTAGACGAAGTGCTTCCCATTGGGGAAGTTTACTGAAGAACAAGCAACTGTTGATGCATAAAGTATTTTTTATTTTTTGGTATTTGTAATTAATGCAAGCGCTTGGGTCTCTTGTGGACAATGGTATAAAGGAAAAAGATACTTTGCCCACCTCTCTTGTTGGGGTGTAGTGTTTAACACTTGAGTGTAAGTTTCTCATTCCCTTCCTAGTGTGCAACATCAGTGTGTGTGGTTAGTTGTAGTGAGTGATTACTTTTTGAGGTGGAGCAAGATACTTTTTCCTTGTTATTGTCTTTTGACACCCAGCGCTACCTGTAGTGTTTAAATAACATTTCTTTCTTCCTTTTGTCTTTTCTTTTGGTACCTTTTCCTTGTCTGTGTTGGTATGTAAAAGGTAAATGTATTGAAGGTACTTATTGCTGACCGGTCAATCTGATAATGATATTTTAATGAAATAAAATTGTTTAAATTGGCAGAACTGTCTCAGTCCTCTCTGGAAACAACGAACCTGGGTTTAAGCTTTCTCTGAGTACTAGTACATCCTAGGGTGAAAGCCCCTAGGTGGCGTAGTTGGTTACAAACTTATTTTTGCTTATCTTATCTTGTTTTAGCCTGGCCATCTCGCCACACAAGATTGATCTATTTTTCATTGTTGAAATAACATATCATGGTGCAAACCTGATGAAAAATCAATGTTAAATCTCAACATTGATTCAATGATATTTTAGTTGATGCATTAACATTGATTCAACGCTGATTCACTGTTTGTCTGCTATCTGGGCAGTGAAATTCATGTTACCTGTTAGTGATCATAATGTTATGCCTGATCGGTGTATATAGGCCTCCTCTCGTGCTGATTGAATAGAAAATTTGAATGTGTTCCTCTGAAACTGTGTTAATAAAAATAATTGAATGTTGTGATAAATGTCCATGAGTTGTAACACTTAAGAACAAGTTTCAATTTAGTCTCTGTTTTATATAATCTTAAAAACTTTGTAATCATTCTAACACAGACACACACACACGCACATAGGCGCGCATGCACGCACACGCACACACACACACACACACACAAATCCTCAACTGTGCAGGTAGTATTTTTTTTTAATACAAAGTGTATCAAAATCACAATAATGACATTGATGTTATCTAGACAACATTAGACATATAGACCTATAGCTAAACATCTGTGCACCATAAACAGCCCTTTTAAGGTAAAATACTGGCTTTCAAAGGCACTTTGAAGTGCATGATTCTGTCTATGAATTCATGTTGATAAAAACAATATTTGTATTTGTCACCGCACTTTTCGGTACATAAAAATCTGCCAGTTATAACTCTCTTCTTCGAAATTTGATCATGATTTACTGACAGTCAACATAATATTAAATGTACTATTAAATACAATTCTGTTTTTGTGGATGGTAATATTGAAAATAGGACAAAATATTTGTGAATAGAGCAAAATCTACAATGAGCTTGATTTACATAGGAAAAGGACTGTCTGCGTGGACAACAAACGCATGAATTTAAACTGAAATACTCAGTTTCAGAGCTGATTGGGCTTGTTGCTAGATTGCAGATATTTAGCTTTAAAGATGCAGGTCTCTGCATTCAAATACCACATGCAAAAGGGGTGCAGCACAATTTGTCCTCTTAAACTGAGTTCAGATGATACACTTCAAATCCAAATTTAAACAGTGTTCCTCACCATGAAAAACAAAAGTCATTGGAAAAGGTGAGCATGCAAATATACACAAAAGGGGCCGACAACATTTTGTCAGGGTTTTTGTGCTGTCAAGTTAATGTTGGCCTTCACTCTTTCATACCCTAAAAGGTGTGTACAGAGTGAAATCTTTATCATAGATTATTTCAACTGTGCTCTGGCACACATGAACATCATTTTACATAGTATATCATGTATTATCTAATGCTGTATGTATCTAAAGCATTGTGGCTTAAAGTACCTCAATTTTACTAGTACCACATTACATCAGTGAAAAAATTATGAAAATATATTTTGTTTCAGAACGTCAACTTCACTGATTTAAATTTCAGATTAGATTAAAGTCTGTGTGGAAGAAACAACTTTAACAAATGACAATTTTTAGCAAATACAATGACAATCAGCTAAAATGTCATCTGTTTTTGACCCTTTTTTATATTATCATAATATAATCATATTATGGTAAATTTATTTCTATCATACACTGTCTATCATATAAAAATGCATAAACAAAGAAACAAACAATACACTGACAAAAAATTGATTAGTGCAAAATATCAAATTTACAAAACAAAACAAACAAAAAAACATTAGGAAACGAGAAAAAAATACTGTGCTTGAGTCTGGGGCAGGGCCTCTGAGAAGCAAAGACCTTCGTCTAGTCTACTCCTCTAAACCTGCGAATCTTGAAAGAAACCACAAAACTGGTCTCAATTCAATGTTTAAAAAAAACAACCCTGTTGATTCAGAAAACCTTCGAGACAGAGTTATCAAAATGTGCGCGTGCACCTGGACGTTAGCTCGAGCGTGTCTCTAGGTCATGCACATAATCACTGAGGATTTGGTTTGACATGTTAGACCAAACATGGAATGTAATCGTCGCCCTCCATGTGTTTCTTTGGAAAAAGAGGCTGGTCAGGAGACTTCAGAGTTTATGTCAAATGTCTCAGTGGACACTCACAGATTCAGTTCCATCCCATTCTCCAGAGTGGCAGTGCCAAGCTAGTTTGCGGCTTGTGTCATTGTAAATCCAAGAACCTCCTGAGTGTGTGTGATCAATATCAGCAGCATGCTAACTATGCCATGAGCTTAGACCTTACAGAAAAGGGCTTTAACTGGTCCGATTCCAGTTGACTGATATTAGTCTCATAAGGCTGCAGTAGTGGTGCTGATTATCTGAAATTTCCTGGAAAAAGGCTATTGAGTCAAACACTGTATTCTAACCAGGTGTGATGTGATAAAAGCATGCAATAAAAGTTTTGCTGCAGATTTTTTTTTGTTTCAGCAGTGCTTCCATAGCCCTACCACAGCAAATGGGGTAGTTGTAAGAGCACTGACATGAGTTTACTTACAGGGTTAAGTTTCAAACTTTAGATACGGCTCAGGTCCCTCCTCCAATGTAAGTCTATTAAGTCTCTTTGAAAAGTAACAGCATACATCTCCTTAACAAGCCTTAAAGCAAAGTTTAATACAAAGGGCAAGAGGGGTGTCCAAATTGCTAACCCTAAGTATGAGCAACAGTAAGCAAACAATGGTAAATATGCCAATGATCTGCAATTTTGTTTAGCTGCTGCGCGCAGAAAAATTACATTTTGCTGGAAACTTATCACCGGACCCCTGGTTACGACAGAGTGTGAGACAGAAAACTGATTATGACTTCTTATAACCTACACTGAACAGAAAGGACAATTTGGACTGCAACATATTTGTCATGAAAAAGACTTTAAACGCTGAATGTCTGGCATGTGGCGTGTGTCTGTGCAAAGTGATGGGGTAGGAGCAATAGCTCAACAGTCTGGGTCTTTCGGTCAAGACAGCATCATCCCTGCCAGGGCGCTTTCTTCTTTTCGTCCTTTTCCTCTGAGGACTGACTCTCCGAGGGCGGCACTGGAGTGGAGCAGGACGAGGGCTGCAGTAGCGGGGCGGGTGCTGGACCCATGAGGTTCAGACTCTCCATGGAGTCTGCGTTCAGCAGGCGCTGGTTCTCATGTTGGGGGCAGATCACGTACCGGCTGGGATGGTGGACTTCTACTGTGGCCACAGAGCCCGAACCTTTCAGGGCCCCGAAAACACAGGGGACGCCCATTATGGGGTCACGTCCCCCCACGGCCCCCAGCTCACCAGAGGTCTCTTCCATATTGACATAGAGTATCTCATCCGGGTCTTGGCTCGGAAGATCTTCCAGGACCTTTTCCAGCTCCCCGCGCAAGATTTCGAAGCTCGGCCTGTCCTTCGGGCTCAACAGCCAGCAGGAAAACATCAGGGAATAGCTGTGAAAAATATAGATGGCAAGGACGTCAAACATTGCTTGATTGGTCACGAAATGTTTAAAAGTTGTAAAACATGAAAAATATTTGAGAGCAATGGTAGAGAGGATGATTTTCATTAAATAAATTAAAATAAAAAATAAAAACACTTGAATTTTGGTCTTTTCCTCACACAATGCTCTGATTTGACTTTATAAGATTTATAATATGGGAATCAAGAGCCAATTCTTAAACAGTACAAATTCCTGTGATGTAAATTCCTATAATAACAGTGTTAGTGCTACTTGCACTACTGTACACCAGTGCTGCAGTGCCACAGCCAAATCCATAGGACCACAGAAAGTCTGAATTGTTTACCAGTTTGGAAACTATCATTTAATTTTTCAAATCCCTTCACACACTTCACTTTTTACAGTGACAAAAATCAGGTGTTTTCTTTTGCATTAAGATTCTAACACTGGTTCATCCTGTATACCTACAGTATGCATTCATAACCCAGTGGTGCCAGCAATCCTTAAAGGGGTGGTTGATTATGAGTTCTCTTTTTATAACTTTAGCTAGTGTGTAATGTTGCTGTATGAGCATAAACAACATCTGCAAAGTTACAACGTTCAAAGTTCAAAGTAAACGGAGATATTTTCTTTTAAAGTAATTGCTTTTTAAGGACTACAACAAACGGCTGGTAGGGACTACAGCTTCTTCACGCGTTAGTGATATCACTACATAATATACAAAAACCCCGCCCCCAGGAACACGCAACAAAGGGGCTGAGGCCATGTTGAGAAGATAAGTTATAACCGTATTAAACTTAACTATACCTGTTCTCTCTTCATGCAGCAGATATTCTCTGATCATCTTACAACACATGAGCGATTTATAGATTATAATGATAGAATATACTAATCGATGACTTGAACATAGTTAACTCTTAAATTCATCAACTATCCATTCAGAAATATCCTGTCTCATTCTTCTTGAGTCCCGCCATCATCGTGCGACGGTTTGGAGTCTGAACAGTTTCAGACATTTTCAGGGCGTGTCTGCGTGAGGTAATTAGAGCGGCTAACACAAGCTCTTGAAGCTCCGCCCTCTGTCTGAATGGGGCCGGGTGCAGCAGCTCATTTGCATTTAATGGGACTTGCATAAAAACATGCGCTTTTGCTCATCCTCAAAAAGTGATAATTTTAACATGCTATACAAAATATCTGTGAGCTAAAACTTCACAGACCCACTCTGGGGCCATCTGAGACTTATTTTACATCTAGTATAAAGGGGCATTATAGGACCCCTTTAAGCTGAGCCTGAAAGTGGTTTTAACTAGAGTTTAGTTTAAAGGGGGGGGGGGGGGGTGAAACACTCAGTTTCAGTCAATCTCATGTCAATCTTGAGTACCTATAGTCTTTAGTTTTATTATATTTATAAAAGAAATATAGGCTGTACCGAGTCTTTCCGGAAAAAAACGAGCGCCTGGAGGCGTATCGTGTGGGCCGAGCTAAAGAATGACGAGTGCGCACAAAGTGGTGACGTCCTCAAGCGTGGAGAAACCCATCGCTATCGATCGGATTCAGCTAATACAGATATGATCCAGAATCAGATCCGGAGGCTGAAATAAATTGAACAGGAGAAACGGCAACAGCAGGACGTCCGTCTCTGTGGTATGGACTGTATTTAGTGGGCTGTCAACATTTGTGTGTGTTTACTCGCAGTTTATGAGGACATGATTCGGTTTATGGACTATTGTATGCGACTAAACCTTAGCAGTAGCAAGCAAAACGGTTTTGCACGTCAGACTAGTGTAACGTTATACAGAGAACAGCAATGGAGTAACCGTTAGCGCATTTGAATGACGAAGCACGTGATCGCGTCGTTTACTGATGTTTACTCACGCGACGATAGCCGATGGGAATCCAAGTCTTTAACAGTGTAAAAAGCTCAGTATGCATGAAACAGCATTTCACACCCCCTTTAACTAGGGGTTAGTTAGCATAAGCCTTTCAGTTTTTGACAGGCATACTCACATGCAGTCCAGGCAGTCTGGAGGTTGTTTCAAACGGTTGCCCTGCCTCAGATAATCATAGATTTCACTGTTTTCCACTCCGGGGTATGGCGTCTGACCTCGAGTCGCAATCTCCCACATTGTCACTCCAAATGACCACTGCAGGACAGACAAATGCACCTTTATAAACAATGTGAACTCTGAGAAAGAGAACAGTAAATTATACATGCCACTGTAAAACAACGTAAAAGAAAGTGCCTGAGTCTGGGGCACTGCAAAATAGTAAAATGAATGTACAGATGTTTTAAGCTCAGTTTTGAATCTCTCTGTGTGTTGTAATTGTTTTTATTGATCTAGTCTAGAGTGATCTAGTGCTGTAAACACTGTCTGCTGCTACTTTCTGATTATTGCCCACATAACTACTGTCCTATGATTTATTTTCTCCGTAATAATAGCATACTGGTGAAACATTTGTCAAATGATCCATTGAGTTTCTGTGTTTGCACTCTGTAGAGCGTCAAAGGTATCTATTTACTTATTATACCTTTTTTATATTAAATACATATTTTCCGAAACATGTTTTACTCTAAAACGGAGAAAATCAAAGCCATCCATTTTAAAGGGTTAGTTCACCCAAAAATGAAATGGATGTCATTAACTCCTCACCCTAATGTCGTTCCACACTCGTAAGACCTCCGTTCATCTTCACACATAGTTTAAGATATTTTATATTTAGTCCCAGAGCATATGCAGTGTATGCACACTATACTGTCCATGTCCAGAAAGGGAATAAAAACATCATCACAGTAGTCCATATGAGACATCAGTGGGTTAATTAGAGTCTGTTGAAGCATCGAAAATACATTTATTTACATTTATTACATTTACTTATCCAAAAATAACAAAAACTACGACTTTATTCAGCATTGCCTTGTCACGTCTTCCTCAAATAAAGATTAATTTCTTTATGAGACAAGAAGAGACATTGGCAATCCGAATCATTGATCGAGTCACTGGTTCATGGCTGTTTGAATCTTTTTTTGAGGAACACGGAAGAGAAGACAATGCTGAATAAAGTCGTAGTTTTTGTTATTTTTGGACCAAAATGTATTTTCAATGTTTCAAGAGACTCTAATTAACCAACTGATGTATCATATGGACTACTGTGATTAGGTTTTTATTCCCTTTCTGGACATGGACACTATAGTGTGCATACACTTGATACGCTGTCAGACTAAATATAAAATATCTTAAACTGTGTGTGAAGAGGAACGGAGGTCTTACGGCTGTGGAACGACATTAGGGTGAGGAGTTAATGACATAAATCTCATTTTTGGGTGAACTAACCCTTTAAGTGTGCTCCAAATTTCAGGTTGATCTCTGAAAACAAATTAGCTTTCAGTAAGAATGTGTTTGGGTGCAGTACCAAAGGTTTCAACCAGATGAAATTTGCTTTCCATTCGTTTGTAATGTGCTCATTTTTAATTCTGGCTATTTTTTTCAGGACCATTTAACCTTTTTGAATCATGTGGATGACAAAAATGACAGGAACAGGACCAGAGGGTTAGGTTAGCACTGAACAAAGACTCCTGGCGTGGGATGTGTAGGTTGTGCGGTGACGCCACTTGAAAAATGTGTTTTTAAATGGTAAACGCATTTCCCCCTTCAACACTGAAATAAGCTCTCCAATAAGGATCAAAATCCTGTCCACCACTACTGGAACGATATGAATCAGTTCTTTCTCAGGCTTTATTTATTTATCAAATGGACAATGTCTTACCACGTCACTCTTAGTGGTATAGACTCTGTCTGCCAGACTCTCAATGGCGATCCACTTGACAGGCATCTTAGAGATGCGCCCTTGTCTGTAGTAGTCCCCGTTATAGATCTTCTTAGACAAGCCAAAGTCAGCCACACACACATTCATGTTCTCATTTAACCTGTTTAGCAGAGAGGGGAAAAAAAATGATATTGCATGTCCATTTCTGTAGTACTATAAGTAGCACATGTAAAAGCAAATGAACAGTGTGTGTGTGTGTGTGTGTGTGTGTGTGTGTGTGTGTGTGTGTGTGTGTGTGTGTGTGTGTGTGTGTGTGTGTGTGTGTGTGTGTGTGTGTGTGTGTGTGTGTGTGTGTGTGTGTGTGTGTGTTTTGTTTTACCCACATGCAGTTTCGAGCTGCCAGGTCTCTATGAATGAAATTTTTGCCGCTCAGGTACTCCATTCCTCTGGCGATATCTGTCATGAACTTCACCAGCATCTGAGAGGGCAGATACTACACACAGGAGACAGAGATATTATAGATATTTAAAACAGTAATGATTTTGGTCTTCAAACAGCTGTAGAAATCTAATGCACCTTCCACTGTAATGTAACATTTATCAATGGATGTTTATGCGTGTTCCTCCTGTGACAGGCAGGTGGTGCCAGAGCCCTGTTTCCCAGAGTCTGCTCTGACCACAGACCACATGTCCATTGAAAATAACAAACATTACAGACCAGTGGGCGTTAAAAAACATATTTTGTGGTACAACATGTTCCTGAGACAATGCATTGTGAGCGTGTGCCTGACGTCTGTCCTTTAGAGGAACTTAATTTATGATTGCAAAGGAGTTTCACAACTGACCATAAAAATGTACATCTAACCTCAAAACAAACAGGTCATTAGTTTTATCTTGACAGAATCATTCACTGTGAACAGACGTGCTTTCCTTCAGAGTGTTTGCATTCATAAGCCATGGTGTAACGTTTGTGAATAAAAGACTTATTTTAGTAGCCTTGGTGCCAGATAAGATAGGCTGTATAACAGATGAGTCAGTGTTTCAAA
The DNA here is from genome assembly GCF_024679245.1 of Pseudorasbora parva. NCBI lineage: Eukaryota > Metazoa > Chordata > Actinopteri > Cypriniformes > Gobionidae > Pseudorasbora > Pseudorasbora parva. Next base: position 6,350,775 of record NC_090179.1, read on the forward strand.
TCTGAGCACAAAATAAAAAATATTTAACTTTCTTTTTTTTGAAAGGAAGAGTTCACACAAAAGCAAAAGTCCTCATTTACTTAAATTCATGTGGTTCCAAGCCCTTTTTTGTATGAATTTTTTTTATTGCTTTTACGAAAAAGGGCAGCATGAACTCATACAGGCTTGGGTGACATGAGGGCAAGTAAATAATGACAGAACTATTTTTAAAGGGAACTGCTACTCTTTTAGGTTAAACAGTGCAGAAACCATTTCCCCCTCTTTTTTTACTTTTTAACTCTTATATGTGTCTCCCAGATTTATCTCTCTTCCTCTCATTTGTGTTCCAGTGTTTCAGGACGTCCTCTAAAGCAGTGCGAGCGGACTCACCACCGGAGCGTCGCCGAGTCTGGAGTAGAGCAGGTAGCTGTGCAGGTCTCCGTGCTTCATGTAGGGAAGAATGACAACAGGAGACGGATAGCCTTCACTCTCCACTGTCTGCAGACACACGCCTATCACACAAACAAAACCAACCACATTTTTCACATTTTTAGTCAGTCTTACGGTTCAGTAAATTAACAGCATGCTTCTCCTCATCAAACTGCCGGATCAGTAATGTCTGCAGGAAAAGTCACACATACAAGTTTAATATTTAATGCGTGTGATTTTAACAAAATCCTCACCCTAAATATGAACAATAATAATGGCAAAACTGGCCAATTACCAATAATAAGAACATAGCCTTGTCCTGCATTATTTCACACTGAATATTCAGTTTTAACCTGATGCCAAAGCACGGGTTAACACAGCATGGATGAAGTACGACACGCACATTGAACACAGATGCAGATGATCATCTCCATAATGTTATCATCTGGTTTAATACGTGCTTTTTTGGCCGGTTAATAATGCCGTAACACCAGTAAATTGACCTTAGTAAATCACCTTGCATGATCCAATTAAATACTTTCATCCCATAAATACAGTCTGAAACAAGCCTGCAGTCTCCCTCTCATTTACTGAAGCTTTCGCGCCTCGATCGCCCCCCGGTGACCGGTCCCAGTATAGCCGCCCCTCTGTGTTTTCTAACGGACGTGAGGCAAACTAAATAATAAAATTACACTTCAAATATTTTTTCCCCAAAGTTAGTTTATGTCACTGAAGGCAGTTACCATCACGATGATTTCATTTCAAGTGTTCGTTTTTAAAATAAGTTTAGTTTGAGTTAGTTATTTGATGCTATAAAAACGGGGGGTGTGACGTCATGATTGACAGCTGAGACTGACCTCTTCTCTGAGTGAAGTTGTCACTGAGGCACTAACTGACTTTTTTCTGAATTTTTGGGAGCAGATTGGAGCTTTAGCTTTAATTTCTACATTTCCATAACTGTTTATTTCACACCAACATAATTAATTGTTCTGCATCTGCGAGATTGTGGGCGGGCTTTTGATATCGCAGCTGTACTTCCTGCTCTACTTCCTGTGCTCTACTGCGCAACTCCGGTCCCGAAATGCTACTGCGCAGACTCCCAGGTCCCAAGATGTCCGCGCCGTGCAATGCCGCCTAAAAGCTTCAAATCTGCCAAGCGGAAACGGATGATGTCGAGTCGTCCATATTTTTTTACGGTCTATGGTCTGAAAGGCAAACTCCTACAAATTAGGGGTTGCACCGACTAGTCGACCTTAATGCTCTGTCACGACGCTTTAAGCTTGACGTCGACTAGTCGCTGGCCTATAGAGGGCGCAACAGGATAAACAATATTCTGACACAGGCTCTGTTTTGAACAGTTAAAAATGACAAATAAATGCATACTCCGAGAGCTCTCCACAAGACATGTTTGATTACCACCTGGATGCTCAAAATTGATCGGGAGAATGCAGGCTTATTGTACAAGTAACTTAATCATCGCGCTAAACTAATACGTGTTGCATTGCAACACACACACACAGCCGATCGCACAGTGCAGAAATGTATTGTCAACACTGTTCTGTGATTTATCAATAACATAGCTTAGAAACTGAAAAGTTCTAACATATATTTCTTGATAACTAAACTCACCGCTTCACTATTAGTAGAGAGACGCTGCCAGGTAGAATTAATTCACACGCAATCACTCACTAATGCATTCATATACATGTAATCTTTATTGTGCTACTTTATCTTATTCAGAACGAGCCTTATGGGCAGCGCTGTGTCATATGGTATAGCCGTCCTGTGCACAAGAAGACCCGCGCTCGCGTCTCAGCTCGAGGCTCAGGTTTATTTGTTCATTAATGACGTCATCAGCGACGTCGACTCGACATTCATCACATAAATGTTGACTTATAAAATTTGGAAGTCGTTCAACCCCTACTGCAAATGCATAAGAAATAAGTTCAGACTCTGATAATAATAACTTCCCATGCCTTGCAGCGCCAATTCATCCCTGCGTGTCTAGTAAATCCTCAACAACAGTGTTTTTTTAATGCCCAAAGAAGGGTTTGCGCCCTATGGCGTAAAAGTATTTAAAAATCAAAATTCAGAATGTCTGATCTGTGGTAAGAAAGTATTGTTGTTGAATATTTATTAACATTTTTAGTCAATGATGAGTTCAGTCCAATTTTTCTTCATGATAATTTTTTTTAAGGCTTCTTTTGATTCGATCAGATTAGGTGTTTTGTTACACGAACACACATAAAAAGCCGAGACTCAAACTGCCCAGCTAAAGGCAACAATGATCACCATAATGGTGACCAAACATTTTCAAAAAAACATTAAAATCTAAACCTGTTAAAAGGAACTGTATGTAAGAAATGTATTTTAATTAATCATAAAATGGCCCTGATATGTCACTAGACATTAAGAAATCATGTTAGTTTCAAATACTTATATCACTGACAACAGTAGTCCGGCCAGGATATTGTCATTTAAAAGTGGTTGTTGTAGTGCTCAACTGATGTTGATGTTGCCATGTTGTGTTGTGGCCTATAGCTCCGCCCTCCACCGATCGACCAATCACGAAGTCAGTAGTGTTTCGGCATCCGGGTTGCCAGATCTGCTTTAGTTACCACAGCTATCTGGCAAACTCGAGTCAGGGGGAGGGGGAGAGGGAGAGGGGATACACCGCTCTACAGTAATTGGAAGTGATTGCAGTACAGTTTTGGCCACAATCTTGCATACACTTCCTTTAATTCTCAATAAGAGCTTCTATAGACGTCTTTCAGGGTAGGAGCCAAACTCTGCAGGACAGCGAATCACTAGGGCCGAACTGAGCAAAACAATGGCATAGTTGTATCCTAAGGACCAATTGTGTACCTTTAAAGGTACAGTTATATGTTTTGTTCCCCAAAGAAACAAAATTGTACCTCCACTGTACCTTGTAGATTCAAGAATGACTTGATTTGAGACATGTTTTTGGTAGTTTTAGTGCATTTTCATTGCAAAAATAATAGTTAGAAAAATCAAGAAAAGTGTCCTAGTGATTAAACAATTGTAATAATACATTATCACTGAAATATCAGTCAGTTAGACTAAGCTAATCTACAAACTACTGAAAATTAGTTGACTACCATTAGGAGTGATGTCGTGATCGTCTCCTGTTACTGTATTTGGCAACACGGAGGAGAAGTGAGCAAAACTTTCTTGTAGTTTTATGTCAGGTGACTGTTTAGTGTTTTACTGAAAGCGTGGCTCCCCTTACCTAGAAGCCGCATGACATTCTGATGATCGAACTCCTTCATGCACGCTGCTTCTCTCAGGAAATCTTCCATTTCGGTGCGAGTGCAGATAGCAACTGATCAAAACACAGCAGGAGGATGAAGTTAGTCGGATGGAAACGATTGCACGTGTTTTCAGAGATTCTGAGGTCTCTATTGACTCACTTTTCATGGTCTTCACTGCAACTTTGAGCACAGAGTCCTCCTGAGTGAGTAAACCCTCCATTACAGAGCCGAACTCACCTGCACACACACACACACACACACACACAAACAAACAAACAAACAAGCCTTTATCTCATCTGATGGTGAGTGCAGACAATACAGGTCACATATCCATACAGCAGTCATGTAACGCTCACCTTCCCCGAGTGTTTTTCCCAGCGTTAGCTTATGCCTGTCCACCATCACGTCCTGTAACTTTTGTTTGAGCTCATCGCTGATCCCCAGAGAGTTTACTGAGAAAAGAACGAGCCACCTGAGAGATTAGCATCAGTTTTCAAAGCGTCTTCGAGAGAACATCATGCCAGAAAAACAATACACGCCTATTCTTTAGAGAGAATATTGTCTTTGACATTGACATAGGGATGTTTTCTCTTTGTATTGTAATACAATCACCAAGTAAAGTGATATCTGTTGTATATGACAATTGTTAACTTCACACTTTATTTCATTTGACTGCAAGAGTTTTGCAAAAATCTTGCTATATTTTATGTGTATGGTTCACGTATTGTGTTGTGCTGTCAAAACGATTGATCGCATCCAGAATGGAAGTTTGTGTTTACATAATATATGTGTGTACTGTGTATAATTATTATATAGTATTTGAATACACACACATACATTCATATATGATATGAAAAACAGTAAGCACAAAGTTTTATTTTTGATGCGATTAATCATGATTAATCGATTTGACAGCACTGTAAATCTAAACATTTTAAGAGACAAAAGACATTTCTTTGATGATGACAAAATGTGAGGTACTTTCAAAAATGACTGAAAATGCCAAATATCTTGTACGAAAACGAAGAATGTCGCTAACAGAGAATTCCCATGTCAAATTCAAGATACTATAGAAACACTGCTTTTGCTTAATAATATTCTAATATACAATAATCTGGAATTAAGAGGATTAACAATACAATGCAACAATACATTGAAGCAAAAGTAGAAAGTTCATGCAGGTCTTTTTTCCCTCGCCTGACTTTTTAAAGCCACTTTAACACCAAAAAAGCTGTTCTCATACACACTGCAAAGTTTTGTTAGTGACAAATGGATTTAAAAGAGTTTATGAATCCCTCAAATGACTGAACATTTATGTCTGTTATTTTGGATTTTATAAACCGTGGTTGTCACTCTATATTTAGGGTGCGTTAGATTCATGTGTTTGCCTTTATATATTATCTAAAGTGTGATGAAAGTAAACAGATTTTCCATTCAGGACTCAAGCTCAAACTCAAGAACTCAAGCACAGACGAACTAGCTGAACTATGCAATTGACACCTAAAGTGGAAAACTCTGTGCGCTCAATAGAGGGAGTGAAAACTGCATTTAGTTGCAGAGTGTACGAGGCCAAACAGAACTTAAGTGTGAAAAAATCCTGTGATGTTGCAAGATTGTTTTGCTCTGCAAATGAACCCCCGAATGGAAATCAAGATAGCGAGTGGGATAGAGAGAGAGTGAAGGCGAAACATTTCATGGAGCTTCTCCAGATGACACAAACCCTCCACCCTTTACTATTGCTCAAAACAAGCTCACATTCATACCGTCCTCTCTCACTATCTCACAACACATGACGTCAGGCTTCCCTGGAATCCTCTGGATCTGACACCAAATGAAAGATCTGGAGATAATGCAGATGTTTCTACTCTTACACAAAACACTCAGCTTTTGTTTCAGTGATTTAGCTCATGACGGCAGTGAGATATGCTTGAGAGTTATAGCCAATATTTGTAAATACTGGAGTTCAGAATAGAACATATCTCATTGACTCATTCTCAGGACACGGGTGAGATGAAAAATACATCACATTTGTAGGACACATTAGAAAAATGGACTGTGTTGGATGGACGTGTGTCCCTGACATTAAAGGAATATTTCAGGTTTAGAGCATGTTAAGCTCTGTGTGTGTGTGTGTGTGTGTGTGTGTGTGTGTGTGTGTGTGTGTGTGTGTGTGTGTGTGTGTGTGTGTGTGTGTGTGTGTGTGTGTGTGTGTGTGTGTGTGTGTGTGTGTGTGTGTGTGTGTGAGACCTGGTAATCCCTATGTTATGGGGACAAAATGTCCCCACAAAGATGGCAATATCTGAAATCCTTGTCCTTGTGGGGACATTTTTAGGTCCCCATGAGGAAAACATCTTATAAATCACACAGAAGGAGTTTTTTTGAGAAAGTAAAAATGCAGAATGTTTCCTGTGATGGGTAGGTTTAGGGGCAGGGTAAGGGGATAGGATGTACAGTTTGTACAGTATGAAATCCATTACGCCTATGGAAAGTCCCCGTAAAACATGGAAACACGACGTGTGTGTGTGTGTGTGTGTGTGTGTGTGTGTGTGTGTGTGTGTGTGTGTGTGTGTGTGTGTGTGTGTGTGTGTGTGTGTGTGTGTGTGTGTGTGTGTCCTGATTTTGCCAAGTTAGATGCGCTCCTGATTCAACATATTTTGTTGATCCTGGAACAATAATCCTGTCTGAAAATGTAGTCCTATCCCTACCCCTATATTGAACCCTACCCATAACATATCCCTAAAATCAGAGGGAAATAATAGGAGAATAACACTGATGTAGAAGCACATAACCCTGCTTGTAAGCCTAAACTAGACATAAACTAAACTTATCCCTCAAATCTGATTGGTTGATTGGAATGTTCCATATGTTGATGCATGAACATATTATTCTTGGTAAAATCAGGTTCTGTGTGTACACATACAACTATCTTTGTGCGTTTTAGACCATAAGAGTGAGGACAAATGGGGGATGTTTTGGCCAGTCTTCGCTTTCCGAGACCCCTTTAAATGCCTGTTTGAGGGTTAAGACTTTTAATTAGGTTAAAGGTAGGTTCAGGGTAAGGGTTCAGGTTAGACACTTGTGATGGGGTTTGGGTAAGGAGCTAGAGATTACATTGTGCCAATGAATGTCCTCACAAAGTGTGCACACAAATGTATGTGAGGGGGCTGGGTGGGTTCTGTCAGGTTTTAAAGCCAACACCCATTTCTCATGTTTCTATGTTAACATGAATGTGTTTTTCTTTATCTGTTAGTCTCTAGGTACACTTTTCCCTCTCTCTATCCAGTTTAGTTGCCCCTGCATGTTGAGGCACGTCAGCCCCTGTCAGTAATAAATCCAGCAGTTTGAGGGTGAAATGAAATGTGATGCCAGGTGATAAGTGCAGGCTCATTTCCTTCCAACCTCTGCCAAACATCAGTGAAAACACCAGTGAAAACATCAGTGAAAACACCAGTGAAAACACCAGTGAAAACATCAGTGAAAACACCAGTGAAAACATCAGTGAAAACATCAGTGTCCTCAGAAGCGAGGTTGGCTGATCTTCTGTCATGAAATACTCTTGAGACCATAACTTACACATACTTCACACTATCATGAAATGTTGCATTTTTGATATGATTACTTTTAGGGCTGGGACGATGCACCTATTTCACGATTCGATACTTGGGTGCCTGATACAATATTGTGATTTTTAAGAATGGCAATTCTACAAGTATTGCGATTTGATATTGCTATGTATTGCTTTTTTTAACTCTAGATCACTGGGAATAGTTGAATGATACACTTATACATGATCATGCAGGTCGTATATCTGTAGATCAGTAATTCTTAAAGTGTAGTCCGCCATCGACCCCTAGTGGTCCGCGAAAAGATTACCTAAACTAGGCAAGTGTTTATAAAATCGTCACTTATTTAAGTAGATTTTTAATGAACTTGCGAAACAGTTCTTGCCATTCTGTTTTAATAACGTAAAAATGGATCTAAAATCCACAGATCTATTAGTTTTGTAATGTACTAGTTTTTGTTTCATGTGTAAAATCCCAGTAATTTCAGTGATATTGGACATTAAAGGCCCTTTCACACCGGACGCATAACGCATGCGAATACTTCGCGTCAAAGCCATTCACATCAGCCGCGACACGAATTTGCGACGTTCAGAGCTCCAACATTCCAAAACATTTGCTGCGTCAGCTGAGAAAGCCCGGACAGTGAAGATGAGCTTTTCATTTTATTTAAAAGACGGTTTCGGGTGCAACCCAGTCTTGAAGGACAGAGAGTCTGAAGGGGAGTATGCTAATCGTGTACAGGAGCTAAATCTTTATCATAGCCGGTTCTGCACTTTAGTACTTTCTTAAGTCTGTGGGACAATTTGAGGATCTCCTCCAGAGACAGCAGCGCATCTGACGAGACAAACCGCGCGCTTCAGGAACCAATCTATCCGGTCTGTTTCCAGTTCAGTCACAATGTAAATATTTAAGTGCCACAGACATACTGATGGCAGCACATTCACTTTCCATAATCGCGGACATAAGGTAAAAAAAAAGACGATATATAAAAGGTTAACTTAGGTTATTGCTGTCTGTAAACACAGCTGCAGATGCACAGCTTTGACTAGACCTACAGCTGTAATCTCATGAGATATGCCATACCTGGCAATGGTTAATGTTGAGTGAATAGCTCATGACATCAACTTGACATTTCGTCACCTTTGTTTCCTTGTATGTGATTGGTTGAAGCCGGTTTTGACGCCGCTAGAGTAAAACAAAATAGAAACTGAAACGGAAAAAAATAAATGCAGTTTTTTCGCCGCAGCACATTCGCGTTCGGTGTGGCAGCGCTCATTAAACAAACAGCTGACCAACAAATAAAACCATCGTGCAAATTATTCGCACGTGAAAATCGCGTCCAGTGTGAAAGAGCCTTAAGGGGAACATTCGTTTCAGCATTTTATTGTTACCATAGTTACACAACAATAGACTTCCTATACCCAGCACCTCAGTTTTAAACTAATGGCTCTTTGGAATGGCATTAAGTGGGACCTAGGCTGGTACAGTATGTTTAATTGCAGTTTTTTTTCTTCCACATGTGCAGTTTGTTGTTCATATTAAGCTGCAACTCATTTCACATTTACTTTTTCAAATTAAATAAAAATTTATATAATAATTTCTGATCATATCATTGCATTTGTGTTTGAATAATTAAGTTTTTGACTTGAAACAGTTGCATATTAAACTTAAATTTAGCTTATCCTTTCTATTTTGTTGGTTTTTGGGGGCGTGTTAGAGTGGGATTCTGTAGGTGGTCCTCAGAAAAAAATTGGAAGATATAGTGGTCCTTGGACTGAAAAAGTTTGAGAAACACTGCTGTAGATGTTTCTAAGTTCACCATTTTTTCTTTTACCCCTTTCTTGTTTCCACCAGTAAAAGATATGATGCATAAAATGCTATTGCGACCGCGCGTCGTTTTAGAATAATAAAAGCTTTGTAGGATTCCAGTGAGGAAAACAAAGTTGTGTCTATTCTCAGAACAAACATAAAACAAACACAACGGAAGTATATCAAATCTATTCGCATGGGCATGTTTAAATTACAGGGTTTATAATCTCATTATTTTAATACGCTACTCCACATAGGAAGAACAGACATGCCAACTAGTTACTGACCTGATGCAGACGCATCTGAAGTGGACTAATATCGTCTTGGTCTGCTCTGGAGCGAGGTTTACGTGAGGTAACGCCACGTGAAAATAAGCGGGTCTAGGCCTGTCACGATAACATATTTTGCTGGACGAGAAATTGGCCGAGAAATTATTGCAATAAACGAAAATATTGTTGTTCTGAGACCATTTTCATCAAAAATAATGATTATGGCATTAAAATGCAGGTACACCTTTTCAAAGATCAATTAACTTTAATTTCTAAAGACTATTTAACACAAAAAAATGGAAAACATTTTAAATAACCTCAATAAATGAACAAAACAACCAAAAACAATAAAAGCATGGTTTCTCAGTCTGTTTAAAAATGCATTTAAATAAATACCAAAAGCAATAAATAAAATGGATGAAAACTGCAACGGATGATTGTGTTTTAGGAGCATATTAGGGGCGGGGGTTCACAAAACCCATGGTTCGGTTCGTATCACGGTTTTAGGGTCACGGTTTTCCGTTCTGTATGGTTCTTGTTGTTTTTTTCTTTTAATCCAGAGATACTTCAGCATATGATATATTAATTATCCACAATTTAGGATACAGTATTAACATTTTTTTTTTTTATATCATAGCCTAATCATGCACAAACTGTACTTGACCATCTCTGAGGAAAGTGATATTTAGATACAGCAAGAGAGAAGACATTGACATGACATGCTTTTCATTTATTTGGCCAAAAATAGAGAATGTGTTGCTATCTCTACAGGAACGTATGTGCCTTTTTAGCACACAAAGACTGAACTGAAGAATTAACTTCAGTTAATTAACGAGGGTGCGCGCGGCAAAAATGACGTTGACGCGGAGTGCGCGAGACCCCATTTCACTTGGCGTTGTGCACGTCAAATTTCGTAACTTTGCGTGTGGCTCCGCAACCGAAGAGTCACGAGATCTGCTGGCCGAGAATGACGTCCCATCACCCGGTCTGTCGACGAGTATAAACACCTCCCCAAACAGACGAGGCGCACGCAGTCAAGGAGAGAGACGAGGAAAACAAAAAGCATGCAAATGGCAATTATCGCGGCCGGAAAAATCAACACATTTATAATTTATTATTAATTCAGTGTATATAGAGGTCTATGTTTGGATGAATATTTTAGTGGGGCTCTGCTGCTTCTGCTCATGAGCCGTGGCTGCTTTCCTCTGTCTGGTCCAATATATTTTGAGCAAGGACTAAAATATAGCAAATTAAATTCAAAATATAGAATTTTAATTTTAATTTATTTTTTATTTTTATTTTTTTATAGCCATAGTCAAGTGAATCAATTAGTCTTACCATGACATCATTAACAGTCTAAAAGTGACAGAGTAGAAAAGAAAACTCTTTCATTGATCTGTACTTAAAAGTAAAACGTAAAAGTGAGATTTTCAAACCTAAACTTCAACTAAAATGTATAACTTTGGTAAAAACAAAAACTAAGCTTGCCTAAGAAGGGTAGGAAATAAAATGCCATTGATCTGTTCTTGGCCAAGTGTTTCTGATCTAGTTACAGCTTCATGTGCAAGCAAGAAAACACATAATCAGACGGTTTCATATGTGGATGGAGAAAAAGCAAACTCACGTGTGGCTTCTGTCGTGCGTCGGCTGTACGTGCGACGGGCTCGGTAACGGACGACGAGTTCTCCGCTCTCCATCATGGGTTCAAATGCCTCGCTGTACAACACACACAAATATATCTTCACATGAAAAATAACCCTTTTGTATTTTTCATTAATTTATGCAGTCAATGTTTGCTGGTAATGTATATAGTAAATGCTACTAAACAAACATATGTTCACTTAACAGATATTTCACATTACTTCATTTTACTAAAAAGAATGACGCTTAACCCCATTGAAATCAAAATGAGAGTTTTGTGCCTATTTTGTTCATGTCTGTTAGCTGTGAGGTCATCTTCATGCTAACACATGTCCTATGAAAGGTTATAACAGGATGACGGAGTTTATTCCAGCATCTCAGGCCACAGGCAAAGAAACACTCTAGACAGATGACTGGTCCATCATAGAGCTAATAAACACACACACACCCACACACACCCCAGCAAGCAATAGCCGACATCTCACCGTCTCGGGTAACTATTGACCTGATATAGTCCGGCTATGAGTAACACACTCCTAGCCAAACAACCTTTAATGTTGTTTTTGCCAAAATAACTTGACATGTATGATATTCCATCATGTAAGCAAAGTCAACAGTGATCACAAGGTGTTTGCTTTCATTCTAAATGACTAGTCTATACTTTAGCTTTGGTTAGACATCTATTACATTTTATATGTACACACTTTTGCCATGTTTTAGCCTAGATGTTCGGGCTGTGTTTGGATGGCTATTGTCTTTTAAACTTTTAAACACAAAATTGTTTGCTGGGACACTGACATTCACACTTACAGCTACTGATAATTTATTGTTAGTCTATGAACTGTGGGGGAAACCCTAACCTGCAAAGGGAGAACATTATTCTGCATACGGATGTAATGAACGTCAGGAAAAACTCTACAGATATTTGCACTTAAACTGCACAGTGTTTCCTTTCTTGGAAAATGAACAAAAACATTGGTGACATCATCTCCAGCTTATGGGTGCACACAAATGTTTGTCCAATGATGTAAACAGCAAGCTGCAAATTATTTCATCAATTGTGGAACAATGTGTGTGAAAAACATTTTAAGAGTTTCTTATTTTAAAGAGGAACTATTATGTTCCTTTGCTTTGCGCAAACAGCAACATTGCATGAACATGTAAAAAGCATTATAGGACCCCTTTAATTTTCAATAAGTCTGTTTCCTGCCATTTAAGTTTAATAGTATTGAGATCTCTGCTGACCTCCACAGTGTCAGAATCCTCTATAAAAATAAAGAAAACACAGCCAATGTATGTGTGTTCCCTGAATGGAAAAGCCAGTAGAAGTCCCATCAGCACCCACCCGAAGCGCGTCTCCTTCCGCCTCAGCCTGGTCACGTACACAGCCAAGAGCACAGCTAGAGCGACGGCGACGGCGATGGCCATCACCACATACCACCAGTGCCAGGAGAACGCCGGAGGACTCGACAGACCTTTACACATACACACAGAAAAAGCAGATGAATAAAGACTAATATGTCCATTTAAACTTGATTATAAAGAGAAAATAATGCAAACATATCTAAAAGTATGAATATGTTTCAAAACATAGCAGACTGCCTATTGAACAGGATTTCAAAGCATAACAACCTCTTGAGTGTAAAATGTTGTTTTAAGACATTCGCAGTTCTGTTTCCAGTGTTCATTGTCAGGTCTGGCTGTATTCGGTGAGTTCAGGTGTGTTTCCTTGATTCCCTGTTTCTTGTACTTTTGTATCAAAGTTAGTGCATTCGGCTCCTACCCGTATAAAAAATAGCCATGGTTTTATTATAGTAAAAGTGAAGTAACCATGTTTTTTGGATAATTGATTACCATTTATATAACCACAGTTTTACCACAAATAGGCCATGGTTAAACTATGGTTAGAGTAGCAAAACTATTTCAGTAAGGGTATCCTCCTATGGTTTTGAGTCTATTTCAGGATTTAGGCAGCAAAATGGTGCAGCATTATACAAATATTAGCTAAATTCCAAGGCAGACATAAATAAATACCAGTATACAATACAATGGGCTCAGTGAGAGAAGAAACCAATCAAGATGGATGATTTAAGCTTATTTCAGCATTGATGAATTACATTTTTGCATTTTCTGAAGAAACTGTGAGTGGAGCTTTTCCTTTTCCATCTCTACAAAGCTGAGGATGGCCCGAATCAAAAGAGTCTCCACATTAGAGACATTAAGAGTCAGTAAGAGGGTGGCACACCATCAAAAAAAAGAGGTATAAAGATCCGACAGATGGCGCATTAAATCGTCTAGTGACTTCAGCTACTTTCCATTGAGTGATTGATTTACTCTTTTTTAACTTGAGCACACAAATGACAACGTCCTGCAGTGATGCGGTGAACACCTCTAAACATAAGCTACTGAAATATGAACACACCGAGATCCCTATTTCTACAGGTCTTCTACCCGGATGTGCAGCGTGATTGGGGGTTTTTCTTGACTACATTCTTCCTCCTGAGAAATACAAAACATGCTTTCTGTTCCTAATGCAGAAATGCTAGTGTATGCATTCGAAAACTCAAGATTATTGTAATGCACTGCTGGCTGGATGTCCTGAAGTCTCTAAGAACAAGCTGGTTCCGTTTTGTTCAAAATGCAGAAGCACAGGACATATTTATATTGCAGTCTTTTTGCAAATTAGTCACGCCTACAGATGTTTAAATAACAGGAGAAGCCATGAGCTGTAGACATGGTAAAGTTATAATCTCCTTCTTTACAAACAATTGTGAATTTAAACGAGAGCGTCTGGTTAAATTACATCAGGTTAGATTAAAACCTGGCTGTGATAATATTCCCTGTTGCACTACACTCACCAGAGCAATACCTGACATGTCTTAATATTTTACCATGGTCATCTGGTCAGACTAAAACATATCCATAAGAGACTAGAAACTCTGCGTGTGTGTGTGGGTGGATGTGTGTTTTGGTCATTGGTTGAATTAGCTCATTAAATGACCTCAGAGCAAGATGTCCACATTTGCAATAGGGTGTGTTACTTCTAGAAATGGTCCTAAAGTCTCTCTCTACACATACCTCCCACTCAACAAAACTCCTCACAACTTCTGCCTGTAACCGCTTTCCTTTCATTTCTTTCTGTTCCTTTCTTTCATTCATTTGCCTTTTTCTTCCTCTTTTTCTGAGACGGCAACCGCGAACAGAAAAACAACAGCATTTCAAAAATGGCACTACATAAGGGAAGTAAAAGGGAAAATTCCACTTCCATATTTTGTGTGGGTCCGGATTTCTTGTGGCACCAAATCACTTACATGTCTGAATTCACTTCAGTCAAATAACATCTTGATTAAAACCTACAAAAGGTTTTGTTCAGGGTCAGGTTTCGGGTAAAAGAAATACTGTAATTAGATCACTATAAGAAGGAAGATTGTCACTCACCTCTGGATTGTCCGGTTTCTGCAAAACATTGCAAGAGACCATTAGCATTCAGTGGACATGTTTGACCTATGCGTAGTATTGTCTGTTTGCCTTCATACCTGAATGGAAGAGCGTGATGGTTTGGAGAGGCGTCCAGGGTCCCTGTCCTGCACTGGTGTACGCACACACTCTGAAGGAAACATTCGACAGGGGTGCTGAGAGATTGACAAGCAGCTCTGTGTCCAAACCCATGTCCACCATAACCTGCTGGAATGGAAATATGCAGATAAATCAATGATAAACGACAACTGAACCCTGCTGAAAAATCCAGCATTGCTGGTCACCAACACAAAGTATGTTTTTCATGCTGGGACCTGTGTGGGATGCTGGTTTCTGTGTGGGATGATCAGTTTAGCTTGAGAGCAGCATGACTATGCTGGTCCGCCAGGTAGACCAGCTCTAACCAGCATAAACCAGCCCAGACCAACACAGAACTCATGCTGCTTTATGCAAGATTTTCAGCAAAGCAATGTAGATGTTTGAGTCAACATGAAACACATTTGTCTGTAATCTGATGGATTGGCAAACTATTCAATGAGGAAAAGAAGTAGAATGAATTAGGAAAAATTTGAGGGTCATGATTAAATTCACGTCATTTATGTCATTTTAAATTAAAAATCGCAGGGAATAAGATGAACTTTTACAGAAAATACTTGCTGGACTTTACAAAAACGTGTTCCCTTTTATTATAAAAAAGAACTCCAGCAGGACTTTGGTACCATGATGGCATAACATGGCAATACAATTGTATTTTGATGGCACTGAATGAAACCATATTCACATGCCACACAGAAAAATAGGGTGTCAAAAATACCTTTAGGGGTACAACAGCTTGTCGTTGGGGCAGTGCCCTTAAAAGAACAACGTTGTACCATTTTTACCACAAAAAGGTTCATAGTAGTACCTTAAGGTGCGCATTTGTACCCAAAGGTACTAATATGCACCTTTTAGGAGTAAAACAGGTACAAAGATGTCCTTTTAAGGGTACTGCCCCAGTGACAAGCTAAAGGTACAATTTTGACACCCTATTTTTCTGTGTATACCATGGTACAATGTGCAAAACAAATGGTAATTTTTCCAAGATAAAGGAATGGCATTCCAAAAGTAAAAAAATATCAGTATGTGGTCCTGGTAAACCTTTACGTTCTGGGGACAAAATGCCCTCACAAAGATGGCAACATCTGAAACTCTTGTCTGAAGGAACATGTCCCTCGTGGGAACATTTTTGGTCCCCATGATGAAAACACCTTATAAATCATACTAAGTGATGTTTAAAAAGGCATAAAGTTTTGTGGAATCGGTAGGCCTATTTATAGGGTTAGGGTCTATGTAATATCCCCTCAAAAACATGAAAACCCAACGTGAGTGTGTGTACGGTTACCTGTTCCATATTCGGTGCACTGTACTCCATCATGTATCCCTGCAGGTGGCCGTTAATCTTCCCAGAAGGTTGCGCCCATCTGAGGAACACTTCTGTTCCATTCACCACAACCGTCACATTGTCTGGGGCCGAATCCGGAACTAAAACGCAAATAAAACAACAAACATTATCAAAACTGTGTGACAAACAAACACAGAACATCTACATTACACTCTCATTGTTGCACATCAGTGGATAAGATGCTGAGATGCCCTGATTTCTGAGTGCACTTAGGGCGTGTCCGAAAGTTTGCTAGTTTATGTTTTGGGCGTAACCTGCAATAAACCAACCAGAGTCTCTTCTCCCATTCCCTTTAAAAGCCAGTTGTGCTCGCACCATGGCGGATTTGCACTCAACATAGCGTAATATAGACACCCTCTACCATGTAAAGTGCAAATTTGCCATGATTTGTCAAATAATTAGCCAATTTCATTCGTCATTACTGCAAAGAGGTCATTCTGATACATGCAATGACTATCCACTATAACATATAGGCATTTTTATATTTATGTACACAATAATAGTTTTCTAATGATGAACTTTTTAACATCCTTTAATTTTTCATAATTAAAAATGTTTGTGTGCTGCGGAGTATAATAAGCACTGTCTACAAGTGAACGCACATTGTGCACCCACCTATAGGCTCATATTACTAACACACCCTTTAAATAACACACTAAATCCTGCACTATTGCCTTTAGAGCAGGTTTGTGTTGGTCAATGGTCAGTGGTTTTCAGTTCCTCAACACATCAACGCTCCAGCAATGCTCCTGAACACTCCTGGTTTTCAGACCAGCACACCCATGGGGGAACAGATGAGCCAGTGCGTTTGATATCTAAACAACGTGAAACTGGCAAAAAAACACTTGGCCTAGTGCCGGGTGTATGATGAGTGAATAGGTCTGCCGAATATTATACTATTCTGAATATATTATCCTTATTTTGAACCCAACATCTGTGCCTTTCTGAATAAGGAATTCATCCCTTCATATGAGGTATAATAATTTACTGTGAGAGTACATGTGTCCCAACACTGAATGTCAAAGAGAGAGTTTTTAATGAAGAGGAGAGAGAGAGAGAGAGAGAGAGAGAAGAGAGAGAGAGAGAGAGAGAGAGAGAGAGAGAGAGAGAGAGAGAGAGAGAGAGAGAGGAGAGAGAGAGAGAGAGAGAGAGAGAGAGAGAGAGAGAGAGAGAGAGAGAGAGAGAGAGAGAGAGAGAGAGAGAGAGAGAGAGAGAGAGAGCTGTGACAAAATACACTTTAATACATATCATGTATTAAATTATGTTTTATGCTAAACACTGCAAAATATCAAGCATTGCACAGTTTCACTTGTTTGTAATTAATAGCAATGTTCTCTGTGGTATTTAGAAAGTAGTAAGATTGTATTACAGTCTGAACAAAGCCATATTATCCTTTTTACATATTCTGAAAAAGTGTAGCAAAAAGCCTCGTCTACTTTCCTCTCCGTTCCTTTGTTAAACGCATTTTTCTGCCGCTGTCTCTGCTTCTAATCCAGAGCAGCAGAAATAACAACACACTGGCAACGGCCGCAGTAATGGTCTGAAAATAGCTGTGTGTGTGTGTGTGTGTGTGTGTGTGTGTGTGTGTGTGTGTGTGTGTGTGTGTGTCTGCCAAACTCCCAGAACAGAATTCTCTTAAACATCAGGATCAAAACCATTTCTTAGTATATATATATATATTGTATTTCTCCATTGCAGGTATGATAGAAAGCGTTTCTTTGTCATTTCATCCTGTAAACACACGTTCTCCTCAGCCCTGGGCTGGAGACGTTGAGGAACATGGCTCGGCATTCAGATGATGTTATCAGGAGGAGTTTCACGTCTGATTGTTTCCACATGTGTCTCTGGCTCATGGCTGTGAAAATACACTTTTTACTCTCCCCTCGCTATGGCCTAACCTTCTCTCTCAATAACTTTCCTTTTTGGAAATCTTCTCCTAAATTTCCAGTACGACTCAAGCACACCGTTCAAAGAAACCAGGAAAAATGGTGGGACAGGAAACTGGATGTTACTAAAACTGGAAGGACCTAGTCATAAATCCAACAGGAATGGGTGCAGGATTCAGAATGAATTGTGTGTGAATCATTGGGAGTGCAGTGGTGGGGGGTCGGTTTGGATCCTACTCTGTTTCTACAGGACTTGAAATGCGACCGGGACACGTTTTAGTGAGATTCACCAGTAAACCTCAGTCAGCTTTTTGAGCTCTTTGACTATGAAACTCTGAGTCAAGTATTTCTTTGAGCACATGCTGCTTTACAAGGCCTGAGCCTCAGTCTTAAAACAATTAGTCACAAATTGCGTTGTTTACTGTTCGCGGTCACGCGCGGTGTAAAATGGGCTTTCAGAGAAGTTTCCTTTAACTGTTCTCTCATGCAGACAAGACTGTTTATAGGAAAATACACCACCTACACACAACAGCAAAATGCACATGCCAATTACTTCCTAATCCTGTACACACACCGTTCAGTGATTTACAAGAGTGAAAATAACATTCAACAAAAAATGTAGGTAGTGACAATCGCATTTACAAAGAAACCTATACAGTGTGTACTGAACTGAAGTGAACTACACATGGGTTGTGTCCAAAATTATTATTGCACTATTTGAAGGGACAGCCATTTGTAGTGGTGTCTGAAACCATAATGGACGTTATTGAGTGAACTCAATCCCACAATGCACCGCAATAACGCAAATAAAAATGATGTACGCAAATACAAATGATGTACATTCACCCGCTAGAGAATACACACACAATGCACTGTGAGGGTCACGACCATAGACTGTAAACAATATGGACGTAAAAAGTAACCACGCCCTCAATTATGCAGAACTTTAAGGCTTTATATAACGTAAACGAATGAGTTATAAAAATATTCAACCCCCTCACAGTTGTCATAAAAGTCAAAATTAGCCGTATAAGCTAAAACCACAATTTGTACCAGGCTGTAAGCATGGTTTTTTTTTTTTTTTTGCTGTAAAGTTGGTAATTTGAACATGGGGCTCAATGAGATTCTGCTCCCTTCTGGAGCCTGTCCCTAGTGGCCAGTCGCGACCAAGTGGCAACCTCCCGCGATCTCTCTTGAAGCCAATACGGAAGTAATGTAAACTGCAATTCATCAACTGGCCACTAGGGACAGGACTCACATGCGATGACTCGCTCACAAGATGGCGACGCCCAGCTCGCCCCTACTTTAGGCTTCAGAACGGCTTATCAGAATCCTATGGGTGACGTCACGGACACTACAGCCATATTTTTTTACAGTCTATGGTCGCGACGTGCTGAATTAATTCCTGTGTGTGGCCAGAAGATGGCGCCCACAGCTTAATCAGCCATCCATCCATTTTCTAAAACTGCACTAGTCCAGCGTAATATTATACAGGTTTAAATTCCTTTTAACTGTTAAATTGCGGTTTCTAGATGCTAGTTTCCATGGCAGAGTTCAAGATAAATATTTTCATTAAGAAAGAGGTGACTCATGCTGCGAGATCTTGCCAATAATAATCCATAATAAACCAAAATAAATTTAAATACTTTCTATTGAAAATAAGACAACGATACCTTAACATAAGTGGAGATGGCAAAACTTTAAGAATGATCTGTGTGAAGCAGCCTTCAAAGCTTAAACAAAACATGCCTATAGCAGTCAATCATCACAATTTCAGAAGTGTCGTATTTCATACACACACAACTTAATACTTAGGGAAACTTGCGTATTTAAATCCTGAACCACTCCTGCAACTTCACAGATGTTAATGGGGAATAGCCAATAATAACTGACATTAAAGGGATACTTCACTTCTTTTCTGAGACCTCTCTCGTCTCAGTGCGTGCTCTTAATCTCTCTGACGCGCGGTGATGATCTGATAGCATTTAGCTTAGCCCACTAAGCCCAGTTCATTCACTATGGTACCAAACAGAGATCAAGTTAGAAGTACCAAACACCTCCACGTTTCCCCTATTTAAATACAGTTACACCAATAGTTAAACGATCAAGTATGATGACACAAAATTAAGTTTGCCGCTTTTCTAAGCAGATTAAAAAGGAGAACTATAATGTATGGTGGAATAACACTTCTGAGAGTACTTCGGCTCGCCGCAGTAAAAAGTCACACCTGAAAAATCCTCTCCCCCTATTGATGGAAAGGAGAGAGTGAGGGGGAGATTTGAGGGAGGATTTTCAGGCGTGACTTTTTACTACGCCAAAGTTAAACATAGTTTCACGAGTTCACACTTACAAATAATTCAGATAGAATAAATGGTGTGCGTATTTGGCGTGCTGTCCGAGGAGAGGGCTCCGAGCTCGGTATTTGGCCCGAACCCAGAGTACTCCCCCCGTATCTCTGGTTAGGAAAGTTAACCAGGTGAGGTAGAAGGGGTGGTGGAGGGATGCTGCAAACTTTGTCAAGGAACATTGGTGAGTTGACTGGGTATTTATGTGATCCTCCACTTGAGCTGATTGGTAGACATGTTGATTACTGATTGCTGACAGCTGGTTGGAATGACATCATGATTGGGTAGATCATTTGAACGTGCTTCTCCCGAACTTAGTTTTTTAAGAAACATAATTTAATGTGAAAAGGCGATGGAGTATCCCTTTAAATTGCATTTTCACATTTTCAGTAGTAAGATAACAGCATTATTAACGATGTACATTTTCCAGTTACAAGTTACTCTTTCCAAAACAGGGGTGCAGATTTATTTTGTTGTCGTTGTTATATTGAATTTTGCATGCAATTTTACAGCTTTGTTAAAATGTCCTCAAATGTGGCACTGAGAAATCTGATATACTGTAGTGACTCGTTTCAGACGTTTATTTACAGGAACATTTTCAAGAAACATTTGTCTAATAGCAAAATATTGAGGTAAACACTGCTGTTCACAACTGGTCCACTACTTTTACGTTTATACTTTTATAGCTTCCCCAGCACTGGTGGACAAGAGTAGATGTGATTATGATTATGATTATGATTATGTAAGTTCAGCTCACAGGTTTAAGTTAATCCGTTCAAACAGAAAGTGCCAAACCAATTTCATTGGGATATCAGCGATCAGCTTTGTTTTTTCACTCTCTCTCTCATCCCTTGGGCAATGTGGGACTCTGGGAAACTAGCAAAGAGTGTGTTTTTTTTCTTCACCCACCCCCTCCTCTTTTTCCTGTCCTATCCATCACAGCATTCCTCTGCCCCATTCACTTTTCCCACAGTGTGTGCATGTCTGTATTTCATTCGTTCTTTTTTTTGGCAAGAATAAATCAAAGGTCGTGTAAGGTCAGGGCAGACGAGACGTGGGCCGCTGCATGAAACGGGGGAGGGACAGAAACCAGTGTAGCGTGTTTGGGAAAGCTGGAAATTCTTTCTTCAAGAGAATTTGTAGGATTAGTGCAAAGATAAACCAAAAAATTAGTTTTATATTAAAAAAAAGTATGTTTTTTTTTTTTTTTTTTCATTGCTCAGAGTTTGCTCTTTTTGCAGCTCAAATGTTAAGACACTTCTCTTAAAATGTTTGGTAAGAAAATAAGAACATTTAACTGAAATATTTGTTGAGACACATTCGAGCTGCAAACTTAATGAAGCAGCTAAAATCATTTAGTCTTGGAAGAACCTGAAATATTTGAGTTCATATTTCTCTCTCTTTCTTGTGGAAGCTTGCTTCAGGGTCACAGAATTTAAAAAAAAGGTAATTGCAACTTTTTATCTCACAATTCTGACTTTTTTTTTCTACTTCCCAGAATTGCAAGATATTCAAGTCAGTCTTTTCCCCCTCAGAATTTGACTTTATATCACTCAATTCAGACTTTATATCACTCAATTCAGACTTTATCTTTTTTGTCAGAGAAAAAGTCACCATTATCTTTTAAAATGTTTTATTCTGTGGCTGAAACAAGCTTCCATACATTACGCACCTGTGATCAGTTGATCAGCAGAACTTATGCGTTACATCCCTTTAAAGGATTAATTAACCCAAAAATTTTAATTCTGTATCTATTTACTTTCCCACAAATCCATGAGAACATTGATCAACACACACACGCAATGGTAAACTGAAGCATAGCTGAGCTGCTTGACCAATGAGGGTTATTCTTGTTGACAAAGTACGGTTTGTCTTCTGTTTGGCATATTGATGCCACATTGATGTTCTCTATGTATGAGGTGTCAATGTGTGAATAAAAGCCTACAATAATAAAAGCCTACAACTGTTTTTTATATAAAGTGATCACTTCTTTTCAGAAGACTTTTTTTCACTTTTTGAAGCTTGAGATTTTGTTTGCATCGACTTTTAAAGGTAGGCAAGAATTGGTTAAAAAACCTTTTTTCCAAATTTGTTTAAAGGTTCTTTATATATCAATACATAATTAAAATGTAAGTACTCTGAAAAATAAATGATAAAAATTGAGTGTCTGTAGACCTCTCACGACTGTTTTAAAGGGGGGGGTGAAACACTCAGTTTCAGTCAATCTCATGTCAATCTTGAGTACCTATAGAGTAGTATTGCATCCTTCATATCTCCGAAACGTCTTTAGATTTATTATATTTATAAAAGAAATATGGGCTCTACCGAGTCTTTCCGGAAAAAAACGAGCGCCTGGAGGCGTATCGAGTGGGCGGAGCTAAAGAATGACGAATGCGAACAAAGCGGTGACGTCCTCAAGCGTGGAGAAACCCATGGCTATCGATCGGATTCAGCTAATACAGATATGATCCAGAATCAGATCCGGAGGCTGAAATAAATTGAACAGGAGGAACAGCAGCAGCAGGACGTCCGTCTCTGTGTTATGGACTGTATTTAGTGGCCTGTCAACATTTGTGTGTCTTTACTCGCAGTTTATGAGGACATGATTCAGTTTATGGACTATTGTATGTGACTAAACCTTAGCAGTAGCAAGCAAAACGGTTTTGTACGTCAGACTAGTGTAACGTTATACACAGAACAGCAATGGAGTAACCGTTAGCGCATTTGAATGACGAAGCACGCGATCGTGTCGTTTACTGATGTTTAATCGCGCGACGATAGCCGACAGCAGACATTTAAAGCAGTTTTACTCACCGGCTGCTTCCAAAGCAGGACCAAACCTTTATCGCTGGGACCGCTCCGTCAAAAACACACTTCTTTGGTATGATTTGGTGAAGTTCTGTGACAGCAGTGGCGTGGAAATCCAATTTGAGACGCGACTGAAGCGATGTTGTGAAGCTTCCCGTCATTTCTGCGTTCAAATCGGTTCAAATGCAGCGCTGCCTTCCCGGAATGCTGTGCTGAAGCGTTGAAGTCGCTCGACGTCACCCATAGGAATAAAGTGGAGCGCGGCGCGGACTATAGCGACAGAAGTGTTCACGGACGACTGGATCTGCAGCTGAGAGAGTGTTTATGGGCGTGCATTTCCTCTCTCGCTCTAGTCACGCGCGTGCGCACCGTACCGGGAGAAGAGCCGCCCCCTTTAAAGACAGCTCATTATTTCCATTCACTCCACCTTCACCCTTCTGGGCTCTTTCCAAAGCCACGCCCCCAAAATACATGAACGCGCCTCACCGACCAATCAGCTGTAAGAGCAGTGTGCATGTAGTCACATCATGTCAGAATCACATGTTATAAAAAATCGAACTTTATCAGTATGAATATAAACAAATAAGATGTCTATTAGTACTCACTATCAAGCTAGAATACCGATACTGGTAAAGTTTAAAATATATTTTTGTTTAATTCGGTAACGAGCTAGTTATATTTATAAGGCAAAGCTAAAATCAGGTAGCATTGATACATGTTTTTTCAATAACATGAGTTATACTGTGATGAAGATTAATTTAATGTAAGATTATATACTGTGTTTTGCATGTAAGAGTTTCCATGATGAAAGCATTGTTGATTAGTAGTAGCTAAAGCTAACTTAGCTCCAAAAAAAAAGTTCCTGGATGTGGTGTACTAGCTTTTACACATGCATTTTGTTATCTAAAGTTAAATTTTGCGAAAATCAACACAACAGCGATCAACTTGAGCTAAGCATATTGAGTATTTATCATCTCTACTAATGGCTAAGTGTATAATATTGTAACTTTATGCTAAGTAATGTTATGTTAGCTATATTAGGCAGCTACATGTGCTCTTGATACATGCTTCATGAAAACATAAACCAAAAAAATTTAGAATCAAAATGAAAGATGACCTGTCCAGCAGAAATACAGCCAGCAATGAGTCGTTTGTCAGGTCCCTCAGTTCTCACCATCGTTGAAAAGCAACACAGATATTTACTCACGTATGATTTCTTTGTTTATCCAAAGACTTTCTGTGCATTGCCTTTTCTCGTACTGTCTTCCTTTTTTGCATTGTTTGCCTTCGCTGACTGTAAACCTGCACTGTGAATTTTGAATGCTCTTTCTCTGCCATTATTTGCCTAGGTTTCGTTCCTCTTGAACTGCTCGAATCAAACGAGCGTGCGCACATGTGGGCAGATCCTGTAGCGAAAGCGGTGGTCGCCATGGTAGCGAGATAGAGTGACAGTCGCCCAAGCCAATCACTTGTTTTGTCCCGACCGAAAAAAATGAGCGGTGTTTATTGCAGATTAAAAAGTCTAGAGTCACTCGATTTTTATACTCTCCTTTTCAGAGTACTTACATTTTAATTATGTATTGACATATAAAGAAAGTTTAAACAAATTTGGACAAAAGTGTTTTAGATCATTCCTACCTACCCTACCTTTAATGGATG
This sequence comes from Pseudorasbora parva, assembly GCF_024679245.1. Lineage (NCBI taxonomy): Eukaryota > Metazoa > Chordata > Actinopteri > Cypriniformes > Gobionidae > Pseudorasbora > Pseudorasbora parva. The sequence continues at coordinate 6,375,353 of NC_090179.1, forward strand.
AAAAGAAAAATGCATGGGTCTTAAGGGTATATACCGTCACATAACCCGCATCTAATTTGTGATTTTTCTTGTGAGGAGAAAGACAGAACAGAGGGACAGCAAAACAAAAAAGGCTTTTGCTTAAGAAATACTTCAAGTCCACCACCCTAAACACCAATAACACGCAAACTAAAAACAACACCACACCTACACACACATATAAACACGTACACCCCAGTACAGCCCAACACAACCAAAACCCTGTCCTGGAAAAAATGAAACATTTCCTTCACTCCTCCATCATTCCTGTCCCTCACCCGTCCCACATACTGACACAGCGCTGACGTAAATGATTCACTGGAGACCGAAAAGACGAATAAAACTAAATCTGGTTAAGCAGAAGACATAAGGAAAGAGAATAACACGACCTTTCTAAAGACAACATGAAATGGCATTACAAACCCATTTTACTTCCATATATTGTGCAATATGTGTCAGTGTTTGTATCACACTCCAAAACAGATGTAAGTGGACGCGGAGCCAAGAACATATCGAGTGCTGGAGCAAGTAATGGAAAACCTGGAGAAGAGTTGGAGCGGAGTAGTGAAGGAGAATTTGCTGTCGCTCCAGTCACATGCTCAAACTTCTCTTGAAACTACATTCATTGCTACAGGATGTGTAAAGTGGGCAAATTCTAGATGAACTGAAACTTGACTAAATTAACTTAATTCATAATTGTGCTGGAGTACTGTACATAATCACGACTATTCGCAGCCTTGTTCCTATACAACTTCAATGTTGTGCTAGAGCTAAAAACTCCAATTGTTTCCATTTTATGAAAGAATCAACCTACAAATGGCTATTTATTGTCGTCTAAAAAAGTATTTTGACACAAAAAAGACACATATCCCTTTAAATAAACAAGTCCAAACTAAATTAATGCATTAAAAAAAGAGAGCTGTGAATGGAGCAGTCATTGAGGAATAACATTTTCCAGGAGCTTAAATTATTCTTGCATTAAACTCGCCAGGGACCTCGTTTATAAAGCGTGCCTACACAGATTTGAAATTTATGTTGAACGTTAATGTATGCTAAAATACGCTAAAATACGCACCAGCGTTCATATTTATAAGAACAGACTCTGATGTGGGAAACGGCTTAGTGCCACATCAGGTTTTAACCAGACAGACTTGGTATTTGGAAATCTAAGCAACTCTTGCCGCTTGCCATTCTCAAGTAAAGGATTTAAAAGAAAAAAATGCTTCAATTGCAAACGTAAGCAAAACTATATAAAATAAGTGGTTTAAATGACTTTAATGCAGTCATTTCACCATTAAAACAGACATGTTGATTGATGCTTTGTCAATGCAAAAATGTTTTCTGAAAACACCTGCAACTGCTGAAAAAGAAGCCATTTCACAAACATCGAGGGTTGTTAAAGCAAAAGCTGATCACCATCATGGTGACTTCAAAATGAACATTTTCAATCCACATCTAAACCTCTGTTAATTCTCAATAAGAGCTTCTGTAGATGTCTGACAGAAATAAAGTCAGTCTGGTTAGTAATGTGTGAAGCTGGTAATGCTGTTTGTGGAGTTGTTAAATCCTCTGATGAGATCTTCACTTGATTTCATCTAAGGCTGTGAGATTCTTGCAATGATACAAATCAATGTTCATTATATGTTGAATTGTTAATCAAAATAAAGCTGAAAGAACGTTTGAGGAACATCATACCTTATTAAATAAGTTCCTCTAATCGCAAGAAAACTGTTAGAAACTTAAAAACAAATCCTTACGTTCCCAGAATCAGCACAGAATATTTGTAGAAAGTTCTCTTAGCTGTTAGCGGGGATATTAATGACTAATTAGTTAGAGATTAAATTAAAATAAAAGGTGGAGATCTGAAATCATTCAGCTGCGAACAATTTCTATAAATAATTAGCAGTTTATATATTTTATATCTGGAAGGAAGGCATACATATGTTTTTTTTTGTGTTGGTGTGTGTGTGTGTGTGTGTGTGTGTGTGTGTGTGTGTGTGTGTGTGTGTGTGTGTGTGTGTGTGTGTGTGTGTGTGTGTGTGTGTGTGTGTGTGTGTGTGTGTGTGTGTGTGTGTGTGTGTGTGTGTGTGTGTGTGTGTGTGTGTGTGTGTGGCCTGGTAATCCCTATGTTATGGGGACAAAATGTCCCCACAAAGATGGCAATATCCAAAATCCTTGTCCTTGTGGGGACATTTTTAGGTCCCCATGAGGAAAACATCTTATAAATCACACAGAAGGAGTTTTTTTGAGAAAGTAAAAATGCAGAATGTTTCCTGTGATGGGTAGGTTTAGGGGTAGTGTGTGTGATGGGTAGGTTTAGGGGTAGTGTGTGTGATGGGTAGGTTTAGGGGCAGTGTGTGTGTGATGGGTAGGTTTAGGGGCAGTGTGTGTGTGATGGGTAGGTTTAGGGGCAGGGGCACTGTAGGGGGATAGGATGTACAGTTTGTACAGTATGAAATCCATTACGCCTATGGAAAGTCCCCATAAAACATGGAAACACGATGTGTGTGTGTGTGTGTGTGTGTGTGTGTGTGTGTGTGTGTGTGTGTGTGTGTGTGTGTGTGTGTGTGTGTGTGTGTGTGTGTGTGTGTGTGTGTGTGTTTAATGAATAACATATACGCACATTTGAAAAATGATCATAAGATCAAATGTAGGATGGTTTCTACGTAACATTTTATAAATGAGGCCCCATGTCTCCATTTCTTACTGTCTGTGTGTCTTAAAGCTCCACTCTCAGCCGTTTGTTTCAAATAAACATTTCATAATGCCAATTTATGGAAAGTACCCAACACCCACATGCCCACCTCGCTCACTCTCTCTCTCTCTCTCTTTCTCTCTCTCTCTCTCTCTCGCTCTCTCTCTCTCTCTCTTCTACAAACACTCCTTCAGCTATAATCTGGTATGAAAAAACTTATACAGCTCAAGTACAGTTACGGCTGACCGGCGTCAGAGCAGAAAACACACATCGGACCCAGGAGCTGAACCGCACAATGCACAATCACTTGACCTACAGGATAAAGTGGACAGTATGGAAAAGCATTTGGTCATTCCTGTGGGGTTTTTTTGTGGAGTATTTTGGGCTCATCCCTAATGTACATTATCAAACACACCTCTGTCTTTCTCAGTCCCTGGTCTTCCCGTCCTGACAGTTTCCATGTCGAACAGCATTCAGTGTTTAGCAGACACAGACCTCACACATCCAGCTACTGTAAACACACTTGACTCCAGCAGAAGACTGCGCTGTAACACTGACCATGAGTACAGCTTGTTCTTTCTCTGTGAGCATGAGACCACAACGTGCTTACCTCCTTCACTGGTGCTGATGGGGACCCATGCTGTCCAGTTAGAGACGCCCTGACTGCTCTGGCAGGCCATTCTGAAGTCATATTGGCTGAAGGCTTCCAGACCTGAGATCAGGTGGCTGGTGTCTGGTGCGCTAACCTTCTGATTGTAGATCAGCTGGTCAGAGTCTTCACTAGAAGCTTTAACCTGAAAGGATTTTAACAAAACCATTAGATGATTGGTGGTTTGGTATCATTTCCAAGTTCCTAATCTATAACAGGGCTTCACAGATCAAAAAACAAACAAACTTGTACACACATAATATATATATATATATATATATATATATATATATATATATATATATAAAATATATATATATATATATATATATATATATATATATATATATATATATATATATATATATATATATATATATATATATATATATACTCAAAAAAATGAAACTTTGGATTTATGCATTGTAAAAAACACAACTTAAAAAAGTTGAGAAGACTGATTTTGTTTTGTTGGTTCAGCAAAAATCCATACTCTAAAAATCTCATCCAACAAAAAAAATCTTAGTATTAATTTCCCCTAGCTTTTTTTTGTTGACTCAACTTTTGTAAATAACAGTTATACGAACTGAAAATAAGTTGTCTGTGACACACACAAAAAATGTTTAGTTGAGTCAACGTGACATTATTTGTTTTCTGGAGAGATGCAACTAATCTGTAACAAATCTTTTGTAGTTGAGCCAGTTCAGCATGTTGTGTCTTTTGCAAACAGAAGTTCTCATTATGAATGAACCGGTTCAGATGGAGACTTCTTTATTGAAAATGTTTGGTTTCCATTTTGGTGATGAGTGTTTCCTTTAGTTGGGCAGTTTGAGTTTTAGCGGATTGTGTGAGTTTGTAACAGTGTTTAACAAAACACATAATTTGTTGCAAATAATGCTGTAACCAATGATCAGGTGATCAAGAAGACAGGGGAGTAGTTGACTACTTCATTCATGATTAAAATGATTTTTTCATAAATGGTGTATTATATTTACCAACAAAAGTTTTTTGCAGCAGATCAGTCATTCTGAATTTTGATTTTTAAACACATTGTGGGAATTTTTTTAGACACACACACAGACATCTAGAATCAGCAAATGAATCTCAACAATGGTGACATGTTTCATGCTGCAGTGCATGCTGGGAGCCCTCATTTTAATACTATGTTGGCTCCCAGCATGCATTGCTGCATGAAGCATGTCACCATTGTTGAGATTCATTTGCTGATTCTAGAGGTCTGTGTGTGGTAAAATACTCCCCCCTTTGCTTATGCTTTTTGCTGAACACCGTTACAAAGGCCATAAACTTACACAATGAGGCTAACTGCCCAACCAAAGGAAACACTCATCACCAAAATGGTGATGATGACCAAATGATTTTAAATTTAAAAATCAAGATCTAAACCTGTTTCCAATGGACAACATTTATTGAATTGGCTCAACTACAAAAGATTTGTTACTGAATAGTTGCATATCTCCAGAAAACAAATAATGTCTAGTTGAAACAACAAAAAATATATCAGTTCGTATAACTGTGATTGACAAAAGTTGATTCAACAAAAAAAGCTAGTGGAAATTGGTACTAAGATTTATTTTTGTTGTACAACCTAAATGTTTTTTTTACAGTGTGTCAACAGGTTCCACGTAATTGGGTTATGTTGAATTTAATTAACATTGTTTATTTCAGTAAACGTGTTTTTTTTACGTAAAGTTAATTCAATTAAACATGTTATTTCAAAATAAAAACATTAAGTTATGCCAAAGAGTAACGGTTTTAAGTCAGTTTAACATGAATCAATTACATTTGAACCAGAAACCTGATATGATGGTGTTAAATCACGATGAGTTACTTAAATAAAGTGAACAGCATCATAAGTTCATTTTTTGAGTGTGTATATATATATAAGTGAAGGGGAAAAACAATTATATATAAATGACCAAACCCTTGTTTTTCACAAATCATGGATATGCAAAATATAATAGTGAAAATCTTTTGGATTCACACTTCAACAAATCTCACTCTCACATGGTTAGTATATTGATTAGGCATCCTGCAAATATGGATTTTTTTTTTTTTAACGAGGCGTGAAGAAGTAACAATTAACACACACACTGGGAACGGCCACTAACTACTTGAGCCAAACGTTTGACATTCACTTTCTGTTTAGGACAAAGAAGAAGCGACCACTTCCCTTTTCCCCATCTTCCTGTGCGAGAGTCAGTGTAAATGAAAGAAATTTCAGGATTAAATATAACTTATATGTTTATTCTGTGTAAACACAGAATTATGTCACATTCCTTGTTGCTACACTTGTAAACCTGGTAGTTTCCCAGTGTGTGTGTGTTGCGCGTGTCTAACATATACACATATGTCACTTTTTATGGTGCTGTAATATCAAATTGATGTTGCTGTTTATTTTGCGGAAAGAATAACAATCGTGTTAAGCTGACATCATAAAAAAAAATTACATACATCTCAAGTAAGTTTATATTGAACCCGGAATATTCCTTTAATACAATTATCGTGTGCATTAACAATTATGCTGAAGTCTTGGGCCTTGGCACAATAAAGTCATCTCCACCTGGCTCAGCAGGACACATGAAAACAGCTCACTCAGCAGGAGAAACACGCTGCACATGCAAAGCCTTAAACCATCAAACCCTGGCAGAAACTATACCCTCATAACTAACCACCTACCCGGAGTTATACTGCTTCAAATCGTTCTCGGCTGTACAGAGAAGAAAGAAAGAGTGTGCTTTATAAATGAACGAAAGCTTTATGGGCATGACTAAAAATGATTACAAGAATTCCATAGAATTCAGGTTTCATGCCAGAAATACAGTACAACAGAAAACGACAAAATGCAATGTGTGACTCGCAGAAAACTGTCAAGAAATTACATTTTATAAATAAATAAATGTTTATATATGTTGCATACAGAAATTATTATATGTTGCACAAAGAAAATGAAATTAAGTTTATGTGCACATAATTCTGGACTAAGCATATCTTGCTTCCCAGTTTGTACCAATGTAGTGAAAAACAAGCCTGTCAATAAAACTGTCACTGTCAAAAAATGAGTACAAAATTGTACCTTTTAAGGTACAAGTGGCCGTCGCTGGGGTGGTACCCTTTAGGGCAGTGGTTCCCAAACCTGTCCTAGGGACCCCTTACCACTGCACATTTTGTATGTCTCCCTCATAAGACACACATAACACCATAGATATCCATAATAAAGGCTAGATGTCTTACGGCGGAGTCACCATCGTCATCACCGGCGGCCATCTTGTCACAGGCAAGCTTTCTGTCGGGCTCTGTGGAACCTGATGTAAGCTGAGTGATCTGTACGAACATAAATACTCTTATCTCGCTGAAATCTTGACGGATTTACAAATGGTTTGGTTTCTTACAAACGTTATTAACATGGCTACAAATCTGGATGCGTTAACACGTTGAAATTGCAGCATTTCGTTTGGATAAACGACTTAATCGTGAAGCTTGTGTAAAAAAAATCCTAAGTCCTTGTATCCTAAGGAACTACAGGGTCTCAGCTTTCTAAAGAGGTAAGGCATTTGATGGTAGGCAAAATTAGGTGGAAAAGTGATCTCTGAAGTAGGCACAGTGAAATGTAGGGGGGAAAATCCTAGTAAATTGCGTTTTTGAAGTTAAAATAAACTTAGTTTGCATGTTTTTTATGTTTGTTTTTAAATACAATTTTTTTAAATTATAATAGTGATATTCTTATAAAGTGTGTATATATTATATATATATATATATATATATATATATATATATATATATATATATATATATATATATATATATATATATATATATATATATATATATAAGCTATAGCTAGCTCTGGAAAAAAAATCAGAGCTGTATATGTGTGTGTGTGTGTGTGTATATATATATATATATATATATATATATACACACTTTATAAGAATATAACTATTATAATTAAAAAAAATTGTATTTAAAAACAAACAAAAAAAACATGCAAACTAAGTTTATTTTAACTTCAAAAACGCAATTTATATTTAATATATAATTAATATTTTTGCACAGTTTTAGTAGCCTATATATTGATTTAACATAAATACCTTGTGTGTGTATATTCATTGCACCTGTCTGTTCTGTTCAATGTTACTTTCATATTGAAGTCCATGGTTATAATTATTCATAAGAATGTAGTGTCATAACTACATCTCTGATGTTTATAACAAACAAAACAGTTTGGAAATCGGTTGAAATCTGAGCAAGTTATGGTTATTTAAAAGTGCATGCACCATTAAAACACACTGTTACGAGTGAGCGAGCTGCCTGTGGCAAGATGGCCGCCAGTTGTGGACGGCGACCCCCATTGGCCAACAGCGCACACGAGACATCTAGCCTTTATTATGGATATCTATGCATAGTTCAAGTCTTGCAGTCTCTACTAATGTAATAAGTTGAATCAGGTGTGTTAGATGAGGGAGACATGCAAAGTGTCCATTGGTGAGGGGTCCCCAGGACAGGTTTGGGAACCACTGCTTTAGGGTACATTTTTGTACATCTAAAGCCCTATTCGGACTGGATTAGTTTAACATGGGGACGTGGGGCTAAAGTCATTTTACCTCAGGACGTCTGTAATATTAATGGCCAATTCGCACGGGATAAGACATCTCAGTAAAACTAGCAGAAGTGGGAGGAGTAACTCGCTTTACGCACCTCCTTGACGTCATGTGCGTATGACATTACCGTTATCACGTGAGCAAACACACAACCTGAGCGCCAGTCTGAGCTCCGTCTCCAATATATATATGTGTTTTAATAAACAGTTAGGTCCAGTCTAACTATTCTGATTGGATTGTGTTGGTAATAGACACTTTCCTAGAGCTAAAATGTGTTGTGCCTCTAATAAGTGCTTTTGATCTTCTTTTTGCTTTAAATGATATGCGGAAAATACCGGACATTTTCCACAGATTTGTCCCACCACCTACAACGCAACCGAATGCTTCAAGCGCCTCCAAGGTCGCAAAATGTGCTCTTTTTTAACTTTTAAACAGGCAATGACGGAATTTTACCATACATTTTTACAGCAGGTCTATTCGAACGGGATTAGTATTACCTGAGGTCATTTTTCCAGACCTTTTTACAGAAGGTAAAAGTCTCGGTAATCTTTACTGACATTGTCCGTAATGATTGCCGAGATGGCACTCGGACGGGACTAAAATCACCGAGAACCTCAGGTAATAATTACTTTACCCCCACGTCCCCATGTTAAACTAATCCAGTCCGAATAGGGCTTAAGTCAGGGATAGGCCAGTTCAGTCCTAGAGATTTGATGTCCTCCAGAGTTTATCTGCAACCCTTGTAAGCCACCACAGTATAAAACTCACGGTTCCCAGCATGCATTGCAGCATTAAGTATTTTCACCATTGTTGAGATTCATTTCCTGATTCTTGATATCTATGTGCGACTAAACGTTTCCCCCTTTAGAAAGCTTTTAAAAATCTAAATTTAGAATGTCTGTGGCAAGAAAGTATCGCTGGTGAACAATATTTTATAAATATTTTTATTTAGTGATGAGTTTAGTCAAACATTTCTTTTGGCTTCTTTTGTTTTGAACAATGTAACAAACTCTACATAAAAATCTAAGTCAAACTGCCCAACTAAAGCAAACACTGATCACCATAATGGTGACCAAACTTTTTCAATAATTTGTCAAAAGGTAAACCTGTTAATTCTCCATAAGAGCTTCTATAGACGTCTTTCAGGGTTGGAGCCAAACTCTGCAGGACAGAGGCTCACTAGGGCCGAACTGAGCAAAACAATGGTGTAATTGTACCCTAAGGACCAATTGTGTACCTCTAAAGGTACAGTTATATGTGTTGTTCCCCAAGGAGCAAAAGTGCACCTCAACAGTACCTTTTTTTTCTGAGAGTGTAATTATTGTTTGTTTCGAGTCGTTTGTTCATTACGGTATTCAGTGCAACAGAATTACTTTTTACAGTAAGCAAATTTTGAGAAAATGTGCCTAATTGTCATGAAAATATTTTCACACCAAAAAAAAATCTTAATGATTAAAATAGTTTATAATTACATATAATTATTACTATTTTCACTATGGATATTGTGATGAAATATAACACACACACACACACACACACAAACACACACACCAGAGGTTTCGTGCTTTGCCCTACACTGTTGTGTAAAAATTGTTAGAGTGAAATGACTACACAGTAATTCCTCAGTAGGATCTCTTGTGTCTAACTGCACTTTTACCATTTGGTGACTTCTTACAGTACTAAACAATATAATTTCTTACAGTGGTATGGATAAAGACAACTGGGCCCCACTTTATATTAGGTGGCCTTAAGTACTATGTACTTACATCAAAAAATAAGTACAATGTACTTACTGTGTTCAAATTGTATTGCAAAGCAATTTTGCTGATATTGAGGTGGGATACAGGTAGAGTTAGAGACGGGTATGGTGGGATGGGTAAGTTTAAGCGTAGGGTTAGGTGTAAGGGAAGTGCCAACTGTGTAATTACAGAAATTAATTACAGACGTAATTACGTGCAGGTATTTTTAAAAATGTAAGTACAATGTAAAAACATGTACGTACACAATAAGTGCATTGCATCAAATGATTAATTACAATGTTAGTACATAGTAGTTAAGGCCACCTAATATAAAGTGGGTCCGACAACTGTATCGTGAATTCACTGTAAAAACAAGACTAAGACTGATACTGAGATTTCTCTATTCCCTAAATCTGTTCGCAATAATCTGTAGGCCTATGGTAGATGGTGAAATTCCTTGCAATCTTTCACTGATAAATGTGGTTTTTGAATTGCTTGACAATTCTCTCATGATATTTGGAGCAAAGTGTTGAGCCATGATGATGATCTTTGCTTGCAGATAGTGAGATGCTCTAACCCACACCTATTACCAGTTCGCCTATATATAATGTGTATAGAGTGTATTGTAATGTAGTCGGGTGAATGAAAGAACTGACTCGTGAGTGGATGATTGCTGAGGTATGAAAGAGCAGATGTGTCATAACAATCAAAGCTCAATGAAGAAGTTGTTGTTCCTGATTATCTTGAAGGGCTTCATTTTGGAGCGAGGAGTCACTCGTGAGTCAGATTGAGTCAATAAATAGAGTGAAAAGCGCTGCTGGTTACTGACTCACACAGCTGGTGAATTCCCCTTCAATGGCTGGGTTAGTTTAACTCAGTCCAGACCATCATTTACAATGACCAGAAGAATGTCTGTATTTGAGGTGACCGATGTCTCTACCTTAGATCATTTACTTTAATTCAGAACTTTTGAAAAGAGGACCGCAAAATTAGATGCGTGTCTTCTTGTGCTTCTTAAATCTATTTTACTCACAGATGGACGTAAATTGTTTCCTCTAGTTTGAGCTTCATGGATTACAATAACTTAACTGGGCCGCACCTTCTTGTGTGTGTAGGATTTTTTAAAATATTATATGGCACAAGTATGTTTAGTTAAGCATACTTGTGCCATAATTCATTACTTCACACTCTGTTATACTGTATATGAACATGCTCATAAATAAATCAATACATCTGTGTCTTTTGTCAGCTATGTTCAACTTTTCTGGCTCGTCTATTGTTCCTCACTTCTTTTTCATTCTTCTTCAGCTCCCTCGGGTTAGTGTGTTTTGTCTCAGTTTGGAGCGTTCGGTTCTGTAGTTGAGGAACCAGAGGAGGGGCGAGGGCTCAGACACAAGAGCCTGTTTTTATTAGAACCAGGCACTTTGGGGTGGTGCTCCGGCTGAGGGGAGTGTATGACACACACACACACACACACGCACATCCAAACTCACGTCCTACCAGGGCCCCAGAACACAGGGGGAACTGGGCCTCAAAAGTGAGTTGTACTGGGCCTCTTTGGAAGTGTGAAATGTGATCCTCTACAGCATGATTAAGCAGCACGTCTATGAGGGTGAAGCGGTTCTGACTCACATTTGTGGGACAAAACAGACGCATCACAGGCTTTTCAAAGTCAAAGGCTACAACAGATTGAAACAAACAAACACTCATTCATTCTGTTATCCAGCTATTGAAGGATTGTTTTTGAAGTTACCTGAACAATGCAGAGGCTGATGGGATAGATTCCTCCAAAGCCCATGTGCCAAGACAGACGGATACTTGAATTAGTGATCTCTTCGGCTTTAATGTCATGGGGATGGGAAGGCAGGACTAGACAGAAGGATCAAAGAAAGATATAAAGCATTTATTTGCACATTTTGTCTACATTCAGAAAGCAAAAAAAATATGCCGTTTTTGCTCATATGTAACTATTTTTTCATAAGTGTGAAGAGCACAAATAACAAGCAATCAGGTCTTCTCGCTTCTAATTTGGTCTGGATGTTGTCTTATCACACTGTTGCATTTTTTTGAAAGTTAGAATTTGCGAAATGACAGTATATGCCAGGTTAATAACTAAACTTTATCTACTTTATGCTGAAATAACACTAATAATAATATAGTTTGACTAACTTAAAATTAGTCAATATGCTTATTTTATATTCTAGCGTGTCATTGTTTTAACAAATGTTAATTTACTATGAATATACAAGGCCCAAGAGCCCAAGAAAATGTAACACTGATCACTAGGGATGCACCGATACCGATACCGGTATCTGGTATCGGCCTCGATACCACATTTTCGAAAGTACTCATACTCGTTTAAAGTCCCCCGATACCGGGGACGATACCATGGTCTGAGAAATGTCTATACTTGAGCGGCGTGTAAGGGGTTAATCACAGGTGCCGAGTGCCCGCCCCCAGGCCCGGCTACAGCTCAGAGCGGGGAGAAGACGAGACGAGATACGTTAGCAGTGTGGAACTATTTCAAAGTGCATGAATACGACAAAACAAAGGCGGACTGCAAATTGTGCTCAGCGAAATTGTCCAGAGGAGGCTCAAAAGGTAGTGTATTTAGTACAAAGTAATGAGTACAATGAGTTTACCCACGCTTCTAAACCAACACAACCCACACATCAGCAAACTCTTGCAAGACGAGAGAAAATGTCCAGAGACAATCCACGTGCTGTGAAAATAACACAGGCAATCATCGAGTAACCCCGTGTCACTAATTAGCCCAACCTCCCAGTGGATAGACGAGAGTTTCACGCTGCAACAAGCCATATTACATGCGAAACAATTCCGCAGAATTTATATACTTTTATGAAAAAAATACTTGAGTTGCACTGTCACTGTTTAATTTTTTTTAAAATAATTATTTATTCTGTAATATGTTGCATACAACATGCTTTTCATTTTAAATAAATGTTCTTGATTCCAAACTAGTCCCTTGTTTTTAAAGTAAAGCCGTTACCTGTAAATTTAAATCATGCTTTTTTTTAAGTACTCTGTATCGGTATCGGCGAGTACTGAAATCCAAGTACTCGTACTTGTACTCGTTTTCCAAAAAAGTGGTATCGGTGCATCCCTACTGATCACCATCATGGTGACTTCAAATCAATTAAACAATTATAGCAATAAACAATATCATTTCTTACAGTGGCATGATTAAAGACAACTTTGTCATGTGAATTCACAACAAAACAAGAGCAGTACATTACTGTGATGTCAGCATCATTCTGCTGTTGATTAACAGGAATGACCCAGCATGCAAATGTTTTACTGTAAATTGCTGACTACAGTAATTTGTTTTAAAATTATACTCTTTAATCCGGTAAACTTCTGGCAATTTTGTACAGTGCAGACACATATCTGATGTTTTGCAATGCAGCTGTCTGAAAAGTCATATTCTTGCAACATCCCTTATCATCATTCATTTCAATTCTGCCCAATTTTACACACTGCTAGTTAACTGGTCACTGGGCAGTGAGCTGTATTAAAGTGAGAGCTCTATACGAGCAACACTTGAGGAGTTATATTGTGTATAATTATATTTTCCCTCTCTTTCAACTTGACCTCAACTGCTTACAAATTTCACTGACTTCCAGTGCACATCACCTTATAAATGAAATGCACTATTTGAATCAATATTTGTGTAAACTATGTATATTTTGGACTATTGCAGCAAATACTACTGGAATCAATTGTGACTCAAGACTCTCAAGCAATGAAAGAGCAATGAGCTGCAGACACACTGTCTTGGCTGACCACTCGTGAACGGCAGGTGAAAACACACACTCTCACTTCAGGATGTCACACTTACCCGTCACCACACCTGTGCCAGAAGACGCCACACCTTTACGATTGTGCGCCTCACAAGAGAAAGAGCTGGATTTATTCAAACCTGTTGAGGAGTGAGACAACATGGTTGAGAAAGCTGAGATAAAAAAAATTATAAACATAATCTACACTTCATATACAACATTTTGTTGATTATAAGTAATGCTGTGCCTACATGTCAACTAACATTAGCCTGTTAGGGGTAGAGTTACTTAGTGGAAAAAGGGGTTCAGGTTAGTAGAATAAGTTGATATATAGTTGCAAAGTTACTTATAGTCAGTAGAGTGTCTGTTGAGGAGCATCACAATAAAGTACTGGCAGACAGACTACTAACACTCTACAAATACTAGAGAGTTATTTGACATGTTGGT